>NW_022589721.1:25051657-25077727 GCF_004348235.1 Phoca vitulina | reverse complement strand
ATGCTGAGCGAAATAAGTCAAACAGAGAAAGACATGTATCATATGACCTCACTGATATGAGGAATTCTTAATCTCAGGAAACAAACTGAGGGTTGCTGGAGTGGGGGGTGGGGTGGGAGGGATGGGGTGACTGGGTGATGGACACTGGGGAGGGTATGTGTTCTGGTAAGCGCTGTGAATTGTGCAAGACTGTTGAATCTCAGATCTGTACCTCTGAAACAAATAATGCAATATATGTTAAGAAAGAAAAAAAGAAGAAGAAGAATGTAGCAGGAGGGGAAGAATGAAGGGGGGGAAATCGGAGGGGGAGAAGAACCATGAGAGACAATGGACTCTGAAAAACAAACTGAGGGTTCTAGAGGGGAGGGGGTTGGGAGGATGGGTTAGCCTGGTGATGGGTATTGAGGAGGGCACGTTCTGCATGGAGCACTGGGTGTTATGCACAAACAATGAATCATGGAACACTATATCTAAAACTAATGATGTAATGTATGGGGATTAACATAACAATAAAAAAATTAAAAAAAAAAAAACTAAAAAAAAAAAAGCTGCCAATTTAGTTTTTGTTAAAGTAAAACAACCATATAGAAAAATGGAAAAAGCATATAAGTATTCAGTTCACAACAGAGGAAGCTAGAAATGTGATAGGTATTTTAAAACTTCCTCAACCTTTCTTGTATTCACAGAAAACATAGTTTACAATAAAATTAGATACAGTTTCACTCCTCTTCAAATTGGCAAAAATTTAAATCTACCAAAAATAATTATTTTTTAAATGTAGGGAGTTAGGAAGTCATATGCTATTGGAAGAGATGTATATAGTTTCAAAAATGTTGGAGAATAATTTGCCAATATGCACCGAATTACACACGGAGAAATCCCACTTCCAATTAAATAGGTTGGAAACTCTCATGAACAAAAAAGAAACATGTCCAAAATGCCTATTGCTGCTTTATTTGTAATACAAAAATGGTGGGGGAGAGGGGATGGGGGACATAGTTTTAATGTTAAGTTGTATGGGAATCGATTAAATATAATTCGAAATCTTCAAACAATGGAATGCAGTTATAGAAGACAAAATGATTGGATTATATCTATCCATCTATCTATTCAAATTATCATGAGTATTTCTCAAAAACCTATTGTATAAGAGAGATAATTGCAGAAAGATATGTCCGCGTGATTCCATTTAAATACAAATTTAATTCGCATGAGAGTGTACTACATTTTTCTTCTGAGCGCGTGCATACAGAGCCCAGGATTGTGCAACATCAGGCAACAGGCTAACACAACCAGCAGGGGACAAAATCTGGCCCCCACCCTGCTTGCCAAGCCTTGCACCTTATCAGAGCTTCATCTGCCGGGAGGAAATCAGCACCATGTTATTTACACGAAGATGCTGTTTCTCATAAAGCCATTCACTTGTGGAGGTGTGTCCACTTAGTGGAGCACTTTTTTTTAACCAATTAGCACAAGGTACCATGTTAGACAAGCAGGGTCTGCAGACTCAGCATTGTGTATGCAGTCATCAGAGGGGGATTTGCTAGGAAGTTAATAGAAACTTCACCTTCAAGCGTCTCCCTTATGGGCTCCTTCCAAAGTCCTGGGAGGAAGCCTGGCATGCTGTTCTCACTGTCATATGCTTTCGTAAATTTTGCAAAAATCTGATATTTTAACCCAATTGGTTAAGACCAGTACCTCTTTCCACTCCATTTTCCCTTTATTCAACTCTCTCTGGTGCCAATGACTTTGGAATAGACTTGAGAACTTTCAGGATCTGCTAAGGGAAAGTTGAATTAGAAATAATTTAGTCTGGGTTTAGAGAAATATGTTTTTGTGGCTCAGTCACTTCTCTGTATACATAACCCCATGTAGGAATGGCTTCTAGAAGCACTCTTATCATCCTGTGTGCTAACCCACCAGACATTGGGACATATACTTGCATGGCCATATGTGAATATGAAAGTCTCCTAAAGTATCTAGCACTGGAAGACATGAGAGGTGATTAATCAAGGTTGTCCACCCAAAAGGTGTTTAAGATTAGTCACTGCACAAGAAAACTTAATTTACTCTGAAATATTACAGCTCATATATGAAGGAAGTTTAATTAAATTGTCACCAAATTGGACAAAAATCCCCCAAGTTTACAAGGCACTACCAAAATGAAGTAAAGCTTGAACAAATTATTCTAAAGTATCAATAATAAAGAAGCAAGTTTTAACTGTGTTGGAGAAATGATTGGATTATCTTTCTGTTCTCTCTATACAAAATGGTATTACAAAAGCATTCCAATTTGAAGTGTCAGTCAAAGAATATGCAGCCAAAACTCTAGGGAACAAGTATTATAGAGATGACTCAAGCCTTTAGTTAACACAATATTATGTTATTTTTCTGTATTTTGTCATTTATGTAACATTTGTCAGCTATTTTTTTTTCAATTGCTGTAAGTTTTACTTTCCAAATAAATATAAACTCTTGTTTATATCTAAGAAACAAAACAAATGAGAGAAGGGGAAAAAAGAGAGACAGAGGCAAACCAAGGAACAGATTCTCAACTCTAGAGAACTAATGGTTACCAGAGGGGAGGTGGGTGAGGGAATGGGAGAAATGGGGGATAGGGATTAAAGAGGGCATTTGTTGTAATGAGCACCTAGTGTGATATGGAAGTGTTGAATCACTGCTGTACATCTGAAACTAATATTACTACTGTATGTTAACTAACTGGAATTTAAATAAAAACATAAAAATATTTTTTGTTTATGTTTTGAATTCATAATTTTAAATTAAGACAAAATATTTACCCACCAAAATTGCATAGCCTTTAGGCCCCACAACACGTAGATCTTCTATATTGGAAATAGCTCGGGGGACTGCCCACCATCTTTAGGGCAATGTATACCTTTATGAGAGGAAGCAAGGAAACCAAAACCGTGAGACATACAAATTGGAACTTCAATAAAAATTACATTTACTTTTTTTATTTATTTATTTATTTATTTTATTTATTTTTTTTTTTTTTTAAAGATTTTACTTATTTATTTGACAGAGAGAGACACAGCGAGAGAGGGAACACAAGCGGGGGGAGTGGGAGAGGGAGAAGCAGGCTCCCTGCTGAGCAGGGAGCCCGATGCGGGGCTCGATCCCAGGACCCTGGGATCATGACCTGAGCCGAAGGCAGACGCTTAACGACTGAGCCACCCAGGTGCCCCAGCATTTACTTTTTTTAAAAGCTATCTGAAACAAATGACAAAATTCACATGTTGAGTCTGAATGTAGTTGTATCTATTTTCTATGATTTTCTGATTTCTCTACATGTTTGAAATATTTCTCCTTTTTCAAAAGGACTAAAAACATGTCAACATCCATTTGTTGCATATAGAGGATACAGGGGAATTAGGAAGCTGTTGCAGTCGTCCAGATAAGACACACAGCTGTCCTGGGCTAGGACAGGAGAAATGGCAATAGAAAGCAAGGGATTACTCTGAGAACTAGGCAGCGAATAGAATCAATGGGGCTTAGTGACTGGTTGTGGGTGGATGCTTGGGTAGAATCCCAGAATGATGCAGTGACAGCAACTGGGTGAATGGTGGTACCATGGACAAATGCTGTCCCCAAGGACTCACTCACAAGCCACAGTAACCCGCTTTCTAGTCCTGTCTGCAGGTGCTCCTTGCCGCTGGAAACTAAGCCTGGATGTCAGAAGCCACAACCTCCAAGCAAGCCCCCAGGACCCACTTTTCAACAGATTTAATCCAGTTCAGACATGAAGCCAACCCTCCGGAAGACCTCAAGATCATCAGCATCCAATTATAATGAACAAAAAACATACCTACCGGGGGGCGGAGCAAGATGGTGGGGGTGTAGGAGACCTAAATTTCGTCTGGTCCCAGGAATTCAGCTGGATAGGGATCAAACCATTCTGAACACCTACAAACTCAACAGGAGATCAAAGAAAAGAATAGCAGCAACTCTCTGAACAGAAAAGCGACCACTTTCTGGAAGGTAGGACGTGCGGAGAAGTGAATCCGAGGCGATATTTGGGAGGATAGATGGTGGGGGAAGGGCCTCCGTCGGCCGCTTCTGGCAAGTGATAGAGCCCCGGAGCACAAAATCGGAACTTTTAGAAGTTGGCTCCGCTGAGGGACGTCACTCTGGTGGCTAAGCGGGGGGTGGAACCCTCGCGGGACAGTGTGGTCTCAGGACCCTCGGGGTCACAGGAAGACCGGGGGTGCCTGAGTGCGGCAGAGCTCCCAGGGATCGGAGCGGGGAAGCCGGCTGCAGAGACGGAGCCCAGGCGCGGGCTCTCAGCTCGGGGTTGCCATAAACCGTGATCCGCGGCACAGTCGGGCCACTGCTCCTCCAGCAGGGACCCAACAAGCGGCAGATCCGGGGAGACTCACCTTCTTCCCCCGGGAGGAGAGGGGCGGGAGCGCACCGCAGGGATCTGCTGGGTTTGGAGACTCCACCCGGGGTCGGGTGCCGGAGATAGAAAGGCGCGGTCACAGGCCAGGTGAGCACCAAGTGTGGCCGGAGACCGGGGAGACGGGAGTGATTGACTGCCTTTCTCTGGGGGCGCACTGAGGAGCGGGACCCCGAGTTCTCGGCTCCTCCGGGCGGAGATTGGGAGGCCGCTGTTTTCACTCTCGGCCTCCAAAGCTGTACGGAAAGCTTGCAGGGAACAAAAGCTCCCAAGAGCAAACCCTAGCAGATTACTTAGCCCTGATCGGGCAAGGGCGGGGCAATTCCGCCTCCGGCAGAGACATTTGGGAACCACGGCAACAGGCCCCTCCCCCAGAAGATCAGCGAGAACAGCCAGCCAAGACCAAGTTTACCAATTAAAGAGAACGGCAGACTCCAGCGCTAGGGGAATAAGCTCATAGAATCCATGGCTTTTTTACTATGATTCTTTAGTCTTTCAAAGTTAATTTTTTTAACTTTCTTTTTCTTTCTTTTTTTTTTGAATTTTTCTTTTTCCCTTTTTTAAACAAGATCTTATCAATCCCTTTCTTAAAAAATATTTTTTTTATTTTTCATTTTTAGAGTCATATTCCATCCCTTCATAGTAGTTACCCTTATGTTTGGTATATATATATAAGTTGTTCTCCCTTTAAAATTCTGAGATATAGTTTCTTCTAACAGATCAAAATATACCCTAAATCTCTAGTGTATGGCTTTGTTCTAGTCTCTTGCCTGATCACATTCTCTCCTTTTTTTAAATCCTCTTCTTTCTTTTTTCAACCAACTTCTTATCAATTCCTTTTATAAAATCTTTTAAAATTTTCATCTTTACAGTCATATTCCATCCCTTCATTATATTAACCCTTATTTTTGTACATATATAAGTTTTTCTTTCTTTAAAACTTTGGGAGGCACTTTCTTCTAACAGACCAAAATACACCCAGAATCTAGAGTGTGGCACTGATCTATGCACCAGCCTGATCATATTTGATCATATTCTGTTTTTTTGTTTTGTTTTGTTTTTGTTTGTTTTTATCGTTTTCTTTTTCTTTTTTCCTCTTCTTTTTTTCTTTCTTCTTTCTTTCCCTTTCTTTTCCCCTGGTTTCAGGTCTTTTCTGATTTGTTTAGTGCATATTTTCTGGGGACATTGTTACCCTGTTAGCATTTTGTTCTCTCATTCATCTATCCTCCTCTGGACAAAATGACAAGACAGAAAAAATCACCTCAACAAAAAAAACAAGAGGCAGTACTGACTGCCAGGGACCTAATCAATATGGACATTAGTATGATGTTGGAACTAGAGTTCAAAATGATGATTTTAAAGATACTAGCTGGGCTTGAAAAAAACATGGAAGTTATTAGAGAAACACTTTCTGGAGAAATAAAAGAACTAAATAATCTAACCAAGTCAAAATCAAAAAGGCTATTAATGAGGTGCAATCAAAAATGGAGGCTATTACTGCTAGGATAAATGAGGCAGGAGAGAGAATTAGTGATATAGAAGACCAAATGATGGAAAACAAAGAAGCTGAGAAAAGAGAGATAAGCAACTACTGGATCACAAGGGAAGAATTCAAGAGATAAGCGATATCATAAGATGAAACAACATGAGAAAAATATGCAGCCGAGAGTACTATATCCAGCTAGGCTGTCACTGAAAATAGAAGGAGAGATAAAAAGCTTCCAGGACAAACAAAAACCAAAGGAATTTGCAAACACAAAACCAGCCCTACAAGAAATATAGAAAGGGGTCCTCTAAGCAAAGAGAGAGCCTAAAAGCAACATAGACCAGAAAGGAACACAGACACTGTACAGTAACAGTCACCTTACAGGCAATACAATGGCACTAACTTCATATCTTTCAATAGCTACCCTGATTATAAATGGGCTAAATGCCCCAATCAAAAGACACAGGGTATCAGACTGGATAAAAAAATAAGATCCATCGATATGCTGTCTGCAAGAGACTCATTTTAGACCTAAAGACACATCCAGATTGAATGTGAGGGGGTGGAAAACCATTTACCATGCTAATGGACACCAAAAGAAAGCTGGGGTGGCAATCCTTATATCAGACAAATTAGATTTTAAACCAAAGACTGTAATAAGAGATGAGGAAGGACACTATATCCTACTTAAAGGGTCTATCCAACAAGAAGATCTAACAATTGTAAATATCTATGCCCCTAACATGGGAGCAGCCAAATATATAAGGCAATTAATAACAAAAGCAAAGAAACACATCAACAACAATACAATAATAGTGGGGGACTTTAACACCCCCTCACTGAAATGGACAGATCATCTAAGCGAAAGATCAACAAGGAAATAAAGACTTTAAATGACACACTGGACAAAATGGACTTCACAGATAGATTCAGAACATTCCATCCCAAAGCAACAGAATACACATTCTTCTCTAGTGCCCATGGACCATTCTCCAGAACAGATCACATCCTAGGTCACAAATCATGTCTCAACCAGTACCAAAAGATTGGGATCATCCCTGCATATTTTCAGACCACAATGCTTTGAAACTAGAACTCAATCACAAGAGGAAAGTTGGAAAGAGCTCAAATACATGGAGGCTAAAGAACATCCTACTACAGAATGAATGGGTCAACCAGGAAATAAAAGAAGAATTAAAAGAATTCATGGAAACAAATGAAAATGAAAACACAAGTGTTCAAAATCTTTGGGATGCAGTAAAGGTGGTCCTAAGAGGAATGTATATAGCAATACAAGCATTTCTCAAGAAACAAGAAAGGTCTCAAATACACAACCTAACCCTACACCTAAAGGACCTGGAGAAAAAACAGCAAATAAAGCCTAAACCCAGCAGGAGAAGAGAAATAATAAAGATCAGAGCAGAAATCAATGAAATAGAAACCAAAAGAACAATAGAACAGATCAACGAAACTAGGAGCTGGTTCTTTGAAAGAATTAACAAGATTGATAAACCCCTGGCCAGACGTATCAAAAAGAAAAGGGAAAGGAACCAAATCAACAAAATCATGAATGAAGGAGGAGAGTTCAAAACCAACACCAAAGAAATACAAACAATTACAAGAACATATTATGAGCAACTCTATGGCAGCAAATTAGATAATCTGGAAGAAATGGATGCTTTCCTAGAGATGTATCAACTACCAAAAGTGAACCAGGAAGAAATAGAAAACCTGAACAGACCTATAACCACTAAGGAAATTGAAGCAGTCATCAAAAATCTCCCAAAACACAAAAGCCCAGGGCCAGATGGCTTCCCAGGGGAATTCTACCAAATATTTAAAGAAGAATTAATACCTATTCTCCTGAAACTGTTCCAAAAAATAGAAATGGAAGGAAAACTTCCAAACTCATTTTATGAGGCCACCATTACCTTGATCCCAAACCAGACAAAGACCCCATCAAAAAGGAGAATTACAGACCAATATCCTTGATGAACATGGATGCAAAAATTCTCACCAAAATACTACTCAATAGGATCCAACAGTACATTAAAAGGATTATTCACCACGACCAAGTGGGATTTATCCCTGGGCTGCAAGGTTGGGTCAACATCTGCAAATTAATCAATGTGATACAATACATTAATAAAAGAAAGAACAAGAACCATAGGATCCTCTCAATAGATGCAGAAAAAGCATTTGACAAAGTACAGCATCCTTTCTTGATCAAAACTCTTCAGAGTATAGGGATAGAGGGTACATACCTCAATATCATAAAAGCCATCTATGAAAAACCCACAGCGAATATCAGTCTCAATGGGGAAAAACTGAGAGCTTTCCCCCTAAGGTCAGGAACACGACAGGGATGTCCACTATCACCACTGCTTTTCAACATAGTGTTAGAAGTCCTAACCACAGCAATCAGACAACAAAAAGAAAAAAAAGGCATCCAAATCAGCAAAGAAGAAGTCAAACTCTCACTCTTTGCAGATGATATGATACTTTATGTGGAAAACCCAAAAGACTCCACCCCAAAACTTCTAGAAGTCATACAGGAATTCAGTAAAGTAGCAGGATATAAAATCAATGCACAGAAATTAGTGGCATTCCTATACACCAACAACAAGACAGAAGGAAGAGAAATTAAGGAGTCGATCCCATTTACAATTGCACCCAAAACCATAAGATACCTAGGAATAAACCGAACCAAAGAGGCAAAGAATCTGTACTCAGAAAACTATAAAATACTCATGAAAGAAATTGAGGAAGACACAAAGAAATAAAAAATGTTCCATGCTCATGGATTGGAAGAACAAATATTGTGAAGATGTCAATGCTACCTAGAGCAATCTACACATTCAATGCAATCCCCATCAAAATACCATCCACTTTTTTCAAAGAAATGGAACAAATAATCCTAAAATTTGTATGGAACCAGAAAGACCCCGAATAGCCAGAGGAATGTTGAAAGAGAAAAACAAAGCTGGCGGCATCACAATTCCGGACTTCCAGCTCTATTACAAAGCTGTAATCATCAAGACAGTATGGTACTGGCACAAAAACAGATACATAGATCAATGGAACAGAATAGAGAGCCCAGAAATGTACCCTCAATTCTATGGTCAACTAATCTTCGACAAAGCAGGAAAGAATGTCCAGTGGAAAAAGACAGTCTCTTCAACAAATGGTGTTGGGAAAATTGGACAGCCACATGCAGAAGAATGAAACTGGATCATTTCCTTACACCACCACAAAAATAGACTCCGAATGGTTGAAAGACCTCAATGTGAGACAGGAGTCCATCAAAATCCTAAAGGAGAACACAAGCAGCAACCTCTTCGAACTCAGCCGCAGCAACTTCTTCCTAGAAACATCGCTAAAGGCAAGGGAAGCAAGGGCAAAAATGAACTATTGGGACTTCATCAAGATAAGAAGCTTTTGCACAGCAAAAGAAACAGTCAACAAAACCAAAAGACAACCAACGGAATGGGAGAAGATATTTGCAAATGACATATCAGATAAAGGGCTAGTATCCAAAATCTATAAAGAACTTCTTAAACTCAGCACCCAAAGAACAAATGACCCAATCAAGAAATGGGCAGAAGACATGAACAGACATTTTTCCAAAGAAGACATCCAAATGGCCAACAGACACATGAAAAAGTGCTCAACATCGCTCGGCATCAGGGAAATCTAAATCAAAACCTCAGTGAGGTATCACCTCACACCAGTCAGAATGGCTAAAATTAACAAGTCAGGAAAAAACAGATGTTGGCAGGGATGCGGAGAAAGGGGAACCCTCCTACACTGTTGGTGTGAATGCAAGCTGGTGCAGCCACTCTGGAAAACAGTATAGAGGTTCTTCAAAAAGTTGAAAATAGAGCTACCATACGACCCAGCAACTGCACTACTGGGTATTTACCCCAAAGATATAAATGTAGGGATCCAAAGGGGTACATGCACCCCAATGTTTATAGCAGCAATGTCCACAATAGCCAAACTATGGAAAGAGCCAAGATGTCCATCAGTAGATGAATGGATAAAGAAGAGATAATGGAATATTATGCAGCCATCAAAAGGAATGAAATCTTGCCATTTGCAAGGACGTGGATGGAACTGGCTAGTGTTATGGTTAGTGAAATAAGTCAATCAGAGAAAGACATGTATCATATGATCTCACTGATATGAGGAATTCTTAATCTCAGGAAACAAACGGAGGGTTGCTGGAGTGTTGGGGGATGGGAAGGATGGGGTGGCTGGGTGATAGACATTGGGGAAGGTATGTGCTTTGGTGAGCGCTGTGAATTGTGCAAGACTTGAATCACAGATCTATACCTCTGAAACAAATAATACATTATATGTTTAAAAAAAGAAAAAGAAAAAGATAGCAGGAGGGGAAGAATGAAGGAGGGGAAATCAGAGGGGAAGATGAACCATGAGAGACGATGGACTCTGAGAAACAAACTGAGGGTTCTAGAGGGGGAGGCGGGGTGGGAGGATGGGTTAGCCTGGTGATGGGTATTGAGGAGGGCATGTTCTGCATGGAGCACTGGGTGTTATACGCAAAGAATGAATCGTGGAACACTACATCAAAAACTAATGATGTAATGTGATTAACATAACATAATAAAGAAAAAAAACCCCACATACCTACCAGTGCCAGTGATAGGTCTTACTGCACCCATTTAAGGGACAAAAAAGGTGGCATTCTGATCCTGAGAAGGCTCCCCCTTCCCGGAAAAAAACCTGATGTCAGCTTCCTTACCAGCCCCTTATTTACCTTAACCCCATAAAACCCTGACCATGAGACCTAATCAGGGGGAAGATGCCTTTGGAGCATGAACTTCCCTTCTCCGTTCCTTCTCTGGCCATTGAATAAATTACCTGTTTGCCATCAAATACTATTTTGTTATTTGGCCATTTGGCCAGTGGTGTTGAGTACAGAACGAATCTACCACTTCAGTAACAGTGCTTGGGCTTAGAATGGCAGATTTGGAGATGGGAGGGAAAAAAGGTACCATTTGATCCCAGGCCCTTTTGCCCACCCTGCAGACAGAAAAACTGAGAACCAGAGGAGTGTATAGTGACTTGCTTACTTAGGAGATGCTATTTATTCTTAGAGCACTCCTTCTGGCATGGACTTTTAGAACATTTTAAAATAGAGTGTCTCCAGGGGCATCTGGTTGGCTTAGTCGGTTAAACGTCTGACTTTTGATTTCAGCTCAGGTCATGATATCAGGGTCTTGAGATCAAGCCCCACACTGGGCTCCATACTCAGCAGGGAGTATGCTTAAGATTCTCCCTCTCCTTCTGCCCCTCTCCCCCAAAATAAGTAAAATCTTTTAAAAATAAATAAATAAAAATAAAATAAAACACAGTGTCTCCATAAAGTGTTTAAAGTTAAATGGATCTGGGACTCGAGAAGCAAATTAAATAACTCTATACCTTGGCCACATTGCTTAACTTCTCAGAGTCTAGTCTCTTATCTCTATCATGGATTTATGATGCCTACCTATGAATTCCAGGGAAAATTATATAAGAACAAAGTAAAGAGTTCAATAATTGGATGTACTATCAAGTTTCCTATCTTCTTCTCCCCCATACTCAGCAAAATGTTTCCAATGGATCTAACTATTAAAAATGAATTAACAGAGAATATTGCAAATATGTAATACCCCCAATGAAATGACAAGCTGTAGGTTGTGAGCTTTGGACACAACTTCTTCACTGAAAAATAACCAAATCTGATGTTATCATCATTAAAAATGAATGTAGAATATAAAAATTGTTGCTAAATAAGTAACAATCAATCCTTCTCCATTTATATTTACCCACATATTTAACCACCTCTGGTGCTATTAATTCCTTTGGTAGGTTTGACTTTTCATCCTATTTCATTTTCCTTCAACTTGAAGACTTCCTTCAATATTCCTTGCAGTGAAGGTCTGCTGGTGACATTTTTTTTTTTAAGTAGGCTCCACGTGCAGTGTAGAGCCCAAAGCAGGGCTTGAACTTATGTCCCTGAAATCATGACTTGAGCTGAGATCAAGAGTCGAAGGAAGGCTTAACCCACTGAGCCACCCAGGCGCCCCGCCACAAAATCTTTAAGCCTTTTATTGTAAATGTTTTTATTTAGCCTTTAGTTTTGAAGGATGTTTTATCTGGACATAGAATTCTAGGATGATAATTTTGTTTCTATTTTTATTCTAGCACTTTAAAAATATCAGACATTTCCATCATCTTCTGGCTTGCATTGTTTCTGATGTCAGTGAATTTCTTAATTTTGTCCACCTCTAGGTAACATCTTTTATCTCTGGCTGCTTTAGGTTTTTTCCTCTGACTGTTTTTCAACAATTTTATTATATGTTGTGTCATGGTTTGGGAGAGCTGTAAGCCTGGAAATATTATCCATTCAAGACAATGAGAACAGTGAAATTCCAGATTCTGTCATATCCAGCGTATCAGAAGTTCACCTAGAGAAAAGGAGGGGATCTAGCTAATCACCTGTTCTGATGAACAGAGCATGATAATGTAGACCACAGTCAGATCATCACTTTTCAAGAAACAGAAGATTCCATGTTTCTTATCCAAAGTGATTTTCATGTTTCCTCTAAAGCACAAAGGTACAGGGTAGCTTAGTGATCACCTAATTAAAATCCTCATGTCTTAATGATGTCAAAATCTACAGCCAATCAGTGCAGCCAATCAGCAAAAGAGCTGAAACTCAATTATCATTTCCCGACTCCTTTATTACCAGTGTTTCCAGTCTCAAGTCATTCATATGCCACCATTTTTTTCTTACCACATCAATGTACCAACAGAGCAACGGTTGATATTTTTCTTTAAGTTGATTTTAAATCTACTCACTTTTCAATATTTGTGTTAAGCAAAATAACCCTAAAATTATATGTGTTTGAAATACTGGTAATATTTTTTCTAATGCCCTTTAAAATAAATGTGTAACTATAAAATGAGTCTGTTGAAATCATCCTGTATATTATACTGTGTATGAAATGCCACACTTGGCAACACCAGTCTGCTGCTTCCTAGGGAGTCTGAAGAGCAAGGTATGTTTTCTTTTTCTCCCAAGACAGAGGAGAAAGTTGTTTTTCCTAATATCTTTTCTCTCACCAGCCTCGGGTTCCAAGACCAGAAGTTTCCAGACCAATTTGGCTTCTCTTCTCTTTTCAGCACTAGTATGTTCTGTGGCTCCCATTGTCATTCCATTTTTCTGAACATCATTTTCCCTGAGAACAATTAAAAATCATACTTACAAAAGGTTTTCAGATGCTGTTTGGATCCTATTTCCTGAGATTTAAAAATGTGTACAAGAACAAAACAAATGAGCTGAAGACAAACTATTTATATTGTTAATCTGTGTGTCTGTTTATTGTAAATTGGAGGAATTAAGAGTCAGACTTTTAAAAGAGTAAGTATAGAAACAATGTACCAAAATGGGGATTCTTAATTTTCTGTCAAAAGCAAGAATGCAAAATTGTATCTGTGCAACAGTTCCAATTATAGAAAACTTATATAAGCACACAAAAAAAGAGCATGAGAAAATACAAATTCTTGCATTCTTTGGACACCTTTAATTGGCAATGTTATGATTGAGATCTAAATAAAAATTTGTGATTTTTAGTTTTTTGTTCGTTTTGTCAGTCTTCATTATTCCATAAAGACTGGTATGTGTTTTAGATCTTCACCAAAATGATAAACAGCCACTAATAGGATTTAGTCCTACAAAATATTTTGTAATTTAGTAACTTAATTAAGTTCGAGTTAATCAAGTGAAAGGAAAATTGAATCTATCTCAAGGAAGAGAAAAGCCAGGTTTTTCAGGATTCATGCTAAAAGAAATTTCTTTAAATGGGGAAAGACACTTACTCACCTTGTAGCCCCTGTGGTGATGTCTCACTGAGATCTGCTGCCATCACGACTATTTTATCTCTGGAATTAAGAAAGTAGGAAGAGTGAGAAAGGGTCATTTTCATGCTCATTATTGGCTTCATCCTTCAATGTTGCACTTTGAGGCTTAGCTGAGACAAAATTCTAGCCAGCACACAAAATGTTCTTCATGTTTCAGCAGATAATAGACAATAAAAAGGAAACCATGTGAAAATAATTCATTAGGTTTCCAAGAGAAATTGAGTCTTGGATATTCTTGAATACTACCATTTCCTTGCTCCCAACCTGACACCAGAGGAAGAACGCCATCTGAGTATCTTTATCCAGGATCACACCTCTAGAATCCATTCTTTAGAGTCTAGACACAAGAGATTGAAATCAGAAGAAAGAGGGTAATCCCATTTCCTACATCACTAGGATTTATCTTCTGAGTTCTGGTTTTACTTATTAAGAACCTGACTTTCTTCAAGTGATTAGTAGTGAAAATTTAGTGCACTTCATCCCTTACCCAAAGGGCTTTCATAGAGTCCATCAGAGTAACCCCAACATTCACATGCACAGCGTCAGAGGGTGAATGAGGGTAAGGTCGGGGTAGTTATAGGACAACATAGACCAAGATCAGCTCAGGAGTTAAATCAAGGAAACTCCCAAATTTATGGAGTTGGTAGTGCTTTTTCCTCAAAGTAGAAACTGAACAAGATTATTACTCGGTAAAATCAGACATGGGTGTGGCAGCGGTGAGTACCTTTGGGTATATTGAGAAGAAATGGTCCTCACATTCAGATCCTGTGAACCAAGAGACTATAGAGTATAGGAATAGCTCTGGGAAAGATCAAGGACATGCCAGAGGGAACTTCTCCTTGGTCAGGGGTACACTGCAGGTGCTAGGAATCATATTTCCCCCATCTGGATGGCACCTGGTATTCTGCCATATCAGCATCCCGATTTCTGATGGCAACTGCAGTCTGGGAAGCAAAATATTGGCCCTTGCTAAGATAAGGTCAAAAGAGAGCTGGGGAAGAAGCCACCTGCAGAGAGCAAGGGCCATGACTGTGAGAACTTGGGACCCTCAGACACTATAGTCACTTTCCCATGCTTGTGGTTCTGTCACTCCTTTCTGTGCCCCCTCTCAGCTACCAGGTGCTCCCACGGTTTATTTAAGGGCACTCTATCTTATAGACTGCCCCTCTGCAGATGGTTGGTGTTGACATGTCATTTGCTTAGGACTCTGTGGGGTCATCCTTTGGTTCTTCTCAAAATTCTTTTCTCCAAATCTTTTTAAAGACATTATTTTTTTTTTAGAGCAAATTTAGGTTCACAGCAAAATTGAGAGAAAAGTACAGAGATTTCCTCTATACCCCTTGCCCCCACATATGCACAGCCTCCCCCATTATCAACATTCCCCACCACAGTGGTACATATTTTTAAAATTGATGAACCTATATTGACACATCATAATCAGCCAGAAGTATAGCTTACATTAGGGCTCTTCCATGGTGTTGTACATTATATGTGTTTGGACAAATTTATAATAATATGTTTCCATCATTATAGTATCATACAGAGTATTTTCTCTGCCCTGAAAATCCTCTACACTGTGACTATTCATTCCTCCTCCACCAACCCCTGGTAACCCTGATCTTTCTACTGTCTGTGCAGTTTTGTCTTTTCCAGAATGTCCTACAGTTGGAATCATATAGTATGTAGACTTTTCAGATTGGCTTCTTCACTTAGTAATGTGAATTTAAGATTCCTCTTTGTGTTTTCATCCCTTGAAAGCTTATTTCTTTTTAGCACTGAATAATAGTCCATTGTGTAGATGTATCAAAGATTATTTATTTATTCATTCTTTTATTGAAAGACATTTTGGTTGACTCCAAGTTTTGGCAATTATGAATAAAACTGCTACAAATATCCTCGTATGTGTATTTGTGTGGATATAATTTTTCAAAATCTTTGGGCAAATACCAAAGAGTATAAATTGTTGGGTGATATGGTAAGAGTATGTTTAGTTTTTTAAGAAACTGGCTTCTGATCTATTGTCTATTCTTTCACCAATACCATGCTGTCTTGATAACTATAGGCTTATAGTAACTCTTGAAGTTAGGTAGCATCAGCCTTCCAACTTTGTTCTTCTTCAGTGTCTCACTGGCTGTTCTAGATCTTTGCCCCTCCATACAAACATTAGAACCAGTTTGTCTATGTCCACAAAATAACTTGTTGGGGCTTTGATTGGGATTGCACTGAATCCATAGATCGAGTTGGGAAGGACTGACATCTTGACAACAGTGAGTCTCCCCATCCATAAAAATGGTATATCTCTCCATAAGTTTAGTTTTTTTTATTTTTTTATCAGAGTATTGTAGTTTTCCTCCTCTAGATGTTGTACATACTTTGTCAGATATACACCTAAGTATTTCATTTTTGAGGGTGCTAATGTAAATAGTATTGTGTTTTTAATTTCAAATTCTACTTGTTCATCACTAGTATACAGGAAAGCAATTGACTTTTGTATATTAACCTTGTATCTTGCTACCTTGCTATAATTGTTTATTAGTTCCAAGAGATTTTCTTATCAAATTTTTTGGGTTTTCTACATAGATGATCATGTCATCTATGAACAATAACAGCTTTATGTCTTCGTTTAAACTGTATATCTTTTATTTATTTATTCATTTGCTATATTGTGTTAGTAAAGAATTCCAGTATGATGTTGAAAAGGAATGGTTAGAATGGATACCCTTGCCCTGTACCAGATCTTAGTGGGAAAGATTCAAGTTTTTCACCATTAATTATGATGTCGACCCTAGGTTTTGTGTGGATATAGTTTCTGCCTGTGAGTCTGTGCTCTGCTAAGCTGTTACTCTGTCCATTCACCTGTGGTCTCTCTAATCTTGGGAGCAGTGGGGCTTGCCCCATGTCTTCACTTCTCTTACAGATCCTAGAAAAGTAATTGATTTTTCAGTTAGTTCAGCTTTTTAGGACAGAGTGGTGACTTTCAAGCTCCTCACATGTAGAACTAAAAATGAAATCCTTCTACACTATTTATGTTCATATTTTTCTGTTTTTCTTTTAATGACACTTTATGTCCATTTTCCCAAAGTGCAGACACAAGTGCCTCATAATGGTGAGCTCTGTGAATTATGTAAGTCTGATGAATCACAGACCTATACCCCTGAAACAAATAATACATCATATGTTAATAAAAAATAAAATAAAATAAAAAAATAAGTGATAGGATGTTGTTCATTACTTATAATTTCATGTTATTTCTGTATTTCCTTGATATTCTAAATGAAAATTTTGATAAAATACATCATTCTGTGGGATTTCTAAGCATTAGGACTATGTGAAAAGTTATTTTTATTTTCTAATAATATATTGTTTTAAAAGCAACAAATCCTTATCAGTGGATTTATTAGCAAGTGCTTGATAAAATCTGCTTGTACTTATTTTATAGTAGAAATTGATTGGTTAAAACTCACAACTGGGTTCCTTAAGAGAAAATCTTGATAAAAATCTCTAGGGTTATATATAAATCACAGCTAAACTTTAAATTTTATTTTTATAGCAGTTGACATTTTCCCTTAAAAATGCCATTTTGCACGATTCTACATTTCAGAGCTTTAGAAAATAACAGTGTCCAAAGCAATACTTAATGAATACTGTTTCTGCTTGAAAATTTATCTCTTTTCCATTATTCCACAGTGTCTCATTATACCAGTTAACCTCTCTGAGCTTCAGTTTCTTTATTTGTCAAATGAGGATAATAGTACCCTCCTAATTGTGAAAATCAAATTGGGTAATGAAAATAAAGGCATTTTACAGAGAAATCATCCTATGTCCAAGGGATGGCATTATGGAAATAATCACTAAATTTGTTTATTTTTAATCCTACTTCTAATCTAGATGAACTGTGGAAATTACTGTGATCATACTTTAATTTATACTTAAATTCACAATGACGTAAATTATATACCTGTCTCCTGTGTCTTCACCATTAGGATAAATATTGTGGGAAATTTTGAAAAAGTAGTTGTACCTCAAATGTTTATAATCTAGTTGTGGGGACAACACATAGTAAAATAAAATGATAAAAACACATTATTACAGAAGAGGCAATACCAGAAAGATATTTTACTTTGGAGTCAGATATTCCATAGTTTGAACCCCAGTCCAGCCACTGATGAGCTGTGTTAATGTTAGTGACTGAATCCCTGAAATGGGAATCAGAAAATTATTTTACAAAGTTTCGGTGAGATTTAAATGAGATAAAATAATACCCTGGAATGAAGCCAGGGAAAAAAGTCGCTTTCCTCTTCATCCCCTACCCATCCTCACCCCCAGTCCTGAATCGGATAATGCTTCATGGAAGATTCTCACTGAGAAAGATTGTCCAAGGAAACTCCTATCTTGGGGTCAAACTGTCATATTTGAATATCCAAAAATATGAAGTGAGGAATCAATACCTAGTGAGGAAAAGAAGAAGCATGGCCCAAGAAAAGTTACAAAAGGGGACTGGGTATCCCCTTTCGTAACTTTTCTTGGGTCTGTGATGTCTGTGAAGCTCACTGAAGAAATTGTTCCAGTTGGAGCACATAAATACAGTGAACATATGTCCTGTTTTCCTGGGACAGTCCCTATTTTTATTTATTGCCCCAACAACAAGAACATTTTTAATAGCTTTAAAAGCTTCCATTCTTTCTTTTTACTGTTTAATTGCCCCCCTCCCAGTTTTAATGGCTCCCCATTTCATTCTCAAATATATGCCAGGTTTGAGTGATAAATTATACTAGAGAAGGTATATAATTAAGAAGGTTCAGGGATAGAGTTGGATAGGTTGAGAGAGGTCAGTCATGGAATCCTTTAAAAAAAGGTAGGCAGGGGGTCTCTGGGTGGCTCACTAGGTTAAGCATCCGACTCTTGATTTAGACTGGGGTCATGATCTTGGGGTTGTGAAATGGAGCCCCACGTCAAGGTCCACGCTCAGCAGGGAGTCTGCTTTTCTCCCTCTCCCTCTACCCCTCCCTCCGCTCTCTCTCTCTCTCCCAAATAAATAAATAAATCTAAAAAAAAAAAAAGATAAGCCGTCTATGCTGATGATAGGGAGCTATGGTCTACTTTTGAGTGAGGTGTCTAGATTAAAGACAAACCATGATTTACATTATTTCTACTTGAGCTTTTATCCACCTAACTTGGTATCTCATTCAAAAATGCATTTTGTTATTAGTTCCAAAGCCCATCCTTCCTGCAACTCTGAATCTAAGGATCCTGGAAAACACAGGAATTGTGTTGGAATAATCTTTGGAGATCTGACTGATCACATTTCATCCATCATATCATAGGAGTCAGGCTCTCTGAAGGACAAATTGTCTCTACATAGTTTCAGTATAACATTGTAATATATTCTGCAATTTACTCCCAATAGCTTTTTATGACAGTCTACACAATGAAGTCTAAAGAATCTAAAATACCATCAACTGTAAGTTGCAACATTAATTATGAATGTCCAACAAAGGAAAAACTACCAATTAAATGATACTACAATGTTTTCTTATCACTTGAAGTTTTCATTTTATATTTATTGGAAGATTGTTTTATACTTTTAAGGAATAGATTTTTATCCAATATCATCTATGTGTATACATAAAAAGGATAAAAGTGAAGTACATTGGTTAATTTCTCCACACTATCTGATTTTTCAAAATCACATTTGGAGTTTGAAATCTTCTTTTTCCCCCCTTTGGCAGAACATCATCCTCTGTGACTATGGTGTTGGAATTGTAACATGTTACCAAAGCTATTCCATTGTTACTTCTGGAATTTGCTTCCAAGCTATTTATGCTCCTTCTGCAAGTTTTGATGCACATTCAGAGGCTATAAGATCAAAGTCATGACTGTTGTCCAGCTGTTAGTAATGTGAAATCCATTCTAATTTGAAAGAGATGTGTATCTTAGAGTTGATGGGCAGGAGAAGAAGTCCACATGGCCCTTTGATGAGGAGATTTGGCTTATCTGTGACCTTCCATAGTCACACCATGACCAGGGTGTGTGACTTCATGCTTTGGAGATCATATTAACATCAGCTAAGATTTACTGAGTGCTGAGCATCTGCCAGACATTGTACTGAATGCTTTCATACATCATGTCCTTATCTTTATAAAAACCCCTATGGAGTAAGTATTGATTGTCATTATTTTATGAAAACACCAGAGTCGAGGTCCCAAAACTGGTAAATAAACTAGATTTAAAATCTGCTAATATAGTATTGGCACCTGAACACTTAATTCGAGAAGGTCTTTTGCCTCTGAGGAACTTAAATGTTTCCTGTCTGTGAAGATGGCTCTTATCTCTGACATATGGGAAGTAATAGATGCTTTCTGAACAATAAGATGGAACTACAAAATGTATGACCATCAAAGCGATTCAAAATATCAGAGATTGAATGTAGGCAGGAAAAACAGTTCTTGATAGCCCTTCTCCAAGTTGCTTACAATTTTACTTTACTATTAAACATCCCTTTGACTAATAGTCCTAACATTTTGTGTCTGTGTTCATGAAGTACACATTATTCTTTCACTCATTCACCAAATATTCTTTGAGTGCCCACTCTGAGTCAGGCCTTCGGGCTTAGAGCAGTGAACAGAACAAAGTCCTGACCTCATGAAACTTACAATTTTATGGGTGGGTGAGAAAAGGAGGTACAGAAAAAACAAACACATAGTGTGACCCCCAGTGATAGACATTATAGAGAAAAACTAAGATACAGGGCAAAGAGTGACCATGGGAAGTAAAAGGTGCTCTGTTAGATTGGACACTCCAGAAAGAGTTTTCTGATACATAACATGAAATCAGACACCTAAAGAATGGAAGATCGAATCCTGCATTATTTGGGCCAGGAGATAGGTCACTGCCTACTCTCTCAAGGAGGTCTCCAGCAGAGAGTGCAGCCCAACAGGACTGAAGAGCAGGCGATTATGATGATAGCAAACATATTGAGCATACACCCCAAAGAAACCACTCTGCTAAGTGTTTTAAGTAAATCTCCTCCTTTAAAAATCAAAAAACCTGTGTCATATTTACTATTGTTTCCACTTTAAAAATGGAGGCATCGACATTGGCACAGGAGAAGTAGCTTGCTCAAGATCACCATGGAATTGACCCATATTCTCCCCTCAAAGTCTACTCTCTGAACCACTGTAAATCCCCCATCCCATAATACACTGATGGTGAATAATAAATCATAAAGATGAAGCATAAAAGGCACAATTGACAAGTAAAAAGTTCATAATCTAGATGAGGAAACATTCTTGGTAAAGGGACTATGTTGTATCTTCTAAAAATCTCCCTTCTAAAACCCTCGTCTCTAAAAACACATATGTCTTAGCTCCTCTCACCTTCTTTCCTCCTCGCATTCCCTTTTCTGCTCTTCTGGAGCATTTCTTACTCTATTTTCTGTGCCACAAGCCAAGATTTTCTTGTTTTCACTTTCCAACCCATTTTCATGGCAGACTAAGCAAATGCTTTCTTCTCTGCATTATTTCCCAGATCAAACACTTTAGCCAAGCCATGCACAGAGTGAAGACAGATGCCCTGGAAGTTGGTGCTGGCCATGGGTGCCACTGTTATATTTCTGAGCCAAACCAATGCTGAGTATGGAGCATCGACCCTCATGGTGTATAAAGTAAAGCACTGTGGTAAACACAGAATTTTCAAATTGTAACATGTAAGTGGTGAATATGGATGTAAGTTCTCCTAGGATGCTCTTCCCCTAAAAACAATGCTAACACTGAGCAAGTGGGAGATTGTACACTGACTCCTTGATAGTGCTGGAGGGAGGGGGTCTGTTAGCAGACAACAAAGCTATGAGCATGAGGTCAGAACAAGGACTCTGCCCAGGAGGTGGAATAGGATAAACAAAGAGGTGGAGGGCTTGGTCCTTGAGGTTTTGGAGTATTAGGATGTTACTAAGGAGCAGCTCAGACATGAAAATATGAGAAAGCTCTCATAAAAGGAACAAGGAATGAAGAAGTTGAACTAGGTTTTGAAAAGGTGCCATAGATGTATTCATTCATTTATTTTAATTTATTTGACTCATCACGGATTTATGAGCACCTGCGAGAATCCAGTCACTCAGTTATATCTTTTCATGGATATCATCTCTTTTAATAGATAAACCAATCCTGAGAAACAGGAGCTATTTTTTCTCATCTTGCAGATGTGGAGACAGAGGCAAAGAAAATTTGTCCAACATGCCCAGGGCTACACAGCTGCAGAGCTGGGATTTCAACAAATACCAAAACTATGAGAAGGTGAGACTTTTAGTGAGTGAGGCTTGACACCCAGTTGGGGCTGGAGCGACTTATGTCTCTGGAGCAACTTTGTACCACATATAATCCAAGAATCACCTGTGTTAGCTGGGGATTTGTCAAGAATGCAGATCCAGGGGCCATAGTCTCAGACACTCTTGTGGGAGAAGATATAGGGGCAAGGGAGCTGAGGATCTGTATGTTTAACAACCTTGGCTCCTGGGGACCAAGATGAACCTAACATAGAAGGTTGTGGAGAAAGGTGGCTAAAGCCAGGCAAAATCAAGGCTGGGAGAAACTAAGTGATTCAAACAAGGGCATGCAGCCATGCAGGGCCAGTTCTGCTCTCTCTGTGCATCTGACCTTGAGGACAAGAGAAAGGGGATAAAGCACACACCTCTCCAATCACTCACTATCATTGTACTCTGGATCATTTACTTTGTAGCCTTTATTCTTTGGAGAAATCATCATTTGCTGACTGTTTACTTGTTTATATTATTTTGAACAGGTTTATTGAGTTATAATTGATATACAAAAAGCTGTACAAATTTAACATACACAAATTGGCAGGAATGAACACATACATATATGCGCACAAAATCTTAAGTGCACCTACCACCTCCAAAAGATTCTTCTCACGTAACTAAAACTTTATACCCAGGGACAGCTCTCCATTTCCCTTCTTCCCAGTCCCTGGTAACCACCAATATACTCTTTGCTTCTATGATTTTGACTACTTTAGATTACCTCATATAAGTGTGATCATGTAATATTTGTCCTGTGACTGGTTTATTTCACTTAGCATAATGTCTTCAAGGTGCAACCATGATGTTTCACATGGGAATAGTTCCTTCTTTCTTAAGGCTGAATAATACCCCATTGTATGTATGTAAAACATTTTCTTTTTTTTTACTTTACTTTTTATTTATTTTTTTATTTTATTATGTTCCGTTAATCACCATACATTACATCATTAGTTTTTGATGTAGTGTTCCGTGATTCATTGTTTGTGTATAGCACCCAGTGCTCCATTCAGTACGTGCCCTCTTTAATATCCATCACCAGGCTAACCAATCCCCCTAACCCCTCCCCTCTAGAACCCTCAGTTTGTTTCTCAGAGTCCATAGTGTCTCAAAGTTTGTCTCCCCCTCTGATTCCCCCCCTTCATTTTTCCCTTCCTACTATCTTTTTTTTTTTTTAAACATATAATGTATTATTTGTTTCAGAGGTACAGGTCTGTGATTCAATAGTCTTACACAATTCACAGCGTTCACCATAGCACATACCCTCCCCAATGTCTATCACCCAGCCACCCCATCCCTCCCACCCCCCAGCACTCCAGCAACCCTCAGTTTGTTTCCTGAGATTAAGAATTCCTCACATCAGTGAGAGCATATGATACATGTCTTTCTCTGATTGACTTATTTCGCTCAGCATAATACCTCCAGTTCCATCCACGTCGTTGCAAATGGCAAGATTTCATTCCTTTTAATGGCTGCATAATATTCCATTGTATATATATACCACCTCTTCTTTATCCATTCATCTGTCGATGGACATCTTGGCTCCTTCCACAGTTTGGCTATTGTGGACATTGCTGCTATAAACATTGGGGTGCATGTACCCCTTCAGATCCCTACATTTGTATCTTTGGGGTAAATACCCAGTAGTGCAACTGCTAGGTCATATGGTAGCTCTGTTTCCAACTTTTTGAAGAACCTCCATACTGTTTTCCAGAGTGGCTGCACCAGCTTGCATTCCCACCAACAGTGTAGGAGGGTTCCCCTTTCTCTGCATCCCAGCCAACATCTGTCATTTCCTGACATGTTAATTTTAGCCATTCTGACTGGTGTGAGGTGGTATCTCATTGAGGTTTTGATTTGGATTTCCCTGATGCCGAGCGATGTTGAGCACTTTTTCATGTGTCTGTTGGCCATTTGGATGTCTTCTTTGCAGAAAAGTCTGTTCATGTCTTCTGCCCATTTCTTGATTGGATTCTTTGTTCTTTGGGTGTTGAGTTTGATACATTCTTTATAGATTTGGGATACTAGCCCTTTATCTGATATGTCATTTGCAAATATCTTCTCCCATTCTGTCGGTCGTCTCTTGGTTTTGTTGACTGTTTATTTCACTGTGCAAAAGCTTCTTATCTTGATGAAGTCCCAATAGTTCATTTTTGCCCTTGCTTCCCTTGCCTTTGGCAATGTTTCTAGGAAGAAGTTGCTGCGGCTGAGGTCGAAGAGGTTGCTGCCTGTGTTCTCCTTTAGGATTTTGATAGACTCCTGTCTCACATTTAGGTCTTTCAACCATTTTGAGTCTATTTTTGTGGTGGTGTAAGGAAATGGTCCAGTTTCATTCTTCTGCATGTGGCTGTCCAATTTTCCCAACACCATTTGTTGAAGAGACTGTCTTTTTCCACTGGACATTCTTTCCTGCTTTGTCGAAGATTAGTTGACCATAGAGTTGAGGGTCCATTTCTGGGCTCTTTATTCTGTTCCATTGATTGATCTGTCCGTTTTTGTGCCAGTACCATACTGTCTTGATGATGACAGCTTTGTAATAGAGCTTGAAGTCCGGAATTGTGATGCCATCAGCTTTGCTTTGCTTCTTCAACATTCCTCTGGCTATTCCGGGTCTTTTCTGGTCTATACAAATTTTAGGATTATTTGTTCCATTTCTTTGAAAAAAGTGGATGGTATTTTGATAGGGATTGCATTATATGTGTAGATTGCTCTAGGTAGCATTGACATCTTCACAATATTTGTTCTTCCAATCCATGAGCATGGAACATTTTTCCATTTCTTTGTGTCTTCCTCCATTTCTTTCATGAGTGTTTTATAGTTTTCTGAGTACAGATTCTTTGTCTCTTTGGTTAGATTTATTCCTAGGTATCTTATGGTTTTGGGTGCAACTGTAAATGGGATTGACTCCTTAATTTCTCTTCCTTCTGTCTTGTTGTTGGTGTATAGGAATGCCACTGATTTCTGTGCATTGATTTTATATCCTGCCACTTTACTGAATTCCTGTATGAGTTCTAGCAGTTTTGGGGTAGAGTCTTTTGGGTTTTCCACATAAAGTATCATATCATCTGCAAAGAGTGGAGTTTGACTTCTTCTTTGCTGATTTGGATGCCTTTGATTTCTTTTTGTTGTCTGATTGCTGTGGCTAAGACTTCTAATACCACGTTAAATAGCAGTGGTAATAGTGGACTTCCCTGCTGCGTTCCTGACCTTAGGGGGAAAGCTCTCAGTTTTTCCCCATTGAGAATGATATTCGCTGTGGGTTTTTCATAGATGGCTTTTATGATATTGAGGTATGTACCCTCTATCCCTATACTCTGAAGAGTTTTGATCAAGAAAGGATGCTGTGCTTTGTCAAATGCTTTTTCTGCATCTATTGAGAGGATCCTATGATTCTTGTTCTTTCTTTTGTTAATGTATTGTATCACATTGATTGATTTGTGGATGTTGACCCAACCTTGCAGCCCAGTGATAAATCCCACTTGGTCGTGGTAAATAATCTTTTTAATGTACTCTTGGATCCTATTGGCTAGTATTTTGGTGAGAATTTTTTGCATCCATGTTCATCAAGGATATTGGTCTGTAATTCTCCTTTTTGATGGGGTCTTTGTCTGGTTTGGGGATCAAGGTAATGGGGGCCTCATAAAACGAGTTTGGAAGTTTTCCTTCCATTGCTATTTTTTGGAACAGTTTCAGAAGAATAGGTATTAATTCTTCTTTAAATGTTTGGTAGAATTCCCCTGGGAAACCATCTGGCCCTGGGCTTCTGTTTGTTGGGAGATTTTTGATGAGTGCTTCAATTTCCTTAGTGGTTATAGGTCTGTTCAGGTTTCCTATTTCTTCCCGGTTCAATTTTGGTACTTGATACATCTCTAGGAAAGCATCCATTTCTTCCAGATTATCTAATTTGCTGGCATAGAGTTGCTC
>NW_022589721.1:25032616-25051557 GCF_004348235.1 Phoca vitulina | reverse complement strand
TATTTATTTGGGTCTTTTCTCTTTTCTTTTTGATAAGTCTGGCCAAGGGTTTATCAATCTTATTAATTCTTTCAAAGAACCAGTTCCTAGTTTTGTTAATCTGTTCTACTGTTCTTTTGGTTTCTATTTCATTGATTTCTGCTCTGATCTTTATTATTTCTCTTCTCCAGCTGGGTTTAGGCTTTATTTGCTGTCCTTTCTCCAGCTCCTTTAGGTGTAGGGTTAGGTTGTGTATATGAGACCTTTCTTGTTTCTTGAGAAAGGCTTGTATTGCTATATACTTTCTTCTTAGGACCACCTTTGCTGCATCCCAAAGATTTTGAACAGTTGTGTTTTCATTTGCTTCCATGAATTTTTTTAATTCTTCTTTAATTTCCTGGTTGACCCATTCATTCTGTAGTAGGATGCTCTTTAGCCTTCATGTATTTGAGTTCTTTCTGACTTTCCTCTTGTGATTGAGTTCTAGTTTCAAAGCATTGTGGTCTGAAAATATGCAGGGAATGATCCCAATCTTTTGGTACCAGTTGAGACCTGATTTGTGACCTAGGATGTGGTCTATTATGGAGAAGGTTCCATGGGCACTAGAGAAGAATGTGTATTCCGTTGCTTTGGGATGGAATGTTCTGAATCTGTCTGTGAAGTCCATTTGTCCAGTGTGTCATTTAAAGTCTTTATTTCCTTGTTGATCTTTCACTTAGATGATCTGTCCATTTCAGTGAGGGGGTGTTAAAATCCCCCACTATTATTGTATTGTTGTTGATGTGTTTCTTTGCTTTTGTTATTAATTGCCTTATATAATTGGCTGCTCCCATGTTAGAGGCATAAATATTTACAATTGTTAGATCTTCTTGTTGGATAGACCCTTTAAGTAGGATATAGTGTCCTTCCTCATCTCTTATTATAGTCTTTGGTTTAAAATCTAATTTGTCTGATATAAGGATTGCCACCCCAGCTTTCTTTTGGTGTCCATTAGCATGGTAAATGGTTTTCCACCCCCCTTATATTCAATCTGGATGTGTCTTTGGGTCTAAAATGAGTCTCTTACAGACAGCATATCGATGGGTCTTGTTTTTTTATCCAGTCTGATACCCTGTGTCTTTTGATTAGGGCATTTAGCGCATTTACATTCAGGGCAACTATTGAAAGATATGAATTTAGTATCATTGTATTCCCTGTAAGGTGACTGTTACTCTATATTGTCTGTGTTCCTTTCTGGTCTGTGTTACTTTTAGGCTCTCTCTTTGCTTAGAGGACCCCTTTCAATATTTCTTGTAGGGCTGGTTTCGTGTTTGCAAATTCCTTTCTTTTTGTTTGTCCTGGAAGCTTTTATCTCTCCTTCTATTTTCAATGACAGCTTAGCTGGATATAGTATTCTTGGCTGCATATTTTTCTCATTTAGTGCTCTGAATATATCATGCCAGTTCTTTCTGGCCTCCCAGGTCTCTGTGGATAGGTCTGTTGCCAATCTAATGTTTCTACCATTGTAGGCTACAGATCTCTTCTCCCAAGCTGCTTTCAGGATTTTCTCTTTGTCTCTGAGACTTGTAAGTTTTACGATTAGATGTCGTGGTGTTGACCTATTTTTATTGATTTTGAGGGGGGTTCTCTGTGCCTCCTGGATTTTGATGCCTGCTTCCTTCCCCAAATTAGGGAAGTTCTCTGCTATAATTTGCTCCAGTATACCTTCTGCCCCCGTCTCTCTTTCTTCTTCTTCTGGGATCCCAATTATTCTAATATTGTTTTGTCTTATGGTATCAGTTAACTCTCATATTCTGCCCTTGTGATCCAGTAGTTGTTTATCTCTCTTTTTCTCAGCTTCTTTATTTTCCATCATTTGGTCTTCTACATCACTAATTCTCCCTTCTGCCTCATTTATCCTAGCATTAGAGCCTCCATTTTTTATTGCACCTCACTAATAGCCTTTTTGGTTTCGACTTGGTTAGATTTTAGTTCTTTTATTTCTCCAGAAAGGGTTTCTCTAATATCTTCTATGCTTTTTACAAGCCCAGCTAGTATCTTTAAAATCGTCATTCTGAACTCTAGTTCCATCATCTTACTAATGTCTGTATTGATTAGGTCCCTGGCAGTCAGTACTGCCTCTTGGTTCTTTTTTTTTTTTTTTTGAGGTGATATTTTCCATCTTGTCATTTTGTCCCGAAGACAATAGACAAATGAGATAACAAAATGCTAACAGGGTAACAACGACCCCAGAAAAATATACACTAAACAAATCAAAGGAGACCAGAAACCAGGGGAAAAGAAAGGGAAAGAAAGAAAAAAGAAAAAAAAATTTTTTTTAAAAAGAATATGATCAAATATGATCAGGCTGGTGCATAGATCAGTGCCACACACTAGATTTTGGGTGTATTTTGGTCTTTTAGAAGAAAGTACCTCCCAAAGTTTTAAAGAAAGAAAAATTTATATATGTACAAAAAGAAAGGTAAATACAATGAAGGGATGGAATATGACTGTAAAGGTGAAAATTATAAAAGATTTTATAAAAGGAATTAATAAGATAAGAAGTTGGTTGAAAAAAGAAAGAAGAGGAATTAAAAAAAAAAAGACGGGGGAGAGAATGTGATCAGGCAGGAGACTAGAACAAAGCCATACACTAGAGATTTAGGGTTTATTTTGGTCTGTTAGTAGAAACTGTATCCCAAAATTTTAAAGAGAGAATAACTTATATATATACCAAAAATAAGGTTAACTACTATGAAGGGATAGAATATGACTCTAAAAATGAAACATAAAAAAGATTTTTTAAAAAGGGATTGATAAGATGTTGGTTCAAAAAGGGAAAAAGAGATATTCAAAAAAAAAAAGGAAAAGAAAAAAAAGAAAATTAGAAAAATTAACTTTGAAAGACTAAAGAATCAGGGGGAAAAAAAGCCGTGACTTCTATGTGCTGTATTCCCCTAGCGCTGGAGTTCTGCCGTTCTCATTGGTAAACCTGGTCTTGGCTGGCTGTTCTCGCTGATCTTCTGGGGGAGGGGCCTGTTGCCGTGGTTCCCAAATGTCTTTGCCGGAGGCGGAATTGCCCCGCCCTTGCCGGTCCAGGTTAAGTAATCTGCTCGGGTTTGCTCTCAGGAGCTTTTGTTCCCTGCAAGCTTTCCCTACAGCTTTGGAGGATGAGAGTGAAATGGCAGCCTCCCAATCTCCACCCCGGAGGAGCCGAGAACTCGGGGTCCCGCTTCTCAGTGAGCCCCCAGAGAAAAGCCGTCAGTCACTCCCGTCTCCCCGGTCTCCGGCCTCACTCCGTGCTCACCCGGCCTGTGACCGCGCCTTTCTATCTGGCACCCGACCCTGGGTGGAGTCTCCAAACCCAGCAGATCCCCGCGGTGCGCTCCCGCACCTCTCCTCCCAGGGGAAGAAGGTGAGTCTCCCCGGATCTGCTGCTTGTTGGGTCCCTGCTGGAGGAGCAGTGGCCTGACTGTGCTGCGGATCACGGTTTATAGCAACCCCGAGCTGAGAGCCCACGCCTGGGCTCCGTCTCTGCAGCCGGCTTCCCCGCTCCGATACCTGGGAGCTCTGCCGCTCTCAGGCACCCCCGGTCTTTCTGTGACCCCGAGGGTCCTGAGACCACACAGTCCCGTGAGGGTTCCATCCCCCACTTAGCCATCGGAGCGACGTCCCTCAGCGGAGCCGACTTCTAAAAGTTCCTATTTTGTGCTTCGCGGCTCTATCACTTGCCAGAAGCGGCCGACGGAGGCCCCTCCCCCGCCGTCTCTCCTCCCGAATATCGCCTCGGATTCACTTCTCCGCACGTCCTACCTTCCAGAAAGTGGTTGCTTTTCTGTTCAGAGAGTTGTTGCTATTCTTTTCTTCGATCTCCTGTTGAGTTCGTAGGTGTTCAGAATGGTTTGATCCCTATCTAGCTGAATTCCTGGGACCAGATTAAATTTAAGTCTCCTACTCCTCTGCCATCTTGCTCCTCCTCTGTATGTACAATATTTTCTTTATCCATTCATCCATCATTGGACATTTAGGTTGTTTACATATCTTGGCTATTGTGAATAATGTTGCCACGAACATGGGAGTGCAGATATCTCTTCAAGATACCGATTTCATTTGCTTTGGATAGATACTGAGCAGTGGGATTGTTGGATCCTATGGCAGTTCTATATTTCATTTTTTGAGGAAACTTTATACTGCTTTCCTTGAGGGTGACGCCATTTTACATTCCCATCAACAGTGCACGAGGGTTATAGTTTTTCACATCTTCACCAGCCTGTGTTATCTTTCATTCTTTTGATAATAGCCATCCTAATCTGGACAGGAAATTAATGATCATGAATTTAAGGACTGTCACAGATTTGTTTGCCTGTATGTCACTAGTACCTGGCACTGAGGAAGTGCCGAATAAATACTAGACAGATGAATGAATGAATGAATGAATGACATACAGGCATGTCAGGCTTTATTTCTTTCCCTGCAAACCTGATGTTTCTTGGAAAGACATGAATCGCCATTGATTGTAATGCACTTCATCTTTTTACTCAATTTTCCCTGTAGGAGACAAAGGAACTGGGAAATTTGGGAAGCATAAACAGACATGAGCAGCTCAGACGCTCCCTTCCTCTCCTTACAAGTATGCTGTCTGACACCATGTCCTGCTGCTCCTCCTCCAAAGCCAGGCTGTCCTTAACCTAATGCTGCCTGCCCCCATTCAGAGCCACCTGTAACCCATGGGTAATTAGCTCAGTTCTAGATTTAAGTACTAGGCTCCATAGGCTCTCACTCCAAGCTATAGTCCAACTCTGTCTTCCCAGTACGAAGGGGACAGTTTGGTGCTCTATCCACCAAGATATTTTTTTTTCCCTATCCATTTGTGTAGAACCTGGGTTGGGAAGAGGGGTGCCATTTATCAGACAGTTTCAGAAACCCCCCAGCATTCTGTGACTCTGAAATAATCTAACAGACTCCATGTTCTTTAAAGAACCCAACAAGTTGGAAAGCTGTTTTTCTGGAAGCAGCATGTTGTAGTAGGGATAGCCCAGGAGTCAAAGTCCTTACCACCATCCCCGGTGTCACTACTTACCTGCTGTGTGGCCCAACCACAGCATTTGACCTCTAGGACCTTCAATTTCACTACTGCTAAAATTAGGATGTTAATTCCTGCTGGCACTGTTCTGAGGATTCTGTAAATCAAATAGACCTACATTACTGAAAGCATTTTGTTAAATGAAGAGCAGCATATATGTTCAGGGAAATCATTATTATTACTGAAATAGAACAATGTTACAGAGTTTCATAATCATTATCAGCCCAAGTGCAGTGATTAAATTCTCTTTCCCTGAGCAGACACACATAAAATATTATGCATATTTCTCTGGTGTACCTCAAGCTCCATAAACTGATTCATTATGATAAGAGAATTATTCCTGGTTTTGGATACAAAAGAAGTATTTTTCCTGAATTGTCTATAAGAGTGCCATTTTCTTAACTATGGAACGAATATTTTTTCTTATAATTGAATGTGATTTGCCTCTTGTTATATTTCTTCAGTATGTGATTTGCCTCTTGTTATATTTCTTCAGTATGTGGATTTCTTCCATTAAAAAAGCTGTTCATTAATAAATTTGTCCACATCTAATTTCAGAAAGCACAAAGGTGACAATGGAGTCATCATAGGATTTCAAATTCATCACTGCAGTGTTGCACATTTCAGATTTTAAATGAGAAAAAAATTTCATTGGTGTAGGTATTTTCTTACTCAAAAAAAACATGGGTTTTGAGGTTTTGGTTTCAGGTTGCTACTTTATGACTTTTTAGCTATGTTCCATCAGGTAACTACCCCCCCCCCCCGCAACCTCTCAGAGCTTTGGTTTCTTTACTTTAAAAGAGGTTTGAATAACATAACATAATAAAATTTAAAAAAAGAGGTTTGAAGGAATTGAATGAGATAATGCATTTCAAGCCAAGAATAAAGTACATATTAGAAACTTCATAATATTCACTTAATCCCTCATTCTTGGGCACTGAGTAAAAATCAACTTGTAATTATAAAATTTCTGAATTTTACAGGTTTAAGTACATACAGTAAGAAACAGCAAAAGAAGTCTAAATCAATAAAATTCTGTTGGCAGAGATGTCTGGGTCATTTGCCAGAACAGTCTATAGTTGCATTAATTTGGCACCATTGGAAAGTCATTTTTTTTTTAAATGTCATTCTAAGTATTGTGTGATCATTAAACTTAGCAGGTTTATCATCAGTTCCAAGACATAGTCAACTGGATCCTCCTAGAAAACCCCAAGAAGTCATTTTCACCAGTTGGAAAATAATTTTAATCCTTTTAAATAATGATGGAATAAATTGGAATATTTTACTGTGAAGCTCACTACGTGGCCAAACCTTATTCATTGTGTAAAATTGAGAAAAAACACATGAGAACCTCCCCAAATAGACATTTATGATATGGTTGGCTGAGGGATAGAAAACCTCGGCCAACCACCTCACTCCAGGCTATGGTCTACAAACTCGGGGTGTTGTACACAGTTATGATCTCTGCCAAGTCAGAGCATGGACAAAGAACCGCTACAGAAGTGGGAGAAAGAGGCTCTGATGCATATTGGCAGGCATGGCAGTGCTGGAGAACTCCTTCTATTACCTGAATAACGGATTCATTCTTCAAAGAAATTACTGAGGAGAAAGCTAAGTGTGGATGTAAAGGGAAAAGTGAACTCAAGCTTTGGTGTTTGAAGGGGCTTATGAATAGTACTTTTCTCTCTCTTACCCAAGATCCAGATAAAATGAGATCCTGATGCGGGCATCAGGCAGATGGAGATGAAAATTGTACCCATCTTTAATAAGATTAGAAAACTTGGTTTAAGCATGAGGTTAAAGGGTTTCTGAATGCTTTACCTAAAAGCTAAACTTAGTTCCTGAAACCACGGGCCAGTTCTGCAGGCAAAGAAGCTCCATGCTAAATTTGCTGGGGAGCCAAAGCCAATGAAAGCGTGCTCAAGAAAAGCAGGTGCCCAGGGCGCCTGGGTGGCTCAGTTGGTTAAGCGACTGCCTTTGGCTCAGGTCATGATCCTGGAGTCCCTGGATTGAGTCCCACATCGGGCTCCCTGCTTAGCAGGGAGTCTGCTTCTCCCTCTGGCCCTCCCCCCTCTCATGTGCTCTCTCTCTCTCATTCTCTCTCTCTCAAATAAATAAATAAAATCTTTAAAAAAAAAAAAAAGCAGGTGCCTGTGTGAGTGTGTAGGGACACTCCCTACAGTGTCCTTAAGACAGACCAGAGGCGTTCTTGACCCCACCCACTCCATCACCTCCACCCCCACTAATTAGCCTCCCTGTCCTTCCTGTCCTACCTCCTAAAATGTCTCCAGGAATCCCAGTTTCCACCCCCTCTACAACCGTTAAGTTCTGTTCTTTATCTGGACTATCCCATCAAGGGCCCCTCCCATGGAATCTTCCAGCATCCTCTCCATGGAATCTTCCAGCATCCTCTCCGATCCAGAACCCGGTGGCCATTGTGAACTCATCCTCAACAGCAAAGTGCCAGCCCACTTGGTGCCTCTGTACCTTTGCGCATGCTGTTCTTGCTCCCTGGACAACAGCCTTGCCATATTGGCTTATTCCACCTCCTTTTTCTAAATCCACCCCAGATATTGCCTCTTCCTGATCCTCCTGTTTTGAATCCCTCATTCTTCCCTCTATGCAACCCTACTTGTTCCCAGAGCCATTTCATTGCACTTGCTACACAGGACTCTCAATTTGTGTCTAGTAGCCTCTCCCCACTACCAAATCTTGAGCTTCACGAAGACAGGAATCACATCTTTTTTATGTTTATATTCCCAGCATCTAACACACAGCTCAATAATGCTTAAGGAATTGAATCAAATGGAATGTGTTGTCTGAAAAGTATGAGGCATGACTTCATTAAGCAGGTTTAGGGAGGGTTTCCATCAAGCCTGTATCATAAAGGAGAGAATTTTTTCTTGCTTCCAAACGCACTAGGGCTATAACCGCCCGAATTATTGCTGTGCATGAAAACCTAAGTGCAAGACTTTAAATTCCACTCTGCGGATGTTGTCGTATAATTCAAATGACTCCACATTTTGCACCATCTGTTAATAACCTTTCCATGTTCTTATTGCTGCAAACAAAAGGAAAGAGACAGGTAACGCTATGCAGATTGTCACAAAGAAGAAAATGCATGTCTTACCTCCTGTCTTGGCAAGATTGAGTATTCAGATGTATGCTTCTGTGCAGATTAAATTCACTGTCTTTCCAGTGGCAGTTATGAACCCTTTGGGGTGGGAGCACCGAGCACTGAAGACCCAAAACACTAATGAATTTTTTTGATGGAGCAATCTTCCTTGCTGTGAAAGAAAGAGGACATATAGCCAGCTCAGGGGTCTCTGAACTTCTGCAGAAAAGAGGATAATGGGGAAGCCATTTGAAAGTTTCCCTTTAGCTATGAATTGCTGTACTGGATCTCAGCTAAAATTAAGTTCTCTGCTCAAGGACGAACCAAGAAAACTGGAGGGAAGTGCCGCTGGGCAGTGAGAGACATTTTCAGTCTACATGACTATGTGACTGTAACAAACGTATCTACATGAGACTCAGCACTGCCTAGGGCATTAGGGAGGCACCTTAAAAGTGATTGAACCAAATCCATTTTACAGATGAGGAAATTGAGACCAGAGAGAAGTGATAGGACAAGATACTGTCCAATTTAAAATCTCATGATTTATTCAGGCCTAGACTATTGCACATGGCTTCTGTACATATGAATATTTTTCTTGTATTTTTCCCCAAATGGCAGAAATTCCAACTTCAACTTGAGCTTAAGCAAGATGTGAACAGTTACTAGCTGAATAAATGTTCTGAAGAGTTCACAGGCATGACTTGATCCAAGCACAGAACTTTGGCAACCTATCCCTCTTGGCCCTGTTATCTTCTGTGTTACCCTTGTTTTCAGACTCCCCATGGTGACAAGAAGGCTGCCTGCAACACCAGGCCTATATCCTCCTAGAGTCAAGCCCAATAGGAAAAGCATCCACTTCGCTCAGCAGACTTGATAGAAGTTTCACTGCATCTGGTGGACTTTAAATGGTTCCTGTATCCATCCCTGAAATAACCATTGTGAACGTGGATTGGCTGGAGTCACATGCCCACCACTAAAGCTGGATGTGAAGTCAACTCCAAATGAAGCAAGCACATGGACTGGGTGTGGGAGAGGAGGTGGCTCTTTAGCATGGAGTTGGGGAACACTTTTCCAGGGGAGTAGATGCAGGAGGGAAAACTGATGTCTGTCACACTACCAGCTAGCATTCCCATATCCATTCTTGTCACTTGCACTCCACTCACTCCTGAAATTCCTAAAAGCCATTACTCCAGATGCAGCCATAATGATCTCTCTGGCATGAAAATCTGACTTGAAACTGTCAGGGAGGGAAAACTTTTCGTCTGTCCTCTTAGGTTTAGCTTTTGGGGGCCTGCAAATTAGGCTGACAGAAGACCAAGTAGCAAGAGAATGATTTCATTTCATACATGCATGAGTTCACAGAAAAATGGGACTCAAAGTGGCAGTTAGGATTTGGGGTTTATATAATATCTTAATAGGGAAAGGAGATAGGGCACTTACAGGAAAACAAATGACTTTTTTGGAAAGATAAATGGGCCCTGAGGAGAACAGATGGGAGATAGTTTTGTAACAATGTCTGTTGAAGTGTGGTGTGGAGACTTTTCTCAGGTGCTAAGAGTCCACCTTCCCTGGTTGCTCTTGGGAAGGGGACTCATGACAACTGAGTTCTTTTGGGAGGCTCTGTTTTTAGGAAGATAAGGTATTTCAGGAACTCAAATGCCTTGTGCTTAAAATAATTTCTATGCCACAGCGGCAGATGGGGGACCCCTTCAAAACCCATCAAGGGCTGCCCATTGCCAAGGCTCACCATGACCTTGAACACTCACATACCTGGCCTTAGACTTTTTCCAAGTTTCATCTCATCTCCTGCCACCCACTTCCTGCCTTACCCACCTCCCTTTTCTCACCAAATCCCACTGATGTTCTAGAGTCACCTACAGCATCATATTCTCCAGGAAATCTTTCTCAAACCCCAGCTTGAGTTCATGTTTCCAAAGTACCCTCCTCATCACCCTGCATTCTACTTACTTCTTTGCATTGAAATTCCTCTTATGTCTGTTGCTCTTTCTACCTTACTTGCTGCTCAAGGACAGGGGTATGCTTTCTTTATCTATAGAGTCCCAGAAACTTACAGAGGGCATGACACACTGAGACTATTTCATCCATATTTGCTAAATTGATTGCATATTGAACTATTGATAAAACCAATATGGTATATTGGAGAGGGCATGGAGTTTGGAGGCAGGATTAGAGGGGAATTCTAGCCTTCATTGACTCCCAGTGTGACGTTAGGAAAGTCATTTAATCTCTGAACCTCAGTTTCCCTACCTGTAAAGACGGAACATTTACTCTTCACCTTGAAGGTTTATGGTGAGATCACGCAAAGCTCTCAGCGCTGTTTCAGGCATATAGGAGATGCTCAAGCAACGCTTGAAGACCAGACCTCTTGAGTCAATCTGCTGTACCCAGCACCTTCCACCAAGCTCCTCTCAGTGTCTGCTGATTCCAGTTGTGACCCTGTCACTTTGCTATCTTCACTACATGGGAATATCATCGGCCCCTTGGCACCAAACATAAGTCCTAAGAAACCCCTTGGTATGGCTTAACATCTGAAACCCAGAACAGGGGCTGGTAAGTGGAAGGGCATATTGTTTAATTCTTGGCCATCTTTTCCTTGTTTCCAGAGGATTCCACTAGTAATGAGAACCCAGGAAGTTGTGGTAAACTACAGACGACTGTCATAACTCCATATAGAATGTTCCTGAAATTATATTACATATCTTGGCTACAAATGCTTATTCTACTTTCTGCCTCTTTTTATGTGTTCATCACAGTTGTAACATATGAGCACGTGTAGCTCATGTGGGAACAGTGTTTGACCCACAGCAAGTGTCAAATAAATGTTAGTTATTCTAATTTGTCTTAGAATTTTAAGACATATAAGCCTAAATTTTGTCTTCGTATAAGAAAGTTCCCCAGAAACCTTAAAGATGTGACCTTTGTCCTCAGATAACCATCTTTCCCAACTCCCAACATTTTATCCCACAAAGAACACTTCCATTTCCACCCCCCGACTATCTTCCTACCCACTTTCCATTCTCATCACCAATGGCCCACTTCAGGCCTCCATGATCTGCAATAACTCTTTCACTCATTCCCTCACTTCCCAATTTGCCTCTTACAAATCTTTCCTTGCCATGGGAGAGATGTTTTTAAAACAGATTTGACCATTCACTCTTGGGCTAGCTGAGCCATGAGTGATCTGGCCCCTTTTCATGATTCTGGCAATCTTTGAAACCTCATTTGTTACTTCCCTGACTCCTGTGTTACACTTTCTGGAATGTGCAATGTTCTTTACCATTTTGCTTCTGTTACATGCCTTCACCCACCCTCCTTGTTGAGTCTAGTCCTCAATATCCAGGATCCTGGGAGGGTCCATTGGTAAATGTTCCAGTGAGTAAACCATCACCATGCACCATCTTCTCGTGTGCACCTGTACAAAAGAATTCTGTGTGGCCATTGGGGGTGCCCCTCAGATCCCCCTTTGAGAGAACCTGCCATGAACAATATAATCGGTTGAGAGCGTTCTGCTGTTGCACCTTTGAATCTACCACCATGGGTTTGGTCTTCCGACCAAAGCTATGAGATGTCTGGGTTGCTCCTAGTTTTTAGGCAATGACCCAGCATGATGGGATTACTACAGTTGGGCCATTTCTGCCCAACACAGGACTCCTCTAATGGTCAGTCTTTGCCAGAAAACATGCCATCGGCTGGCCCAAGACTCGCAGAACTGCCTGCAGCTTGAGACCACTCCTACCCAGGAATCCTTATTTCCTTGTCTCCTCTGACAGGTGTCACGACTACATCATGTTTGGAAGGGTCCCCTGCCTTCCTCCTCCCTTCCCCTTTTGTCTTTCATGGGCATTCCCCTCACTGTACTCCTTGCACATCTAATTCCATTCTGCTATACATTTCTCAGAGACCTGAACCTGACACCTGGCTCTAGCATTTCTGGCTATGCAGTCTTAGGCAACTTACAGAATTTTTCTGTACCTTCTTTTCTTATTTGTAAAATGGGGATAATGGTGGAATGTACCTCCTAGAATTATCTTCGGGATTAAATGCATGTACAGACGGAAACACCCAGAGCTGTGCAGGTCCCTGGTAAGCAGGTGTCAGTGTTTATTTCTGCAACTTGAAAGGCTTTTTGCCTTTCCTTAGTTGCTCCTCATTTTACCATGCTTCACTACCCCCTATTCCCCCCCAAAAAACTGTGCACCATTAACAGTGATCTTAGCTGCATGCCTGAATGCCAACAACTACCCCCCAAACCCGAACACCAACACACACACATTTTTTTTAAATATCTTGGCCCTGTGGATTGTAAATGGTAATTCTAATTATCAAGGTCAGGGAGAAATAAAAAGATATTTTGGGTGCAATTGAATTAATATTGCCCCAGGGTATTTTTCTTGGACTTAAAAAAAACTAAGTGCTAGATGTCAACTCATTTTCTTGTGATTTTCCTTTTTCTCTGCAAATTAGAAGCACGCTATCCTGCTAATTAAGGAAACTGGTTAGCTTGGTTTCAGTCTATTGAAGATTTTATTAAATACTGCTCTCACATTTGGTTCTAGATAAAATAGGCTCACTTCCGAACATTTATAAATGGTATTAAAATATGAGCAGTCCTTAAAAGTAGGGATGTTTATTTCCATTCCAGGAGTAATGAAGCAGCTATAATGACTGACCCTGCACTAGTGGAAGAGACAGAGCAGGGGTAAAATCCTCAGTGATTAAACACTTGGCCTCTTGATTCCTCCCCAGGGTTCCAATCCACTTTCAGTGCTTCCTAGCTGTGTGACTGTGAGCAACTTCCTTGACATCTCTGAACCTTTCAAATAATGCCTCCCTCAGCAACTGTTGAAATTTCAGGGGGACAATTCATGTTAATGGGGGCTGAAATGTATAAACTAAAACTAGTACCATCCTTCTTTATCTCCCATATATTAACCTCTTCTAGGAGACAGTCTAGACATTTGTGTTTTCTCTCATCAATGTCTCCAATCAGAATCAATCAGTGACTTCAGAGGAAGTCATCTAAGTGGAAATGAGGGAGAATGATTGCATATGTTATCAAGAATGTCTGTCACTCTAATGTACTTAAAGCTGCCTCTTAGACATTATACTTTATTTTCACCTAGAAACTGAAAGAAAAAAAGCACTGGAAAGGTCCGTCCAGGAGTCTAATGCAGGGAGGATGTGGGCATTGGGTGCAGCTGGGCTCCATCACAGAACCATGGCATTTCGAAGTGAGCAATGATTGTAGAGAGCCAGTTGCCCTTCCCTTTAGGTAGGAAGAAACAAGGAGGCAACAGGGGTCACAATTTAGAGCCGTGCTTCCCAAAAGGTAATGTGCATCTTGTGAAAATGCTGATTCCTCTTCAGTAGGTCTGGGCAGGGCTTGAGAGTCTGTTTCTAACAAACTCCCAGGTGATGCTGATGTGGCTCGTCCATGGACCCCACTGTTAACAGTGGAAGTTAAAGCAAAAGCTCAAACCCCAGCTTTTTTAAAAATTATTATTGTTATGTTAATCACCATACATGTCATCATTAGTTTTTGATGTAGTGTTCCATGATTCATTGTTTGCGTATAACACTCAGTGCTCCATGCAGAACATGCCCTCTTTAATACCCATCACCAGGCTAACCCATCCTCCCACCCCCTTCCCCTCTAGAACCCTCAGTTTGTTTTTCAGAGTCCATCGTCTCTCATAAACCCCAGCTTTTTATTCACTGGTTTTGGGACTTTGGGCAACTTACTTGATCACTATTCTGTAGGTTTCCCAGTCATAAAATGGGATAATAGTAACACCTACGTCAAAATATTCATGAAAGTAACAGACTTACAATTGTGCCTGACACATGGTAAGACTTCAAATGTTAGCTATAATTATTAATATTATTTTTACTATGGCCAGGAGCATGGTCAGTGTGAACTAATATCAGAGATAAAGCATTGGTCATTGGGGGAAAGTTAAGTAGTTTGGGTTTGATCTCAACTTTGAACAACAACAACAACAAAAAAAACCCAACTTGAAGTTTGTGAGTTTGTGCTTAAATGACAATATTCGTAGATTAAGTTACTTTCTTCAAATGTATCATAGTTTGCCAGGGCTACCATAACAAAATAGCACAGGCTGGGTGGCTGTAACAGCAGAAATTTATGTTCTCACAGTTCTGGAGGGTAAAAGTCCGGGATCAAGGGGCTAGTAAATTCAGCTTCTGGTGAAAGCCCCTGCATGGTCTTTCCTTTGTGCACTCATGAAGAGAGAGTGACGTCTCTGGTGTCTTTCCTCTTCTTATGAGGACCCCACCCTTATGACCTCACTGAATCTGAATTATCTCTTAAAGGCCCCATCTCCAAACACAGTCATACTGGGAGTTGGGGCCTCAAGAGATGAAATGCAGGGTGACACAATTCAGTCCATAACAAATGGAAAAGACAATTATTTTATTTTCTGTGTTTTTATGATCCAATGTACAATGTGTGTATAGGCTGATACAGTCAGTTTTTTCCCTTCTATTACTCACTGAAAATGTGTGAGGCCTCAATCTGTAGTCTAGCTACATCATACCCATTAGCAGAGGTACACAGAGAAGAACACACTATACAACTCTTCCCTGAAATCCTCACACCTCGTGGAGCATCAAGCTTTTGAAAATGCTCATGCTAGTTCTTCTCCAGTTTTTGTGGGAAAGGAAGTTGGTGTATCTTTTATTTAAGTATTTTATTTATTTATTTGAGAGAGAGAGTGTAAGCAGGAGAGAAAGGGAGAGAGAATCTGAAGCAGACTCTGGGCTGAGCACAGAGCCCGATGTGGGGCTCGATCCCACAACTATGAGATCGTGACCTGAGTTGAAGCCAAGAGTGGGACACTTAACCAAATGCACCACCCAGGCGCCCCAGGTGTGCCTTTTTTAGAAGGTCAGACGTTAAAGTCTATCAAGATTAGAAATGTATGAACCAATTTTCCCAGAAATTCTACTTCTAGGAATTTACAAACCATTTCACAAGTGTATAAAAGGTGAGGCTACAAGGCGATTCAATGCCACATTGCTTATTATTTTATTTTATTTTTTAAATCAACACAGTAAAATCGGCTTTTTGTTGGGTTCTGTAAGTTTTGAGGCATCTATAGATTCATGTACCCACCATCAGAGTTAGGATATTCATACCAAAAAGTAAAATATAATTTAAAAAAACTGAATTTTTAAGAAAGAATGTCAATCAAAACAAGAATGGTTAATGTAAATAATTTGATTGACATTCTTGTAGCCTCACCTTTTATGCACTTGTCTGCAAATTCCTAGAAGAACTGGAAGAAACTAGGGAAGCAGGCCAAGTGTCCATCAACAGATGAATGGATAAAGAAAATGTAGTGTATAGATATATGGAATATTATTATATATATATATATATTATATATATGTATAGATATATGGAATATATATTATATATATAATGTGTATAATGGAATATTGTTCAGCCATGGAAAACAATGAAATCTTACCATTTACAATGACATGCATGGATCTAGAGTGTATAATGCTAAATGAAATAAGCCCATCAGAGAAAGGCAAATACCATATGATTTCACTCATATGTGGAATTTAAGAAACAAAACAAACAAAGGGAAAAAGAGAGACAAACCAAGATACAGACTCTTAACTTAGAGAACAAACTGGTGGTTACCAGAGGGGAGGTGAAATAGGTGAAGGGGACTAAGAGTACATTTATTTTAATGAGCACTGAGTAATGTTTAGAATTGTCAAATCAACATATTGTACACCTGAAACTAATATAACACTGTATGTTAACTACACAGGAATTAAAATAAAATAAAAAAACAAGAATGGTTAACAAAGTCATTATATATATATATATATATATATGAAGCAGCTACAATGACTGACCCTGCACTAGTGGAAGAGACAGAGCAGGGGTAAAATCTTGAGTGACTGAAGGCTTGGCCTCTTGATTCCTCCACAGGGTTCCAATCCAATTTCAGTGTTTCCCAGCACTGAAAAATATACATATATATATATGTGAATATATATATATTATCAGATAATTCGTATATAATATATATATATAATACTAGGCAGCCATTAAAACATGAGATGCACACAATTCCATGTATCTATATGATGTATGTACATGTGTGTTATTATGAAAATATATATAGGAAGTGAAGGGGTGACTCCTGAAATATGAGACTTAAAGTCTTTGTTTTATATAATTTTCTTCTGCTCTATTTTATTACCTGTTTGCATTTATTATTAGAAAAGTCTAATTAAAGAAAACATAAATTGATAAAAAAATTAAAGAGTATAGAATTTTAGAGGCAAGTGTGTGGGAGAAGGTATGATATGTTATGCAATATTTTTAAATTAAACTTTTAATTTTAAGATTATTATAGATTCACATGCAGGTGTAAGAAATAATACAGTCTGTGACCTTTTGGGATTGGCTTTCTTTTACTCAGTACAAGCTCCTAGAATTCACCCACATTGTTGCATCCGGAGCCTGTTCCTTTTATTGCTGGGCAGTATTCCAGGGGATGGGGTGTTACCATTGATTGAACCATATGCCTACCAAAGGACATCTGGGTTGTTTCCCCATTTTTGGCTTTTAAGAATAAAGCTTCTATAAACATCCATGTATGGGTTTTTCCATGATCATAAATTTTCATTTCTCTGGGATAAATGCCCATGAGCTTAATTGTTGGGTTGTATGGTAGTTGCATGTTTAGTCTTATAAGAAATTGCAAAAATGTTTCCTAGAGTGGTTGTGCCATTTGACATACTCACCAGCCACATGTGAGGGATCCAGTTTCTCCATATCCTCAACATTATTTGGTCATGTCACTATGTCCGACTTTGTCCATTCTAGTAGTCAGGTAGTAATATCTCATTGTGTTTTAATTTGCACTTTCCTAATGACTAACGATGGTGAACATCTTATTTGCCCCCCTCTTCCATGAACTGTATTTTCATATCATAGGCCTGTGTTTTAATTGGACTGTTTACTTTCCTTGATTGCTCAGTTTTGAGAATTTCTCATACATTCTAGTCCTTAGTCCTTTGTTGGTTGTGTGATTTGCAAGTACTTTCTCCCAGATTGTGCTTCCTTTCTCATCATGTAGGCTCTTGTTGAGCAAGACTTTTTCATTTTAATGAGGAATATTTTCTCCATCTTTATTTTTGTGGGTCACGCTTTTGATGTTGAGTCTGAAAACTCTTTGTTTAGTCATAAATACGAAAGTGTCCCCCTATGTTTTTCTATTCTAAAAGTTTTATAATTTTGTGTTTTACATTTAATTCTGTGGCAATTTTGAGTTCATTTTCCTGTAATGTGGGAGATGCAGGTCTACACTAATTTTTTTCTTGTTGTATCCATGGATTCACAATTGCCGCAGCACCCTTTCTCAAAATGGCTGTGTTTCCTTCATTGAATTACTTTTGTATCTTTGTCAAAAAATTGTTGTTGGGGCACCTGGGTGGCTCAGTCAGTTAAGCGTCCAACTCTTGAATTTGGCTCAGGTCATGATCTCAGGGTCCTGGCATGAGCCCCTCATCAAGCCCTGGGTCAGGCTCCATGCTCAGCATGGAGTCCGTTTGAGATTCTCTCTCTCTCTCTCCCTGTTCCTCATTCCCTACTCTCATGCTTACTCTAAATAAATAAATAGATAAATAAATAAAATCTTGGAAAAAAAACAAAAAAATAGTTTATTTCTAGGTACTCTATTCTCTTCTGTGGATCTATGTGTCAACTCAGCCAAAACCACACTGTCTTGATTACTGTAGTGATATAGTTAGCCTTGGTAGTGAGTAGAGTGGTTCTTCCCACTTAATTCTTTGACAAAATTGTTTAAAGTTCTTCTGAGGCCTGAGTCTTTTCACATGATTTTTAGAATAAGTACCTCTTTGTCCATAATTACATTCAACCTACGCAATTGACGGCTTTACTATGTATAGTTTCCCAATTCACGAACACAATATGTCTCCTTATGTAAGTCTTCCTTGATATTTCCAGCAGCATTTTGTAATTTCCAGCATGGAGACCCTGTACACGTTTAGTTAAGTTTATACTGAGTGTTTGATTTTCTTTGGAGCACATGTAATGATACTGTGTTTGTAATTTCAGTTTCTACGTGTTCATTTGTTAGTACACAGAAATGTGATTGATTTTTGTGTATATCCAGTGTTCCTGATTAAATTAATCAATAAAACTACCTGGCCTAAAAGTATTCTCTCACTTTACAGATACAGACCTCTTAACTTCTCCTAAGCAGGAAAACCTAAATCTTCACCACATGGGCTTCTCTCTCTGGTGAGGCAATTGGTGCAGGGAAAACAGTGTGGAACACTACATCAAAAATTAATGATGTACTAAATGGTGACTAACATAACATAATTAAATTAGATTAAAAAGCAAAAAAGAAAATGGTGTGGGATGGTGAGAGGGCATGAGCTTTGGAGTTCAAGAGGGTGTGTGTGAATTCTAGTTGGTCATTTGCAAGCTCTGGACCTGGAACAGATTACGTTCTCCAAACCCCATTGCTACAATAATAATAAAGCAACAATAGTCCTAAGAGCTATTTCAGTAAGGTACTTAATATAAGATGGACTTTGTGTTAAGAGCTTCACACTGGTCTCATTGAAATCTCATATGAAGTAGGAATTATATACCTGCAGTACTTTCTCTGCAGTTCAAGTATTCCACAATCTTGGAAAGAAAATTATTTTTATATATGCTTGCTTCTCATTGTTTTGGCATGA
>NW_022589721.1:24728104-25032216 GCF_004348235.1 Phoca vitulina | reverse complement strand
AAGAAAATTATTTTTATATATGCTTGCTTCTCATTGTTTTGGCATGAACACCGGGCCTGAAGTGACATGAAGCCATTTGTCATTTATCTTTATCTCGCCTACTGTGAGTAGTCGTATGCTTTTCCTGTGGAAATATTTATGCTTTTGATTATAGGTGCTTTTTCTTACAAGCATGCCAACCTTCCTATTATGTTAAACAGGCTATTCCATGTGTATCATATTATCTTCCAAACATCCAAAAATGTTTTGAAATCTGTACCATTTCTGGTCTGAAGATGGTCAGATAAGGGATAGGTGAGCTATATCATTATCCTTGTTCTATAATTCAGGAAATGGAGACGCAGAATGGTGAGGTCCCCTGTCCTATCACACACATCTTTTAGGTGGTAAAGAAGGCCAGGCAGACTGACCTGTGAGCTCTCACCCTTCATCACCACATTCTGGGTATACTTGGGTTACATGCACTTCGAGAAAAGGTCCTGGGATGGGATAACCTTGAAGAAATATTTAACTCTACCTGGAACTCTTTGGAATCTGCTTTTTGTGGATTGAGAGGTGTATAATGTAGGCAAAGGCGGCCACTTGTCCCTGACAGCAGGGACCTGGGCAGCTACCTGGATGGGCGCTTTCACCCATTTCCAGATCCCATTTGTGGCAGGAGATATGCTGTCTGTTCATTGTCCCCAGCCTGAGATTTTCCCCAAAGATTGAGCTGCATGATTCCTGTGACACTGCACTCTTCAGCTTGATTATGTTTACTCCCTGCCACTTTTATTCCACCCCAGTAGTCTAGATATCATATTACCAGTTATCATCTCCCTTCCAATTATTCATTCTTTATGGCAACTGGACGTATGTTCACCCACAGCCCCCAACCCTGACAGAAGTAATACAAAGCCTTATCACTTAACCTGGATTTAATTGCTTTCGAATGGGTCTGATTATGAAAACAGTCTTGGCTCATTATTTCTTGTGGCCAAGATGAATGATATGTGGGGTGCCTGGGTAGTTCCTCGGGTTAAGCAACTGCCTTTGGCTCAGGTCATGTTCCCACAGTGCTGGGATCAAGCCCCACGTCAGCCTCTCTGCTCAGCGAGGAGCCTGCTTGTCCCTCTCCCTCTGCCTGCCGTTCTGCCTGCTTGTCCTCTCTTTCTCTCTGTGTCAAATAAATAAATAAAATCTTTAAAAAAAAAAAAAGATGAATGATATGTCACAGTGACACCAATGAAGCTGGAAGTGGTCAGTGCTCAGCTGATACCAATGTCACATTGACCACAGCACTGCAGGTGTTCAGACTCAGCACCAGTGAAACGAGCAAGTGGAATGACAGAAGCTACTGGAGCTGAAAGAGAATTTTAAAATATGTAAGGAAAAGATTTGGAAATCAAGCGTTAAGGAGTTGAGAGAAACCTTAATAATCATTCAACTTTCTGATCTTCTAAATGTGGAAATTGAGACCCAAAGAAGGAAAAAGACATAGCTAAGGGCAAATAGCCAGTTTCTAAAAGAATTGCTTGGGCAGTTATCCAAGCCATGAACCCTGAAGTCATCCAAGGTTCATCCTTTTAAAGGCATATTGCGTATCTTAGCCAATTCCATTTTCTTAAGTATTCAATGGATAGCTCACTGTTTTATCAACATTCATCTCAATTTCCTCTAATTACAGGTACTCAAAATAAATCAGGGTCAATAAGATTTGCTCACCTGGAAAATACCTTACTAAGTTCCTCTTATATCCTATTGCTGCTTCCTTCTCTTTAATCCAGCTGACATTACTTTCCTTCCAGCTAGTTAGCTTTTGGGAGAAAAATGCATCTCTGGGGCCCTAAGGAACCCACTATGATTGTCTATGTAATCATATATGTATGTGTGACTGCTTTTATATTCTATTGAGTGGCTTTAAATGAGAAGATAAAAAAATTTTTAGTTGCCACTTACCATGATGCCCAGCACATATTTTGTCCTCAACACATATATGTTGAATTTAATAAATCTTTAACTTATAAATGTCTGTAGGGTTCAGGTTTGTAACAAACAAACAAAAAAACCCAAAACAAAACAAACAAACAAAAAAACAACTCAACAAAGAAATTCTTTCCAGGGCAAATTATTCTTTGACCAAAAAGATGAGGGGTAGGGTTGAGGAGAAGAGGATTGTACAAGAGAGAAGCTTAGTTATTTACCAACTTAGAAATTGACCTCTTAGGAATTCTATCAGCCAGACAGGTAAATATTTCCTTGAGGTTACACTATTATCCCCAATCATCCCACTTCACCCCACTTTCTTGGAGAAGGATTATACACCTGCTCATGTTGACATATGACTTGTAGTACCCACCCTCACCGTGGGAGTATTTACCCCTGACCCCCTGGCATTGGGTTGGCCTTCTAACTTGCTTTGGACAATGGATATGAGTGGATGGGACCTTTGTGAGTCCAACCTGAAGGGAGTGTAATTTCCCATTAGACATTTATTGTTTGCCTCCTCCAGGAAAATGGTATTCTTCAAAGAGGGACTGCTCATTCAGCCTGGGCCCCAAAATGAGAAGATAATAAAGAAGAACAATAACATCACCGCCTGCAGCTGCTGACATATAATCTGAGTGAGAAATGCAGGCTCCTTGTTATACACCACTGACATTATGGCCTGCCTAGTACCCTAGCAAAGATGACTAATACGTATGCGAAATTTAAACTGTTCAATTCATCAACGGTCACAGATTATCTGCTTCCAAAGCTAACTGGGTTATCTAAGGAAGACTTTTTTGTGTGAAGTACAGTTATTAAAAGTCAGTCCTTATTTATCCCTGATAATTTCTGTACCCCAATTATTTCCTATATTATTCTTCTGTAAGCTGTCCACTCTATCAAGTCATAGACTATACGATTAAGTGATGACTAGCATTTCAGGCACCTTTAATAATATTTAAATGCTTTTTTCCTTATGAAAGTATACAAGTTTATTATAGGAAAATTACAGACTCAATATAGAAAAAAAATCAATGGGTATATTAACTTAGAAAGATCTGATATTATGTGAACATTCAGCTTTTTTTTCCCAACAGTATAGTTTTTATGGCATTTACTCAAGTTATAGTTCCTCTTTGAAAATTTCCACATATAAGTTCTAAACATTTTTTGTTAAATATATTTCTATGTACTTCTTTAAATCAATGTTTGTGTTATGAGAATTTGGTTTTACTCATTAAATTTTTTTTTAAATTTTATTATGTTATGTTAGTCACCATACAATACATCATTAGTTTTTGATGTGGTGATCCATTAAAATTTTTATCTGGTTATAGCTGTACTGTAGGAAAACAACTGGGTATTTCTTTTCTTTTTTTTTTTTACAAAGCCACTACATTGAATATTTTTATTGCTTTTAATAGTTTTCAGATAGCTCTTGAGTTTTCTCATCTCATTGCCTATAAATAAGCATAATAACTTTGTACCATGCTTTCAAATAGGTATAACCCTGTATTTACTTCATGTGTGGCATAAAACTCCCAGGGAAATATTAACTAAAAGTGGGAATCCAGTTATCTTTGTTTTTTTCTTATTTTTGATAAGAGTATCTCATCAAATTATGAAAACATTCTTGTACTCCTAAATTATATACTTACTTGTTTCTCTAGGAGTCGTTGTTGGATTTTCCCAAATACTTTTTCGACATCGATGAAGATAATCATATTTATGTTTTGTGTAAGGAACACAAAACTATTTGTGTCAAATAACCCAACATCCTGTCCTGCTGAAGTATTTGAAGCATTAATTTAATGCCCCTTAGAATGGGCTGATTGGAGCCAAACTACATCTTGAACAAGGAGACCCAGGGGTGTGAACCGGGTTTTTCCTCCAGTGTACCAGTACTCTCTCTTTTCCCTACCCTTCCAAAGCAGATGTCCTCATCTGCCTGACCTCTTCTTCCACTCCCAGATCAGCTCCAAGCAAGTGTGACTGCTTTCATTCTGAGCCGTTCTGTTCTTTATTTCATCTGCTGCCTCATGGGAATAATTATATCCACTTGAACATGGAATATTCCCCTCTTTCCCTAGAATCTATAATTGAGATTTCCTCTGTTCAAGGCTAACCTTTTCATCCAGTGAATCTATCATCTTCCCTTTTTACCTTCTTCCAACATCTTAGCCCCTAACCTTTTATCTTCTTTCTTTCGTTCAGGAAGTATTACAGTTTTGAAGTACAATTTCTTTTCATAAAAGGTGTAGGGAGAAACTGGCCTCTTGAAAATGAGAACTCTAGAGCTCTGGATCTAATACAGTGGTGTAGAAGGACACAGAAATAAAATAAAACAAAGTCCCTGCTTTCATGGTGCTTATTTTCTAGAAGAGGACAAAAAAGAAGGCATGTATCAGATGGTGATAAGTACCAAAATAAATAAATAAAGCAGAGGAAGGGACCAGAGGGATGAGTTGTTGGTGTTAGCAACACCAACAAAGTAAAGATGAACCAGGTAAGTGTCTAGCAGAAAAGCATTCCGGATGGCAGGAGGAGCTCATGCAAATAACACGGAGACGGGGTGTGCTTAGTACATGTGAGGAATGGCAAGGGGCATGACAGTTGTGTCAGGAAGAACAGTTAGGAGAGGTTTGGGGATTCGACAGCAAGATAGCAGGGGTCCAGGTGAAACAGTTAGGGGTTTGGGTACTCGTCTGAGTAGGGTGGGTAGCTGTTGGGGCATTTTGAGCAGAGTGATTTTAGCTGCCATGTTAGACTGAAGATGCAGGAAGCCCAACCCAGGGGGACTGTTGAAAGAATCCAGGCAAAACACAAGGTGCCTTGGGTCAGAGTGACTGTAGTAGAGGTGGAGAGAAATGGTTGAATTCTGTACGTATTTTGAAGTTAGAGCCAAGAAAATTCGCTGATGGATTACATGGGAAGAATGTTGAGATGAGAGGAATTCATCACTCAGAGTAGAAGAAGAGGGTTTGTTTTTCCTGAGATGGGGAGTCATAGGAGGAACACTGGGGGTGGGCAAGAGTTTACCTTAACCATGATAAGGTTATGACGCTTGTGTGGAATTGAAAGGAAGAGGGCAGAGCAAAGTATTTGTGGCTGTTAACTTTATGTGTCAACTAGACTGGCTTATGTGGTGTCCAGATATTTAACTCAATGTTATTCTTGGGCGTGTCTGTGAGGATGTGTCTGATGAGATTAACATTTGAATCAGTAGTCTGAGTGAAGAACATCGTCCTCCTCATCATCCAATACATTAGAGCCTGAACCGCACAAAAAGGTGGAGAAGGGAGAATTCTCTCTGTGCCTGATGACCTGAGCAGGGACATCAGTCTTGGTTTTCTCTTGTCCCCAGAATAGGATTTACACCTTTGCCACTGGCTCTCCTGGCTCTCCAGCTTGCAGACAGCAGATCATGCAACTTCCCAGTCTCTATAATTGTGTGAGCCAATTCCTTATAATAAACCTCTTTATCATCTATCTATCATCTCCGATCATCTATCTCTACAGGACCCTAACTAATACAGTAAATAAACATGGGAAACATCAGAATATTGATGTTATTCAAAGCCGCAGCATTGGATGGGTTAATTTAGGGTGTGTGTAGAGATGGCAGAGGTCAGAGGGCTGAGTCCCGCAGCACCCAAAGTTCTCCAGCAAGGTGGAGAAGATGAGGCAAAGATAACAGAAAAGAAACAGTCATCAGCTAAGAGGTGAATCCAAAGACAGTGGACCCTAGAGGCCAAAGAAAGTAAATGTTTCAAATAGATGCTGAGGCCATGGAGGCATTCTCAGAAGGAGAAGTCAGAGAAGTATTAAAACGTGTTTCTTTCTTTTTTTATTATTTTTTGAGTGCTTAATATGGTCAAGAAAATAAAAATCACTCATCAAGTCATTGAAAATCCACATTTTAATTTTTTTTTAATTTTTGAAAAAAGATTTTATTTATCTATTTGACACAAAGAGCACAAGCCGGGGGAAGAGCAGAGGGAGAGGGAGAAGCGGGCTCCCCACTGAGCAGAGAGCCCGATGCAGGGCTTGATCCCAGGATCCTGAGATCATGACCTGAGCCAAAGGCAGACGCTTAACCAACGGAGCCACCCAGGTGCCCTGAAAAACCACATTTTTAAAAGTTAAAGTGGAGTATAATTAAAAACATACTCATGGGTAAGTCAGGAAACTAGGTTGCAGTTCAAGGTTTGGATAAACCAGGTGTCATTTTGCGCACAGCATTCCCCTTGCGTTCCCACAAGAAGTAGGAGCAGATAACATCGAACTTCTTAGCCGGTAGCATCATGACTGGTCTCTGATGGTCAGTGCTCAATAACGACTGAATAAATGAATAAATCAGTGCACAAACAAGTGCTCTTTCCAACTCCAAGATTTTATCATTGACCCCCAGCTCCCTTTCCTCTTAAGGAATATGGGCAGAGTGGAATTGAAATGGTATCGAAACTTTGCAGGTCTCCTCCCTTGATTCCTCCTGGCTTCCCTGTAGAGATGCTTAATTATTTATACTACCTTTAGGAAGTGCCACTGGGGTCTTCTGCCTCAGATGCCATTTCTACTATTATTAGTCTCAGAGCTATTTCTTCTTTCCTCCAGCACAATGAAGGTGCTGAAATAAGGAGCCACACTTCCCTTTTCCCAAGCCCTTGAAGTGCTCAGCTCAGCAGCAGTCAGACTCCAGGAGCATTTAATGAGAACTAGGGAAGACCTAATTTCCTTTGTTATCTTTGGCTCCCTTGACCTCAGCTAATCAGATAAGGAGCAGGACAAGAGGACCAGTGGGTTATTTCAATGCCTTCTCTCCATCACTGTTCTGTTCCTGCGCAATCCCAGCATATCAAAGTTTTTGTTGTTGTTGTTGCTGTTAGCCTTTTCTCAAAACAGACTACATTGAAGCATTCTCTTTCTTTGCTGAAAAAAAAAAAATCTTCAAATGCCAGATATTTCCTTGCTAGATGGAGTGAAAGTCTTCGTTTTTTTAATAATTTCTTCCTTCTCTTTTCCTTTTCTTCAATTTTTCAGTTTTTTCTTTTTCTTTTTTTCTTTTAATCAGAATACTAATTTAAATTACGAGGTATTCTAATCCCCACCCAAATGGATTAATAATTGTTTACTGCATTGCTCAATGCTATGCACCATGCTTAGAAAGGTTAGAAGCACATAGCCTCCATCAGGGAGATGAATGCACTACAGTTTAAAAGGAAATGTCAGGGCGCCTGGGTGGCTCAGTTGGCTGAGCATCTGACTCCCGATTTCAGCTCATGTTGTGATCTCAGGGTGGTAAGATCAAGTCCCCCATTGGGGTCCACACTGAGTGCAGAGTCTACTTGAGATTCTCTCTCTCCCTCTGCCCCTCCTCCTGCTCGCTCTCTCTAAATAAATAAGTTTAATTTAATTTTAAAAAAAGGAAATGTCAACCTATCTGGTATTCAGGTGCAGTGATTATTATTTTATTATAAGTTTAATTTAACTAATATACATTGAGAGCCTGCTTTGTGCAAAATTCTACATCAGTACTGGTGGTAAATGATTGGCACTCTCTGGGTTCATCGTGTGGTGGGAGAGGTTTACATATAAAGAACACCTACAACTGAATAACAGAAAGATGCACAACCAAATTAAAAAGTGGGCAAAGGACTGAATAGGCATTTCTCCAAAGAAAATATACAAATGTCCAGTAAGTCCATAAAAAGATGCTGAACATTATTGGTCATTAAGAAAATGCAAATCAAAACTGCAATGAAACCACTTCATACTCACAGGATGGCTATTATTTTTATTTATTTATTATTAAATTTTTTATTTAAAAAAAATTTTTATTTAAATTCTAGTTAACATATAGTGCAATACTGATTTCAGGAGTAGCTACTATTTAAAAAAAAAAACCTGGAAATAAAAAATATTGGCAATGACATAGAAAAATTAGAACCTTTGTGAATTGCTGGTAAGAATGTCAAATGATGTAGCTCCTATGGACAACATTTTGGTAGCTCCTCAAAATGTTAAACATAGAATTACCATTTGACTCAGCAATTCCACTTTTAGGTAGCTACCCAAAGGAACTGAACACAGGCACTCCTCCAGGTACTTGTGCACCAGTGTTCCCAGCAGCATTATTCACAACATCCAAGAGCTGGAAACAACCCAAGTGTCCATCAACAAATGAATAGGTAAACCTAATGTGGTATATACATGCCATCCAATATTATTCAGCCAAAAAAAGGAATAAAGTACTGACCCATGCTACAACATTGATGAACCTTGAAAACATACCAAGTGGAATAAGCCAGACACAAAAAGCTAAATATTGTGTGATTATACTTCCACGAGGTATCTAAAACAAGATTAAAACTCTTCAGAGTATAGGGATAGCGGGAACATTCCTCAAGTTCATAAAATCCATCTATGAAAAACCCACAGCGAATATCATCCTCAATGGGGAAAGGCTGAGAGCCTTTCCCTTAAGATCAGGAACACGTCAAGGATGCCCACTCTTGCCACTACTGTTCAACATAGTACTAGAAGTCCTAGCAACAGCAATCAGACAACAAAAAGAAATAAAAGGTATTCAAATTGGCAAAGAAGAAGTCAAACTCTCTCTTTTCGCAGATGACATGATACCTTATGTGGAAAACTCAAAAGACTCCACCCCCAAATTACTAGAACTCATACAGCAATTCAGTAATGTAGCAGGATACAAAATCAATGCACAGAGATCTGTTGCTTATGTCCACAATAGCCAAACTGTGGAAAGAGCCAAGATGTCCATCGACAGATGAATGGATAAAGAAGATGTGGTATATATATACAATGGAATATTATGCAGCCATCAAAAGGAGTGAAATCTTGCCATTTGCAATGACATGGATGGAACTGAAGGGTATTATGCTGAGTGAAATAAGTCAATCAGAGAAAGACATGTATCAAATGACCTCACTGATATGAGGAATTCTTAATCTCAGGAAACAAATGGAAGGTTGCTGGAGTGGTGGGGGGTGGGAGGGATGGGGTGGCTGGGTGACAGACATTGGGGCGGGTATGTGCCATGGTGAGCGCTGTGAATTGTGTAAGACTGTTGAATCATAGACCTGTACCTCTGAAACAAATAATACATTATATGTTAAAAAAAAGAAGAAGAAGATAGCAGGAGAAGAATGAAGGTGAGGAAATCAGAGGGGGAGACGAACCATGAGAGATGATGGACTCTGAAAAACAAACTGAAGGTTCTAGAGGGGAGGGGAGTGGGAAGATGGGTTAGCCTGGTGATGGGTATTAAAGAGGGCATGTTCTGCATGGAGCACTGGGTGTTATATGCAAACAATGAATCATGGAACACTACATCAAAAACTAATGATGTAATGTATGGTGATTAACATAACATAATAAAAAATAAATTAAAAAAAAAAATAATAAAAAGAAATCCATTGTTTTCTTATACACTAACAACGCAACTGTAGAAAGAGAAATTAGAGAAACGATTCCATTTACAATAGCACCAAAAATCATAAGATACCTCAGAATAAACCTAACCAAAGAGGTAAAGGATCTATACTCTAGGAACTACAGAACACTCATGAAAGAAATTGAAGAAGACACAAAAAGATGGAAAAACATTCCATGCTCATGGATCGGAAGAATCAACATTGTTAAAATATCTAAAATATGCTACCCAGAGCAATCTACACCTTCAATGCCATCCCAATCAAAATTCCAATGACATTTTTCAAAGTGCTGGAACAAACAATCCTAAAATTTGTATGGAATCAGAAAAGACCCCGAATCACCAAGGAAATGTTGAAAAAGAAAAACAAAGCTGGGGGCATCACGTTGCCCGATTTCAAGCTATATTACAAAGCTGTGATCACCAAGACAGCATGGTACTGGCACAAAAACAGACATATAGACCAATGGAACAGAATAGAGAACCCGGATATGGACCCTCAACTCTATGGTCAAATAATCTTTGACAAAGCAGGAAAAAACATGCAATGGAAAACACAGTCTCTTCAATAAATGGTGCTGGGAAAATTGGACAGCCACATGCAGAAGAATGAAACTCGACCATTCTCTAACACCATACACAAAGATAAACTCCAAATGGATGAAAGACCTCAATGTGAGACAGGAATCCATCAAAATCCTAGAGGAGAATATAGGCAGTAACCTCTTTGGCATCGCCCACAGCAACTACTTTCAAGATACATCTCCAAAAGCTAGTGAGACAAAAGCAAAAATGAACTTATGGGACTTCATCAAGGTAAAAAGCTTCTGCACAGCAAAGGAAACAGTCAACAAAACAAAGAGGCAACCCACAGAATGGGAGAAGATATTTGCAAATGACACTACAGATAAAGGGCTGGTATCCAAGATCTATAAAGAACTTCTCAAACTCAACACCCACAAAACAAATAATCAAGTCAAAAAATGGGCAGAAGACATGAACAGACACTTCTCTGAAGAAGACATACAAATGGCTAACAGACACATGAAAAAATGTTCATCATCATTAGCCATCAGGGAAATTCAAATCAAAACCACATTGAGATACCACCTTACACCAGTTAGGATGGCAAAAATGGATAGGGAAAGAAACAACAAATGTTGGAGAGATTGTGGAGAAAGGGGAACCCTCTTCCACTGTTGGTGGGAATGCAAGTTGGTACAGCCACTTTGGAAAACAGTGTGGAGGTTCCTCAAAAAGTTAAAAATAGAGCTACTCTATGACCCAGCAATTGCACTCCTGGGTATTTATCCCAAAGACACAGATGTAGTGAAAAGAAGGGCCATATGCACCCCAATGTTCATAGCAGCAATGTCCGCAATAGCCAAACTGTGGAAAGAGCTGAGATGCCCTTCAATAGATGAATGGATAAAGAAGATGTGGTCCATATATACAATGGAATATTACTCAGCCATCAGAAAGGATGAATACCCAACTTTTACATCCACATGGATGGGACTGGAGGAGATTATGCTAAGTGAAATAAGTCAAGCAGAGAAAGTCAATTATCATATGGTTTCACTTATTTGTGGAACATAAGGAATAGCATGGAAGACATTAGGAGAAGGAAGGGAAAAATGAAGGGGAGGAATCGGAGGGAGAGATGAACCATGAGAGACTATGGACTCTGAGAAACAAACAGGGTCTTAGAGGCGAGTGGGGTGGGGGGACTGGTTAGCCCGTGATGGGTATTAAGGAGGGCACGTACCGCATGGAGCATTGGGTGTTATATGAAAACAATGAATCGTGGATCACCACATCAAAAACTAATGATGTATTGTATGGTGACTAACATAACGTAATAAAATTTAAAAAATAAAGAAAACTCATAGAAACAGAAAGTAGAAAAGAGATTACCAAGGCTAAGGGTAGGAGAGAATCAGGAGTTATGGTTTAATGGGTATGCAGTTCCTCTTTGGGAATGATGAAAAATCTGGAAATAATTGTGAACGTTGCAGAATATAGTGAATATACTTCATGCCACTGATTTTTACAGTTTAAAAATGGTAAAATTTTACATTGTGTCTATTTACCACAATAAGAAAAAATAGCCCCACATCCAATAGAAGACAAAACAGAATGAAACAAAATGCAAGTCATTTAAGTAAATGATGATCACCGAACATTGTTCATGGTTGAGGGGCTTATTTCTTCTCTGGTTGGCTGGGCTTGCTCATTCATCTGTGGTCATCTGGCATTAGCTGGACAGCTCTGCTGCTGGATGTTGGTTGGCTGTCAGCTGGGCAGTCGGGGAACTGGGCCCCTGTTTCTCATGTACTCCCATGTAACCACCACCAGAAGCTTAGCTCAGACTTGTCAGGTTTCCAAGGAAGGGAGCAGAAGTTGGCAAGGCCTCTAAGTCTGTAGGCATAGAGCCTAGACAGTCACTTCTACCATATTCCATTGGTCAAAGCAAGTCATAGACACAGGTGTGGAAACAGACTTCACCTTTTTATAGCAGAAGTTTCAAAGTTGCATTATAGGAATATAGAGAAGGGTGGACATTTGTGATCATTTTTTCAATCTATCAGTCTATAAATGCCCCACAATAAGGGATTGAATAAATGAATGATCCAAATATTGAAATAATAAAAAACTATTGCAATTTTAAAGAATATTTAATAAACTGGGTGAAAATACCATATGTAAAATTACATAATAAATAAAATATCAATATATATACACACATAAGTGGTGATATGGACATATAGATGAATGCATATATTTATTATCCCTATATTTTAAATTCTAAATTCATATATTTCTATAATAATTGGAAAAAAATAACTTTCTCAAATTATAATTTTTAAATGTGCTTGTATCTTTTTTTGTTCATATATTCTTGAACTTACTTGAATTGGGAGCTAATTTATAAAGATCAAAAACTGTAATATGGCCTTTGTTTTATCTCTCATATGATTGATCATAAAATATTAGTAATACAGGATTAATTTAGATCCTACTATACTGGCACTGTTCAAAAGACAATCACAGATATTTTTAGCACTCTACAATCCATTTTTATCTCAACCTTTATCTTTTTTTTTTTTTTTAAAGATTTTATTTATTTGACAGAGAAAGACACAGCGAGAGAGGGAACACAAGCAAGGGGAGTGGGAGAGGGAGAAGCAGGCTTCCCGCAGAGCAGGGAGCCCGATGCGGGGCTCGATCCCAGGACCCTGGGACCATGACCTGAGCGGAAGGCAGACACTTAACGACTGAGCCACCCAGGCGCCCCTCAACCTTTATCTTTTAATCTAGATATTCTCTGCTAGAAGCAAGAAGCTTAAATAACTGGGACAACAAATCAGAACCAATACAATTTCTTGAATTTGGCCGATAGTAAGAGAAGGAAAAGATTACACTCTACTTTACAAAGCTCATTTGTTAGGGCTTGCTCTTGGTTAAAGTTCACATCCCAAATCATGCTTTACTTCATTCATTTCATAAAGGTTCACCGAGCGGTCTGCACCATCCCTATATTTGAAGAGTGAGAATCCAGTGGGGAGATTAGCAAATGAACAATTGTATTTTTGTTGTGGTATCTGCTTATTTGCTGTGATAGAAGGCAGTAGATGGTGCTAGATGCAGCCCTCTGACTCAGACATAATTTCGATTTTGTGGGAGAGGAAGATGCTGGAGGAAGTTTTTAAAAGTTGACCTTGAAGAATTAGAATTGTGCTTTTATTCTTCCACCAAATATTTATAGTCCACCTACTTTGTGCTAGTGAAAATGTGCCCACACTGGATTAGGTGCTCTAAGTAGAGCAGTGAACAAAACAAAGCTCCTTCCCTCATTCTAGACACATTCAAAGTGAGGAACAGACAGTAAACCAATGAATACATAATGCATCAGGCAGTAATAAGAGCTACAAAGAAAAACGGGTGAGGGAAAGAGCTAAGAGAAGATCTGGAAGTGTCACAGAAAGAGACAGAATCTGACACAACTCTGGGATGGACTTCTGCCTGCCTGCCTCCCTCCCTCCTTCAGTGCTTTGAAGGCACAGACTTTCCTCCAGGAATTGCCAACCCCATCAGGTATCTGGAGCTAGAGTGGTCATAGTACTCTTCTCTTGGGATCAAAATTGATTAAACCAACCTCTCTGTCTCACACATGCTTGGCAACTCATTAGAAGCCCCAGTTTCCATTTAAATAGCTCCAAGGACCAGGTGGTCACACAAATGAGTGAGTTGGCTATGTTTAAGATAATAGAGGTGTTGTGGGGCCTGAAGTATACCGGATATTATCCATTTCAAATAAATCTATTCAAGTATAATTATTCATAAATCACTCCCTTCTATAGTTTTTGATCCCTTCTATAAGAAGTTTTGATTCTAGGGGCGCCTGGGTGGCTCAGTCATTGGGCGTCTGCCTTCAGCTCAGGTCATGATCCCAGGATCCTGGAATCGAGCCCCACTTCTCGGGCTCCCTGCTCAGTGGGAAGCCTGCTTCTCCTTCTCCCACTCCCCCTGCTTCCCTCTCTCACTGTCTCTCTCTGTCAAATAAATAAATAAAATCTTTAAAAAAAAAAAAAGAAGTTTTGATTCTAAGTTACTTAATTGAGGTATGTATTAAGTAGCCCAGAATTAATGGAATCTTTAGAGCAGGAGATGCAAATTACATTCCCCAGAACCGGCTGAATCATCCTTTAGTCATGCAGATGAGAATTTGACAGATTAATAGTTTGTGGATACAGAGAATTAGTTTCCCTTCTGATACCTCTGCAATGAATATCGTTTGCTTCAGCTTTCTCGGTTCCCTCCTGATTCTCGTTTGGGGAAACAGTCCTTCCCCCTTGTAGCAGTCCAGCTGGGGTCAACTACCAACTTTCACTTTGCTTCCCAAACCTTAACCCCCACCTTGCAACCCCTGCTTCCAGCTAGGGAGAAGGTATAGGACCCAAGACTGGGCTAATAATGGCATTCTTTCTCTGGAGGTGACTTCCCCCCTTTTTTTTTAATTGTGATAAAATATACGAAGCGTAATATTTATTATTGTAACCATTTGTAAGCATACATTTTAATGGTGTTAAGTACATTCACAATGTTGTGTGGCCATCACCACCTATAGCCAAAACCTTTCATCATCCCAAACTGAAACTCTGCACCCATTGAATAGTAACTCCCACATTCCTCTTTCCTCCCAGACCCTACTAACCTCTATTCTACTTTCTGTCTCTATGAATTGACCTATTTTAGGGACCTCATGTAAGTGCAATCATATACTATTTGGCCTTTTGTGTCTGGTTTATTCTACTTAGCATAGTGTTTTCAAAGTTCATCCATCATAGAGCCTATATCAAAATTTCATTCCTTTTTATGGGTGAATAATATTCCATGGTATGTATAAGCCACAATCCACTTCTCTATTCCTTTGTTGATGGTCATTTGGGTTTTTCCACCTTTGGCTTCTGTGAATAATTGTGCTATGAACATTGGTGTGCAGATATCTGCTTGAGTCTCTTATATTTAACCATAAGATATATACATCTTTTAAATATATTATATATATAATTTATACATAGTATATATAATTTATGTATATTTAATATATATTATATATGTTATATTTATTTTTTGAAATACATAGCTCAATTCTTTTACTGCTGGGTCCTATGATATTTCTTTGTTTTGTGTTTTGTTGTTTTGGAGGTTTTTATTGGGGGGGTTGGTAGTTCCTTGTTTTTTGGTTTAAGGAACTAAATCATTTTCCACAGGGACTGTTTCTATTTACATCCCTTTTTTTTTTTTTTTTTTTCCTATTTACATTCCTGCCAGCAACACAGAAGGATTTCAATTTCTCACATCCTGGCCAACATTTACTTTCTGGGTTTTTTGTTTTGTTTTGTTTTTGTTTTTGTTTTTCATATTAGCCATCCAAGTGGGCGTAAAGTGGTGTTTTGATTTTCATCTCCCTAATGACTAATGATAGTAAGCATCTTTTTGAGTTCATACTGGCCATTTGTTTATCTTCTCTGGAGAAATGTCTATTCAAGTTGTTTGTGCATTTTTTAATTGAATTGAATTTTGGGGGGTTTTGTGGTTGTTGAGTTGTAGAGGTTCTTTATATATTGCAGATATTAATCTCTGATCAGATATATAATTTACAAATATTTTCTCCCATTCTGTAGATTGTCTTTTCACTGCTGTGATAGTGTACTTTGATGCATACAGGTTCTTAATTTTGTGAATTCCGATTTATCTGTGTTTTCTTTTGTTGTCTGTGCTTTTTTTTAAGATTTTATTTATTCATTCGAGAGAGAAAGAGAGAGAAAGAGTGGGATAGAGAGCATGAGCAGGGGGAGGGGCAGAGGGAGAAGGAGAAGTAGGCTCCCCACCAAGTAGAGAACCTCACATAGGGCTGGATTCCAGGACCCTGGGATCATGACCTGAGCCTAAGGCAGGTGCTTAACCATCTGAGCCACCCAGGGACCCCTGTTGTCTGTGTTTTTGATGTAATATCTGTGAAATCATTGCCAAATCCAATGTCATGAAAATTTTCTCCAATGTTTTCTTCTAAGAGTTTGATAGTTTTAACTCTTAAGTTTAAGTCTTAAGAGTTTGGTGTTAGGTAAGGGTCCAACTTCATTCTTTTGCATGTGAATATCCAGTTTTTCAAGCAACATTGTGGTCTTGGCACCCTTTTTGAAAACAATTGACCATAGATGTGAGAGAGTTTTTCTGGGCTCTCTTTTCAATTCCATCGGTCTGCATGTCTGTCCTTAAGCCAGTACCATACTGTTGTCATTACTATAGTTTATAGTAAGTTTCAAAATTGAGAAATGTGAGTCCTCCAACTTCATTCTTCTTCAAGACTGTTTTGGATATTCAGAGTCTCTTGCAATTCCATGTGAATTTGAGAATTGGCTTTTCCATATCTGAAAAAAAAAAAAGCTGCTGCAATTTTGGTAGGAATTGTGTTGAATCTGTAGGTTGCTTTAGATAGCATTGACATCTTAACAATATTAAGTCTTCTTGTCCATGAACACAGGGTGTCTTTCTCTTTATTTAGGTCCTCCCTAATTTCTTTCAGCAACACCTTGTAGTTTTCCATGTATAAGACTTTCACATCTTCGGTCAGACTTATTCCTAATATTTGATTCTTTTAAATGCTATTATAAATGAAATTGCCTTCTGAAGTTCCTTTTTGGGTTGTTCATTAGTGGTGTGTAGAAACACAGTTGAGTTTTGTGTATTGAACTTGTACCCTACAACTTTGCCAAATTTATTTATTAGTTCTAGTAACTTTCTTATGGATTTGGGGGGATTTTCTATACATAAGATCATATCAGCTGGTAACAGATATTTTTACCTCTTCTTTTCCAAATAAGGAGACTTTTCTCTTTAAGTTTTGAATCTTAATCTGGGAATCTGAAATTGACTGGAACTGAGTTATCCTAGAAACAAGGCTTTCAAGAGATAACGCCTGTCCCTCGGGTGCACGAGGCTGACTGCAGGTCACATGCTTCCAAAGATTTGCACTGTTTTCTCTTTAGTTCTGTGGCAATTTTTTAACAGAATTTGTTTCTGTTGCTCATAATTCAGGAACCCTAGTTTAGGTAATGCCCTACCCTTACTTCTTTCAAAGAAACAGAATTCTTTAAAGAAAAATGTAAAGGAAGAAAGAAAATATAACCTAAAGTGGGACTTAATTATCATCATATCCAAACCTCTTCTCTAAGAGTTCTCAGATTTTAGGCTTTATCAGAATTTCCTGCTAAATTATTTGAAATGTACATTCCTGAACTGTATCACCAGAGATTTTAAAGATTATTTTTTAACCAATACCCCAGGTGATTCTCAAGTATGTGAACCATAGACTGAATGTTTTATAGGACTGATTTCTATAATATATTTGCCAAATAATGATCAAGTTTATGATTGAACACCTCTAGGGATGCTAAACTCCCTACTCTACATGGTGAATCCATTTCATTTGGGAACAGCTCTTCCAAAAAAAATTTTTTTCCACAGTTGACTACCAATATATTCTGTATAAAACTGAATCATTGAGTCATAGAATTTTATGGTTATAGAATAATAGAGGATTTTTCATTCCCCTTCGCTTAAAAGCAACAATTTTAAAGAATCAAATGAGCCTGATGAGATGCATATCTCCACATAAATGTTTTCCTCTGAAAAACACATTTCCTTTGCTCTCAATAATTTAATTTCACATAAGCATTTGTATAGGTACCTCCAATGATCTCATATCCATGGCCAAAGAACAAAGGTGACTTGGGGGTTAATGGGCAGAACCCCAAATCCCAAAATAGCCATCCTCCCTTCCCATCAGAGGTTTATTTTCTTTTGATTTTTAACAACTTCTCTGTATCGAAGAGTGAAATAATGCACACACTTCACGAGATACTAAGTTTTACCAACTAATGACTTAGACACCAGTGACACCAGAAGAGGGTATGGAGGGAAAAATGGAAGTGCTATCACTGTGACAACTCTGTCAGATTGTTTGACATTTCTTAATTTCCCCTTATTCCTGATTTTTATTCCCCCATCTGTTTCTCCACAGTGATTGGTATTTAAACTCTTAAAAGAAAAGAAACATGTGCTGGTGGAATAAGATGTTTCATTTAAATAAAAGAATAAGTGTCTGATAATTTGCTTGTGAGATCTCCCAAGGTTATTAGCATTAAAGCAATCAAAGCCTTAAACTTACAGGATGAAATTATTACACTGCGGTAGAATTGTTGGTATCGGCTAATATTTGAAATAGGCTTCCCGGTGGAGATGGTGAGGGTAAATGAGGGGTTTTCTGTGTGTAGCCTAAAGCCCATTGGGTTCACTAACTCTGCAGTGCTAAATAATAACCTTACATAGAGAATGGTTTAGTGGAATGAAAGTAGACTGGGAAGAGGCACATTTAGCTTCAAATCCTGACTGCATCTTTTTCTACTCTAGGTAAGAGACTGATTCCATTGATTCTCTCTTTATGTGAGAATGGCAAACTCCAATAATCATTAAAGAAGTTGATTTAATTCAATATCATTCGATTAAACAGATATTTGTTGAGCACTGCAAAGTGACAGGGCACTGGAGATGGAACGGGGTTTGAGAGATTCTGTACCTTTGTTCAGCTCAAAGTTCAGCAGCTACCAACAAAAGGCAGCAAAAACAGCACCCAGAGGTCATCAATAAAATGCACACATTATACATTAGGATAAGAATTTTGATACATGTGCCACAGATTAAAAAAGAAATCATATTAGTAAAAAAAAAAAAGAAAGAAATCATGTTAGTTTTCCTTCTTTTTATTCTGTTGAGAATGGCAATAGCACAGCAATTTAAATAATTTTTCCTTGAGTTCTGACATATTTGTTCTCAGAAGGCATCATCACTAAAAACTTCAAGGGTGTGTGTGTGTGTGTGTGTGTGTGTGTGTGTGTACTTCAGTCACTATTTTCCTCATCTGTTAAAATCCACAGTTGAATTAACAGATTCTTCCTCTGGAATTCTTATTTGAGATATATAAATTAGCTTCATGACTAGGAAACAAAATCAACCCCCAAAATAGAAATGTCAATAGACTTGTATTACAGAAGAAGGCATGAACTGAAATTCCTTAGGTCTTCCCACCTGATCTTACTAAAATAATCTCAGCTTGAGAAGGGGAATGATTTATTAAGGTCAATGAACAGTAAGAGGCTTGGACATGAGTGGAACTCTGGTCTCTTCGATTCCCAGTCCAGTGCCAATATCAATCAAAACTGTGTGGTCAGAAACGCCATCTATCCCAGAGTGAACCCCTTAAAAGAGAAGCATGACTTTCTCTGCAAATGCAAAAGAGATGAATAGCTTATCTTCAGCCTAATTGCCAGATGAGGCCAACAGAGTCTTTCCAATAGCCATTTGTCTGGTGAGACCATCCCCGCTCGAGAAAGAGCACAGGTTGGAGGCATCATGCAAGCAGGGGTGCATGGAGATCTTGGAAACATCAGCTTTACCAAACAAAAAACCCCAAGCTTTAGCTCTAGTGCTGATTTAGATAAAATGCAAGCTTAAGAGCTGATTGATCCTGAAGGGACGGTGTTATAGCATTTCCTGTCCATTTACCTGAAACCGCCGGGTACTCTCTTTTCCAAACCAATAAACTCCCTTACTAGCTCCATGCCTATTTGTGGTTCTTTTCAGGAAGGAGGAGGAAGTCCCAGAGTCCCCAGCTGTCAAAGTAGATAAATCTTGCTAAAGGAGAGGTAAGGTCTTTGGAATGAAATAATCTCCTGCAACTGGTTCATGAATACTCAAAACCTTCCCTTCCTTTTACAGAGCTGCTAACTGGGGAAATCAATAGATGCAGACTTGAGTAAGTCTAGATATTTTTGAATCTTATTAAATATATATAAGAAACCTTTGGAGGTAAACAGGATACAATAATAACCTACATGGAAGCTGAGGAAAATCAGAAAGGATCAAATGTGAAAATGCATTGTGATTTGGAGCTCAAGCTCTGCAAACAAGCAGTTGAAAGGCGAGTAAACCATGTTCTCATTGGCTCTCCATAACACACTCACAAAAGCCAAGGCCCTTATCAAGGACCACAAGGCACCTCCCTCCAACCTTTGTCCATCGCTGTTTCATTGTGGATATTCCATAACTCAACTTTGATGAGCATTATGACAATGTACATCAGGACTCCTTTTTTTTTTTCCTCCTAACTTGATATGATGAGAATCTACAACCACATAAAAGTTAGAAGAGTAGCACAGGGATTGGCCAACTGCACCCAAGCCACTCCTATCCCTGGATGTGTCATCTGTGGCTGCTTTGACACTAGAAAGGCAGTGCTGAGGGGCTGGGGCAGAGACCTAATGGCCCACAAAGCGGCAAGTATCTATTATTTACTACAGTCACTCTTTTATAGAAATGGCACTACCTGGAAAGGTAGCCGTTACTTTTTACAGAAAAAAAATTGCTGACCCCTATGCTAGTACAATAAACACTTGTATACCTTCTAACAATTGCCAAGATTTCAACATGGTTGCTCTCTATATATACCCATGTACACAAATACATATGTATTTTTTTCCTGATCCACATGGAAGTAAGATGCAGAAAGCATGACCTTTCCTCTTGAAACACTTCAGCATGCCTCTGCTAAGAATAAAAGACATTCTTGTATAAATAGCCACAACGCCTATACCACACAAATACACTATTTTTTCATCACTTAATCTAACAACCCATATTCACAATTCCTCAATTGGCCTCAGAGTCTTCCTAGAGATTTTTTTATTTTAATCAATATCCTATTGGGGCAGGTGGGTGGCTCAGTCAGTTAAGCGTCTGACTCTTAGTTTCGGCTCAGGTCATGACCTCAGGGTCATGAGATTGAACCCCACGTTGGGCTTCACGCTCAGCTTGGAGTCTGCCTCTCTCTCTCAATAAAATAAATAAATAAAATCTTTCAAAAAATCAAGATCCTATCAAAGTTTTATACCTTGTCTTTGGTTATTATATTTCTTCAATCTCTTTTATCTAAAGCAAACCTACCAACCTTAAATTTTTTTCTTTTTTTTCCCCTAACTAACATTGACCTCTGGGGGAGCCCAGGCCAGTGGTCTTATAGAGTATTCCACATCTGTATCTATCTAACTGTTTCCTTCTGGTGTCATTAAACATTATGGGATGTCCCCCCTGGCTCCTACACTTTCTATAAATTAAGCATTGGCTCTAAAAGCCTTGCTTAGGTTCAAGTTGAACATTTTTGGCAAGGCCACATTATAGCACAAAAGGAGAAAAACAATATTGGGTTTTCCTGCTGTTAGTGTAACGAGGCAAAGTTTGATCATTTGGTTAAGATGGTGGCCAACATTTAAGATGGTACATGTTTCCTTTGCTGCTAAGAAGTAATCTGTGGGGTTGCTGGAGGCAGGAGTCTTTTGGCATCATGGAATATCTGGTTTCTCCCAAACTTTTTATTTAATGGCTTTTTCTTCTAGTGATGATCAGTGCCAAAATAAATGAAAATTTTTTTTTCCTAATTCTGCAATTCTTTCCACATATTCAAGCTGATATTATTCTTCTGTATAGAAGAGGTTTTTTTTTTCCCTTTTGTTTTCTTCTCTTTCTTTCTCATCATTATAGACTTATGGATTTTTAAAAAATATAATGACTACAGTTACTGTCATTATTCCTTTTTTTAAGTTTTTTATTTACTTAAGTAATCTCTATACTTAATGTGGATCTCGATCTCATGATTCCGAGATCAAGAGTCACATGCTCTTCTAACTGAGCTAGCCAGGCACGCCTGGCATCATTCTTTTTGGTGTTTAAACTTCCAAAAACTGGCCAGTGGGAGCCTCTTCCCTCTGCTCCTCTGTTCTTTGGACATGGTTCACTGGTTGTTAAGTTCTTTCTTGCTTTCTGGCACAACACAGCACAGGCTTACCTTGTACTTTTCCTGGAATCAGGAATCAACCATTTCTCCAAGAACTGCTGGCTTGTTATTAGATAACAGTACATGCAACAATGAATCATGGAACACTACATCAAAAACGAATGATGTACTGTTGGTGACTAACATAACATAATAAAAAAATAAAAATAGAAATTGAGATCTAGGCCATGCAATGTTCAATACTATGGGGCGCCTTTTTCCTAGGCATTTACAGCGTATACATATATGGATCCATACTTACACGAACATCATGAGTTTATATTAGGCACCAGGACTCTTCTCATTGCAAATGAAACACAACTAACCCATAAGATTTAAGGCAGAAAAGAAGTTAGGGCTACTGACGAGCCCTTGTAAGAAAAAGTATGGCTTCAGGAGTGGCTACATCTAGGACCTCAGATGATGCCTTAAGTCTTACTTGATTTCTCAGTCATAACTTTCCTCTGCATTGTATTCATTTTTAGGTATGACCACCCCCACCTCCAACAAGTGATGGCAAAGTATAAAATGGTAGTTCCAGTCTATTATAAACTGAAAAATACAACACCTCCAAACCCTGAAGTTCTATTATCATCACGGGGATGGAGATTCAGCAAAGACCATGAGGGTTTCCCCCAGTTTCATTTGTTCCTTATATTCAATAATTCCTAGTGGAAGTTCTTCACCTGATTTTAGTGTTCTCCAGCATTGCTTCATTGTATTGGTCTGGCTCTGATTCACTATTTTTCTTTCACACGAATTTCTCTATAACCGTTCTGTATCCCATAGGCTCTGGCCTTGTTTCCCTTACCTATAAACCTTTCAGCAGATCACTTAGACACTGTAGGCACATCCACTGATTTTTGCTGACATCGCTCTTAGAAATCTTTAATTTCTAAATCTTCTTCTGCTTTAATTACTGTGTCCCTGAGGATCTGCCAGTATTCTTCCATTCATGGCCTGCTCAGTGATGTTCAGTTGATTTCTTAATTCCCCCAAATCTCCTGTCATAAAGCTCTTTCTCATCCAAAGCTATAGAGTGTGACTTTTTCTCAGCAAACTCTGTCTACCCAGCTAAACTTAGAATATAATATTAGCTCTGAAAGGCACTGAGGGATCATTCAATCTATTCCCCAATGCACACCATTTTACCTTGAGGAAGGGAGGGAGGAGGCAGGCTTAAGATCAAACAGTGAATGCTTAGAAATCGTAGCCTTAATTCAGGACTCCTAAGTCTTCCCCAGTTTATGTCCTAGAAATGATACTAAGCAGACCAGCAGTCCAAGTGCCTGTGCTCGGTATCTCCTGAGAGGACAGCCTATGGAAAGCAGTGGAAGAGGGTCCCAGGATATGTGGGGAGACCCCTGTTCTACTGTGGTCTCTGACTCAGCTGGTTCTGCGGCTTTTAAATGTATAACCTGACTTTTGTCCATGGAAGGAAATTAATGATCTCCAGTTCATTTTCTCAGAGAACGTGTCTGCCTGAGGAGCCTTATTACCAGAGCGGTGACATGATTTTCCCCATTACCACCGTCACCAGCTCCATGATCAATATGATGAAGAGAATCCCTCCTCTGAAACCAGACAGTCCTGGATTAAACCTCATCTCGCTCACTTACAGTTCTGTAAGTTCAAGCACTTGCTTTATCTATTTCTATCTCAACTCCTTATTTGTCAAACAGAAATTTCTATTTTATCGATAGCGTGGTATGGCTGCGGAAGATGCAGTCTTAGCCTTTCTTTCTTCAGTCTTTCTCTTTCCATACCTCAGTTTCCTTGTTTCTAAAATGGGGATAATAATGGTAGCTCACCTGTAGGGAAGGATTAAATGACATAATACATGTCAGATGCTTCGAATGGTGACTGACCCCTAGTAAGCGATGAGCAACCACTTATTATTATCTTTCTCACTGTTGTTGCTGAGGTACAGGTTGTGTGGACTATAATGTGCTGCGATTATCTGCTTATGAGTCATCTCCAGTCCCAGATTGTGGGCTCCTCCAGGGCAGGGACTGTTTATCCCACCCCCAATATGCTTAGAGACTAGCATAAGGTCAAGCACACCAAGTTCTTGCTCAACAGAGGCCACCTATTACTGTCACTGCAGAGTTGCCACAAGGATGAAGTGACACTGTATACGAACATGCTTAGCATGCTTAGCACGCAGCCGGGCGCATTATAAGCACGGCCATCAGCAACAAAACTATCATTTTCTTCCTATTCCTTAGAGCGATCAGCTCTCTCGTGGCTGCTCAGCAACCTGGCAGAGGTCATTGTGGAAACGTGCCTCTCTGCTAAGACCGCTCTCCAGATGGTGACACCCACTCAGGCAGGTGAAAGAGTTGACCTTTACCTGAGGAAGATCTAAGGCCTCCTGATATAGCTGTATTGAAAAAAAAGCATTGGCACAGTTGCAAGACAGGGTTCAAATCCTCTCTCTGCCTTAAGTCACTGAGTAAAAGCAGAACAAGTCACTTACCCCCGAACCTCCCCTAATACCCCTAGTGTGTGCTTCCTATCCTGCGTAGAGACGTGCATGATGAACTGGGTCCTCTACTGCTACGGGTTGAGCAGGGGGAGAAGGGAGTGTGGGCACCAGGTTTATAGCAGCAGCAGACAAGCAGAATACTGAAGTCTTCCGGCCAGGAATTTTTAAAAATCCTGATTGGTATCTTTTGCCAATTTCCATGGTGTAAATACTTCCACCATAGCCAATTGCAAGTTGCTAACATGAGCTTAATTGGTTCACAATCTTCTTCATAATTCTAGCAATCAGTTCTCAAGAGCTGGTATGAGCCAATTCCAGCACATCAGGAGAGAGATAGGGATGGCTGTATTTAGAAATTATGCAAGGGTCAGAGCCCAACCTTCATGCTCCACCTCCCGGGGCTCCACAGTCTTAATGAAAGGGTCCTATCTTTTCTTTAGTTCTCTTTTGAAATTGCTTTTGTACTTTGGGCCTCCAAGATAAAAGACACATATTCACTCAATAAGCATTTGTTGAGCACTTGCTGCATGTCAGGGCTCGAGATAGGTACTATGGAACTGAAATGCCAGGTTCCCTCAAGAAGACACATGTAAACAAATGCTTTATTAGGGTGAGAGATATGTGTAATATTTCTTAGAGGTGAGAGTATCTAATTCTCCTGAGGGAACTAGAGAAAAGAAAAATTGCAAAGACAGTAGTTATGAAGATACATAACCTTTAGTTACCCTCTCTCAACGCTCCTGCCATGCCATTGCTCAACCCAGCAGATGACTTGGCAAGTCCCTCAATGTCTCAGAATCTCATTTTCTTGACCTAAATATGGAAAAAACAACTCCTGGATTTCTTCTTTATACAGACAGTGTTTGGGTTGAAAGAAAAATCAGAGAGAAGGACCTTGTCAGCTGTAAGAGGCTATATCCACGTGCAGTGGACTGTGGTAGCAGAGACCAGGGTCAATCAGAAATCACACCTGGCCACAGGTGGACATGATGGATGCATTAGAGCTGGGGTTTGTGGGAACCTCACCCAGCACTTGTTTGTTTTGCTAGTTTTACCTAATCCCAGGCTTTTCCTATAATACTGAAATCCTGACTCACAAAGGACCAAATATGTACAAGAAATTTTTCTTTCCAAAATGGAAATAACTATATTGTTTTATCTGTTTGTAAAAGTGAAACATAGGAGTTATTTAAAAAAAATAGATAATTCAGAACAGAAAAATAAAAAGAAAGGTAAAGATTACCTGTGATTCTGCCATGCAAAGCTAACATTATTAACATGTATGTATATACCTTTGGGAATTCAGGCAAACAGACACACATACATGCACACATGCATGCACCAAATTTTAACCAAAATGCAACCATGCTTAACATACCTGCATATGTGTCTATAATTTTTTAAACTTAATATGTAATGGAGTTATTTCATGTCATAATTATGGAGTCCACATCATCATTGATGAGGTAAGTTATTTTTGGTACCAGATAGCTAAGAAATGGACTAACAGGTCCATTGATCAAAAAAGAAGATATTAAAAGACATGATTTATTAGGCTTAAATTCAAGAAGCTTATTGAGATAAAGTGACATCATGGAAAATACATGGGCTTTAAAATGTGGGACCCCAAGATTTGGACCCAAATGCCAACATACTTACCCTGTAGAAGAGGGGCCTGACCTCTCTGGGTCTTTTTTCATCTGTTATCTAATGGGGAGAGTGGTGAAGAATATATCCAATTCACAGGTCAGCATGTTGTCTCCACTCCCTCCCCAATGTGCAGTGTTCACGTGAGATCCTGGCAGCTCAAGATGCTGTTCTTCAAACAGCACACAATCAGCAACAGCAACATAAGCCCCAAATGGTAAGTAAGAGTCTGGTTTCCCATGACACAGAGTTTAAAAGTATAGTAGAGTTATATTAAAGAGTTACCCCAGAAAGTAACCCAGAGAGCAAATCCATTCACACACATACATAGCCACAGTGCACACAATGCCCCTTAGCCCATAGTGGGAAAGCACACTTCTATAAGATGTTTTCCAGAATCAGGCTTATTCATATGCCCTGGGCTGTATAATCTCATGTACCTGCCCAGCTGGCTTCTCTCTGTGGCTGGATTGCAGAATCCCTTTGGGTGAGAGAAGCACCCTAATTTCCTCCACTGGAACAAGCAGATAACGATATCAACCTTCCTTTTTGTTGAAGGTTTCTCTCAGAGCAAGTTAACTTCATAACCTCCCTCTCACCTCCCCGGATGAGCCATTGAAATGATGTCTCCCTTGCCAGATCCTAAGTAACATTTAGATTGTTCAAGGGTTTGAATATGCCCCATCATAGGTATGTCTCTAGCAACACCCACACTCACCCCACCCACATGGGTCTCCATTGTGCATCCATCCTCTCTGCTCCCACAGTCCTCTGTGCTTCCCAGCATCATTACACGTATTTGCTACAATTGTCTGCTTATTGTTGGTTTTCCTCAAAGGACCACCCCCACTTAGTGGACTAACAGACAAGATTCAGATTTTCTTTATATACCCAGCCTCCAGCACCCTGACTTGTTCATAAAAGCAACTTCATGGTGTTTCTTGATCTGAATCAGATCCAATGCAAATATAACCCCAGTAAAACAGAGGTGCTCTGTGGTCCTTGCATTTCTAAATGATGTTCTGCTAAGAAGAAGCACAAGTTTGGCATCCAATTGCTTGGAAAGCAATTGAAATATTTATAGTAGTCTCTCTAAAAAAAAAAAAAATGAAGAAGAGCTTCCATTACATGAACCACTGTAAAATGGCCTAAAATCTTCTCATTGTTCCACTCAATCTGATGGCACCAAGAAGTATCTTGATGTGTGCCCAATATGGAAGGAAATTGGAAATATTCAGGGTATTAGTCAGCTCTATACGAGATAATGTTGTTTAGCAAATCATCACAGCACTCAGAATACAATAATTATTTTCTTGCTCTTATTATTTCTTGCTTTTGTACCTATAAATTACCTGGGGTTTGGCTGATCTAAGCTAGACTTACCTAGGTATTGTTCCAAGTTCCAGGTTGGGTCTCCACCTATTCCATGTGACTCTAATGCTCCTTGGATTTGCAAACCATAGAAAAGAGGCAAAGCCCAAATACATTTTAATACTTTGCTTTTATCATGCTCACTAATATCCTATTGGCCAAAGCAGGACACTTGGCCAAGTCCAATAGAGTGAAGATGTCTACTCCTTCCAAGTAATGGGGAAGGTGTGATTATTTGCTGAAAAATATATAATCTACAACTGTTGCCCTCTTGTTTCTATGGGAAAAATGTCTTATACGTAGATTTGCACATAAATAGTTTGTTGGGAGTGCTCTTAGTGTTGTGGATGTGTTTGGAGTATTCTCAGTTCTTATGAGAGAGGTGGGATGCAGGATTGGACAGAAAGATGCGATGAAGTTCCAGAATGTCCTCAGTACATAGATGAGGAGCTCTAAGGCTGGGATTCCCCCAGTTGAAACATGGAGGCTCGGCTTTTGACCCACTGAGTCGACCAACCATTTGCATTAGAGTTGTCCCAGGCCAGGTGATGTACACCTGGGTGAGGCAGCTTCCTTATGCTGAGGGAAATTCCCAGGGAGGGACACAGATGTGAGTTATAAGCAGAGAAAATTGCAAGAACTTGCAGGAATGCATGTCTCAGTCCTGATTGGGAACTCTGGGCAGCGCAAAACAGCACCCACTCCCCACTCCTTACACCACTCACATCCGTTTGCTTCCAATAAGTTCACTCATCTGGGAAGAGGTCTTTGAAAATTTTGGTTTATCTGTCTTCCTGGGGAAACTTACAGAAGAAACTTAATAGGATGAACCATAGCTCCCACTGCCACAGCAGATCTAGAAGGAGCAACGGCCATTTTGTGTTCATTTCCTCTACTACCCATTCTGGATTCTGTACGAGTACTCTGCTAGTAGCTCAGCTGGTATTTCTGCTGGTCTAAGTAGCTTACCTGCTGTAGTGACCCAGAGCCTCATCCTTGTAGGTCATGCTATCCTTCTCAAGCCATGGCTTCTGCACTTCCTCATTTATAGTCAAAGCTGGGCAGGGGATAGACCTAGGAATCAGTTTGGTGACAAATGTATTTCTCCCCACCCCCTTGTCTAGCAATACCAGGGCCCTATCCTGGTGTTCAGCATCAGTTACTTCAGCCAGGATGGTGACTCTTTACCCAATGGTCTCTTGGCAGAGTTGCTTATAGTTTCTGAGCAGCAGCTGCTGCTAAACATCTGATGGGACTCTTACTGTGCCCCTGGTGGATGTATTCATGCAAGAGGAATGAGGTCCCTGTTCTTACACAGTCTAGAGTTGCTGGGATTCCAAACGCAAATTCCCAAAGTGCTAACATTGGCCAAAGCACTGGGCAACTCTTATTTTACCCCTTGATTTATGAATATGTGTATTTATACCTGTGGGGGACAAAGTACTATGTAATGGTTATTGATTTAGAGTTTGCTTCCTGGAGAATGGCCCCCCTCCTCACAGGGTCGTGTTATCTCCAGAATAGTGGGTGTGTCAGTGATGCTCTCACTCTCACAGCCCAGCAGCTCTTAGGTGGGGTGTAGCATGTGAGAAGGCCAGGGTGGGGTGCAGCATGTGAGAAAGCCAGGGTGGTGTGTACTAACTTTCTATCTTTTTTGTCCTAAAGGGGGTTCTTTTGTTCTTTGGGCCCATGTGATATTATGTAGTCTCCCACACCAGTGGATCAAACACTGTGTAAGTCCTTGGAAAATGCTACTGACTGAGACCCTTAAGGGAGAAAAGGAAAACCGATACTCAGAATATGTGTAAGGCAAAGTCAAGATTACTCACTTCCTGATCCAGGGAAAAAGGGGTCCAATATAACAAACTTGCTACCAAGTAGTCAACTGGTCACCTTGAGAGATGGTGCTGTGAGGTGTCCCAGCATTGGTATCTTACTGGCAGGTTGGACATTGGGCAGCAGAAGAAGCTAAATGAGCCATGGTAAAAGGCAGCTCTGGTGTTGGGCCTTGGTATGGCCTCCATTCCTGCCATCATGCCCATTGTGCTGGTTGATGTCAACTAACCAAGTGATCTCGCTACTTGTTTATTTAGTACTTCTCACATGGTGGATACTCTCTGATATGCATCAACAGGTAAGACAAAGATTTTTGCCAATTTGTGCCCACTCACATAGGTTCATCCACATGTTGCTTCCTCAGGCCTCCTTATCCCTAATCATTCAATCTTTCTGCATCCAGAAACTTGATGAACAGCCAAGCAATTCACTACTGCTCATGAGTGTGTGTGTGTTTGAATATACTTTTGCCTACTTCTCTTTCCACTTAAGTAGCGTTACTTTCACTGAACTTTTCAGATGCCTGAGATATTGTGTATTCCTTCCCATTGCTATCCTATCGCAAACTACATTTGTAAAAGTTTTAAAAGTTCCACTGCCACAGCATGCTGGGGAATATCCACACTCCATCTATCACCACTTACTGGGTCCTCGTTGTCAGCCAGCTGATGAGGGATCTAGATTCCAAATCCCATTTTAGATTCTACTCTCTTAGATCCCTCCTGGCTCCAACTCTCTTGGTTGTATTTCTATAAGACAGATATTTCCTTAGAGGACAGTTCTCTCTGGAACACCACCTGTGGGAATGAAGGAAGAAGGACGAATTGTGAGACAGTTCGACAGAGACCTCACTTGGATCACCTTTCAGAGCTGTCCTCAACTGAATCAATGTGAGCTGTCTCAATGGGTGGTGTATGTATACTTAGTGAGGCAGCTTCCTTCAACTTTAGCCATCAGCAGGCAACAGTCCCAATAGCAGGGGAAATGAGTACTTCGGTCCTGCATAAGGAGATCTGGGTAGGGTAGAATGACATCTACTAAAATCACAAATATTCACACCTCTCTTACCTACAAAATACGCTGACTCAACCCAAAGATATCTCAAAAGTCTATCCAATCAAGACATCAGTATTCAGGTCCAGAATTGTATATCTACATTCAGTCAAACTTTAGCTTCTCTTTATACAGTGACTAATGACCAAAATGGCAAGTTATTTGCCCTGCTCACACCCAACATCCAACACTGGAACATGTCCAGGATAATCATAGTAAACACTTTTGAATGGGGGAAAATAAGAGGTATGTGGTAGTATATGGCTTTTAGCAATTCTGACATCTCATTGGGAAAATATTAGCTTGTCAAAACTATTCTTCGATTAGGTCCTCATTCTGCTTTCTCGAAGTGGCTCCTCAGTACATGGCTCTACACTGCTCATGGTTCACTTTGTGGGAGATTTTCCTCCTTGGCCACTTCTGAAGAAGCTATTGAAGGATATACCCTTTGGTTTCTGAGCAGATTTCTCAGCCTGCTTCTTCCCTCTGGAAACTGGAGGAGAAGAGGTATTTTTATATCTTTAAGAGTCTCTGTCTTTTTTAGTCCAGTGTGTATGCGTGTGCATGCACGTGTGCCTCTGTGTGTGTGTTTTCAATATAACTTTCTCAAAACCACCCTGGATTTTCTATATGTTCCATTCCAGGGAATTCCATGTGCTAAAACCTTCTTCCACAACTCTTCCAAAACTCTAACCTTTATTTTCTCCTCACACTCCTTCTCCGCCTTTCTCTCCCTCTCCTCTCTCTCTCTCTCTCCAGCTAAAAAGATCTACAGACAACCACATTAATTCCTTGAGAGGACTTAACAAAAAACATGCAGCCACACCTTGATTTGATATTTGCACACTATGATACAGGATCCTTTGTTCTAAGGCTGTATTTGGCAAAAACACATTTTAATTTCTAACCATACAACTCCCACTTATTTCCCCTTTAAATTATGTTAGCAATCTAGCTTATACTTTGCAGAAATTATCTTTCTTTTTTTTACATTATGTTAATCACCATACATGACATCATTAGTTCTTGATGTAGTGTTCCATGATTCATTGTTTGCGTATAACACCCAGTGTGCCATTCAGTACGTGCCCTCTTTAATACCCATCACCTGGCTAACCCATCCCCTGACCCCCTCCCCTCTAGAACCCTCAGTTTGTTTCTCAGAGTCCATAGTCTCCCCCCTTCATTTTTCCCTTCCTGCTATCTTCTTCCTTTTTTTAAAAAAAAAACATATAATGTATTATTTATTTCAGAGGTACAGGTCTATGATTCAATAGTCTTACACAATTCATAGCACTCACCATAGCACATACCCTCCCCAATGTCTATCACACAGTCACCCCATCCCTCCCACCCCCCACCACTCCAGCAACCCTCCGTTTGTTTCCTGAGATTAAGAATTCCTCATATCAGTGAGATCAATGATACATGTCTTTCTCTGATAGACTTATTTCACTCAGCATAATACCCTCCAGTTCCATCCACATCATTGCAAATGGCAAGATTTCATTCATTTGATGGCTACAAAATATTCCATTGTATATATATATACCACATCTTCTGTATCCATTCATCTGTCGATGGACATCTTGGCTCCTTCCACAGTTTGGCTACTGTGGATATTGCGGCTATAAACATCAGGGTGCAAATACCCCTTCAGATCCCTACATTTGTATCTTTGGGCTAAATACCCAGTAGTGCAATTGCTGGGTCATATGGTAGCTCTATTTTCAACTTTTTGAGGAACCTCCATACTGTTTTCCAGAGTGGCTGCACCAGCTTGCATTCCCAACAACAGTGTAGGAGGGTTCCCCTTTCTCCACATCCCTGCCAACATCTGTCGTTTCCTGACTTGTTAAATTTAGCCACTCTGACTGGTGTGAGGTGGTATCTCATTGAGGTTTTGATTTGGATTTCCGTGATGCCAAGCAATGTTGAGCACTTTTTCATGTGTCTGTTGGCCATTTGGATGTCTTCTTTGCAGAAAAGTCTGTTCATGTCTTCTGCCCATTTCTTGATTGGATCATTTGTTCTTTGGGTGTTGAGTTTCATAAGTTCTTTATAGATTTTGGATACTAGCCCTTTATCTGATATGTCATTTGCAAATATCTTCTTGCATTCTGTCAGTTGTCTCTTGGTTTTTTGACTGTTTCTTTTGCTGTGCAAAAGCTTCTTATCTTGATGAAGTCCCAATAGTTCATTTTTGCCCTTGCTTCCCTTGCCTTTGGCGATGTTTCTAGGAAGAAGTTGCTGTGGCTGAGGTCAAAGAGGTTGCTGCCTGTGTTCTCCTCTAGGATTTTGATGGACTCCTGTCTCACATTTAGGTCTTTCAACCATTTGGAGTCTATTTTTGTGTGTGGTGTAAGGAAATGGTCCAGTTTCATTCTTTGCATGTGGCTGTCCAATTTTCCCAACACCATTTGTGGAAGAGACTGTCTTTTTTCCAGTAGACATTCATTCCTGCTTTGTCGAAGATTAGTTGACCATAGATTTGAGGGTCCATTTCTGGGCTCTCTATTCTATTCCATTAATCTATGTGTCTGTGTTTGTGCCAGTACCATACTGTCTTGATGATGACAGCTTTGTAATAGAGCTCGGAATTGTGATGCCACTGGCCTTGCTTTTCTTTTTCAACATTCTTCTGGCTATTCGGGGTCTTTCTGGTTCCATTCAAATTTTAGGATTATTTGTTCCATTTCTTTGAAAAAAATTGATGGTGTTTTGATAAGGATTGCATTAAATGTGTAGATCGCTCTGGGTAGCTTGACATCTTCACAATTTTGTTCTTCCAATCCATGAGCATGGAACATTTTTCCATTTCTTTGTGTCTTCCTCCATTTCTTTCATGAGTATTTTATAGTTTTCTGAGTACAGATCCTTTGCCTCTTTGGTTAGATTTATTCCTGGGTATCTTATGGTTTTGGGTGCAATTGTAAATGGGATCGACTCCTTAATTTCTCTTCCTTCTGTCTTGCTGTTGGTGTATAGGAATGCCACTGATTTCTGTGCCTTGATTTTATCTCCTGCCACTTTACTGAATTCCTGTATGAGTTCTAGCAGTTTTGGGGTGGAGTCTTTTGGGTTTTCCACATAAAGTATCATATCATCTGCAAAGAGTGAGAGTTTGACTTCTTCTTTGCCAATTCAGATGCCTTTGATTTCTTTTTGTTGTCTGATTGCTGTGGCTAGGACTTCTAATACTATGTTGAATAGCAGTGGTGATAGTGGACATCCCTGTCATTTTCCTGGCCTTACAGGGAAAGCTCTCAGTTTTTCCCCATTGAGAATGATATTTGCTATGGGTTTTTCATAGATGGCTTTTATGATATTGCGGTATGTACCCTCTATCCTTACACTCTGAAGAATTTTGATCAAGAAAGGATGCTGTACTTTTTCAAATGCTTTTTATGCATCTATTGAGAGGATCCTATGGTTCTTGTTCTTTCTTTTATTAATGTATTGTATCACATTGATTGATTTGCGGATGTCGAACCAACCTTACAGCCCAGGGATAAATCCCACTTGGTCGTGGTGAATAATCCTTTTAATGTACTCTTGGATCCTATTGGCTAGTATTTTGGTGAGAATTTTTGCATCCATGTTCATCAAGGATATTGGTCTGTAATTCTCCTTTTTGATGGGGTCTTTGTCTGATTTGGGGATCAAGGTAATGGTGGCCTCATAAAACGAGTTTGGAAGTTTTCCTTCCATTTCTATTTCTTGGAACACTTTCATAAGAATAGGTATTAGTTCTTCTTTAAATGTTTGGTAGAATTCCCCTGGGAAGCCATCTGGCCCTGGGCTTTTGTTTTTTGGGAGATTTTTGATGACTGCTTCAATTTCCTTAGTGGTTATAGGTCTGTTCAGGTTTTCTATTTCTTCCTGGTTCAGTTTTGGTAGTTGATACATCTCTAGGAATGCATCCATTTCTTCCAGGTTATCTAATTTGCTGGCATAGAGTTGCTCATAATATGTTCTTATAATTGTATTTCTTTGGTGTTGGTTGTGATCTCTCCTCTTTCATTCATGATTTTATTTATTTGGGTCTTTTCTCTTTTCTTTTTGATAAGTCTGGCCAGGGGTTTATCAATCTTATTAATTCTTTCAAAGAACCAGCTCCTAGTTTCGTTGATCTGTTCTACTGTTCTTTTGGTTTCTATTTCATTGATTTCTGCTCTGACCTTTATTATTTCTCTTCTCCCGCTGGGTTTAGGCTTTATTTGCTTTCCTTTCTCCAGCTCCTTTAGGTATAGGGTTAGGTTGTGTACTTGAGACCTTTCTTGTTTCTTGAGAAAGGCTTGTATTGCTATATACTTTCCTCTTAGGACTGCCTTTGCTGCATCCCAAAGATTTAGAACAGCTGTGTTTTCATTTTCATTGGTGTCCATGACCCTGGTTGACCCATTCATTCTTTAGTAGGATGCTCTTTAGCCTCCATGTATTTGAGTTTTTTCCAACTTTCCTCTTGTGACTGAGTTCTAGTTTCAAAGCATTGTGGTCTGAAAATATGCAGGGAATGACCTCAGTCTTTTGGTACCGGTTGGGACCTGATTTGTGACCTAGGATGTGATCTATTCTGGAGAATGTTCCATGGGCATTAGAGAAGAATGTGTATTCCGTTGCTTTGGGATGGAATGTTCTGAATCTATCTGTGAAGTCCATTTGGTCCAGTGTGTCATATAAAGTCTTTATTTCCTTGTTGATCTTTTGCTTAGATGATCTGTCCATTTCAGTGATGGGGGTGTTAAAGTCCCCCACTATTATTGTATTGTTGTTGATGTGTTCCTATGCTTTTGTTATTAATTGGCTTATATAATTGACTGCTCCCATGTTAGGGGCATAGATATTTACAATTGTTAGATCTTCTTGTTGGATAAACCCTTTAAGTAGGATATAGTGTCTTTCCTCATCTCTTATTACAGTCTTTGGTTTAAAATCTAATTTGTCTGATATAAGGATTGCCACCCCAGCTTTCTTTTGGTGTCCATTAGCATGGTAAATGGTTTTCCACCCCCTCACTTTCAATCTGGAGTTGTCTTTGGGTCTAAAATGAGTCTCTTGCAGACAGCATATCGATGGGTCTTGTTTTTTTATCCAATCTGATAGCCTGTGTCATTTGATTGGGGCATTTGGCCCATTTACATTCAGGGTAACTATTGAAAGATATGAATTTAGTGCCATCGCATTGCCTGTAAGTTGACTCTTACTGTATATTGTCTTAGTTCCTTTCTGGTCTATCTTACTTTTAGGCTCTCTCTTTGCTTAGAGGACCCCTTTCAATATTTCTTGTAGGGCTGGTTTCGTGTTTGCAAATTCCTTTCATTTTTGTTTGTCCTGGAAGATTTTTATCTCTCCTTCTATTTTCAATGACAGCTTAGCTGGATATAGTATTCTTGGCTGCATATTTTTCTCATTTAGTGCTCTGAATATATCATGTCAGTCCTTTCTGGCCTGCCAGGTCTCTGTGGAAAGGTCTGTTGCCAATCTAATGTTTCTACCATTGTAGGTTACAGATCTCTTCTCCTGAGCTGCTTTCAGGATTTTCTCTTTCTCTCTGAGACTCATAAGTTTTACTATTAGATGTTGAGGTGTTGACCTATTTTTATTGATTTTGAGGAGGGTTCTCTGTGCCTCCTGGATTTTGATGGCTGTTTCTTTCCACAAATTAGGGAAGTTCTCTGCTATAATTTGCTCCAATATACCTTCTGCCCCTCTCTCTCTTTCTTCTTCTGGGATCCCAATTATTCTAATATTGTTTTGTCTTATGGTATCACTTATCTCTCGAATTCTGCCCTCGTGATCCAGTAGTTGTTTATCTCTCTTTTTCTCAGCTTCTTTATTTTCCATCATTTGGTCTTCTATATCACTAATTCTTTCTTCTTCCTCATTTATCCTAGCATTAGAGCCTCCATTTTTTATTGCACCTCAGTAATAGCCTTTTTGATTTCGACTTGGTTAGATTTTAGTTCTTTTATTTCTCCAGAAAGGGTTTCTCTAATATCTTCCATGCTTTTTTCAAGCCCAGCTAGTATCTTTAAAATCATCATTCTGAACTCTATTTCCGACATCTTACTAATGTCCGTATTGATTAGGTCCCTGGCAGCCGGTACTGCCTCTTGTTCTTTTTTTTTTGAGGTGATTTTTCTGTCTTGTCAGTTTGTCCAGAGGAGAATAGATGAATGAGAGAACAAAATGCTAACAGGGTAAAAACGACCCCAGAAAAATATATACTAAACAAATCAGAAGAGACCTGAAACCAGGGGAAAAGAAAGGGAAAGAAAGAAAAAAGAAAGAAAAAGAAAAGGAAAAAGATAAAACAATCAAACAATGGCTGCAGCAACTTCTTTCAAGATACATCTCCAAAAGCTAGTGAAACAAAAGCAAAAATGAACTTTTGGAACTTCATCAAGATAAAAAGCTTCTGCACAGCAAAGGAAACAGTCAACAAAACAAAGAGGCAACCCACAGAATGGGAGAAGATATTTGCAAATGACATTACAGATAAAGGGCTGGTATCCAAGATCTATAAAGAACTTCTAAAACTCAACACCCAAAAAATAAATAATCAAGTCAAAAAATGGGCAGAAGACATGAACAGACACTTCTCTGAAGAAGACATACAAATGGCTAACAGACACATGAAAAAATGTTCATCATCATTAGCCATCAGGGAAATTCAAATCAAAACCACATTGAGATACCACCTTACACCAGTTAGAATGGAAAAATTGACAAGGCGAAAAACAACAGATGTTGGAGAGGTTATGGAGAAAGGGGAACCCTCTTACACTGTTGGTGGGAATGCACGTTGGTACAGCCACTTTGGAAAACAGTGTGGAGGTTCCTCAAAAAGTTTAAAATAGAACTACCCTGTGACCCAGCAATTGCACTCCTGGGTATTTGCCCCAAAGACACAGATGTAGTGAAAAGAAGGGCCATATGCACCCCAATGTTCATAGCAGCAATGTCTGCAATAGCCAAACTGTGGAAAGAGCCGAGATGCCCTTCAACAGATGAATGGATAAAGAAGATGTGGTCCATATATACAATGGAATATTACTCAGCCATCAGAAAGGATGAATACCCAACTTTTACATCCACATGGATGGGACTGGAGGAGATTATGCTAAGTGAAATAAGTCAAGCAGAGAAAGTCAATTATCATATGGTTTCACTTATTTGTGGAACATAAGAAATAGCATGGAGGACATTAGGAGAAGGAAGGGAAAAATGAAGGGGGGGGGATTTGGCCAGGAGATGAGAGACTATGGACTCTGAGAAACAAACGGGGTCTTAGAAGGGAGGGGGGAGACGGGATTGGTTAGCCTGGTGATGGGTATTAAGGAGGGACGTACTGCATGGAGCACCAGGTGTTATTTGAAAACAATGGATTGTGGATCACCACATCAAACACTAATGATATATTGTAGGTGACTAACATAACACAATAAAATTAAAAATATTAAAAAAACAAAATAAATAAATAAATAAAAAATAAAAAATAAATAAAACAATCAAACAAGCAAACAGACAAAAATAACAGGATATGATCAAATATGATCAGGCTGGTGCATAGATCAGTGCCACACACTAGATTTTGAGAGTATTTTGGTTTGTTAGAAGAAAGTGCCTCCCAAATTTTTAAAGAAAGAAAAACTTATATATATACAAAAATAAGGGTAAATATGATGAAGGGATGGAATATGACTGTAAAGATGAAAATTATAAAAGATTTTATAAAAGGAATTGATAAGAAGTTGGTTGAAAAAAGAAAGAAGAGGATTTAAAAAAAGGGGGGGGAGAGAATGTAATCAGGCAGGAGACTAGAATGAAGCCATACACTAGAGATTTAGGGTATATTTTGGTCTGTTAGAAGAAACTGTATCCCAAAGTTTTAAAGAGAGAACAATTTATATATATACCAAAAATAAGGTTAACTACTATGAAGGGATAGAATATGACTCTAAAAATGAAAAATAAAAAAGATTTTTAAAAAAGGGATTGATAAGATGTTGGTTGAAAAAGGGAAAAAGAAAAATTCAAAAAAAAAAAGGAATAAAAATTTTAAAAATTAACTTTGAAAGACTAAATAATCAGGGGGGGAAAACCATGAATTATATGTGCTGTATTCTCCTAGTGCTGGCGTTCTGCCGTTCTCATTGATCAGTAAATTTGGTCTTGGCTGGCTGTTCTTGCTCATCTTCTGGGGGAGGAGCCTGTTGCCGTGGTTCTCAAATGTCTTTGCTGGAGGCAGAATTGCCCCGCCCTTGCTGGGGGCCAGGCTAAGTAATCTGCTTGGGTTTGCTCTCGGGAACTTTTTTTTTTTTTTAATTTTCTTTTTGGATTTTATTTATTTATTTGAGAGAGAGAGACAGAGATAGTGAGAGAGAGCACAAGTGGGGAGGAGAGAGAGAAGCAGGCTCCCTGCAGAGCAAGGAGCCTGATGCGGGGCTCGATCCCGGGACCCCGGGATCATGACCTGAGCCGAAGGCAGATGCTTAACCGACTGAGTCACCCAGGCGCCCTCTTGGGAGCTTTTGTTCCCTGCAAGCTTTCCGTACAGGTTTGGAGAACGAGAGCGAAATGGCAGCCTCCCAATCTCCGCCCCAGAGGAGCCGAGAACTCGGGGCCCCGCTCCTCAGTGAGCCCCCAGAGAAAAGCAGTCAGTCACTCCCATCTACCCAGTCTCTGGCAGCACTCCGTGCTCACCCGGCCTGTGACCGAGCGTTTCTATCTCTGGCACCCGACCCCGTGTGGAGTCTCCAAACCCAGCAGATCTCTGTGGTGCACTCCTGCGCCGCTCCTTCCGGGGGAGGAAGGTGAGTCTCCCCGGATCTGCTGCTTGTTGGGTCCCTGCTGGAGGAGCAGTGGCCCAACTGTGCCGTGGATCATGGTTTATGGCAACCCCGAGCTGAGAGCCCGCGCCTCCACTCCATCTCTGCTGCCAGCTTATCCGCTCTGATACCTGGGGGCTCAGCCACACTCAGGCACCCCCTGGTCTCTCTGTGACCCAAGGGTCCTGAGACCACACTGTCCCAGCAAGTGTTCTATCCCCTGCTTAGCCACTGGAGTGACGTCCCTCAGCGGAGCCAACTTCTAAAAGTTCCGATTTTGTGCTCCGCTGCTCTATCACTTGCCGGAAGCGGCCGATGGAGGCCCCCTACCCTGCCATCTATCTTCCCAAATATCACCTCGGATTCACTTCTCTGCACTTCCTACCTCCAGAAGGTGGTTGCTTTTCTGTTCAGAGAGTTGCTGCTGTTCTTTTCTTCAATCCTCTGTTGAGTTCGTAGGTGTTCAGAATGATTTGATCCCTATCCAGCTGAATTCCTGGGACCAGACAAAATTTAGGTCTCCTACTCCTCCGCCATCTTGCTCCTCCCCTACCAGAAATTATCTTTCTGATAACATCTGATAAAATGTAGCTAGCAAGTCAGTTCATGGAATCAACATTTTTGTCTGAAATTTATTTGCCTAGTGCTAATATAAATCAGGTACATTTTCCTGTTTTCCTGTTACCACAAGTAACAGTTTTACCTCTTGGTTTTCCCCACATCACATAAGTTGACATTTTCCCACCTCCTTTCCTGTTACTCAGTTCCAAAGTCAATTTCATATTTTTAGGTTTTTGTTATGGCAGTGCTACACATTTAGTTGCTGATTTTATTCTCAGTTCACAATACCCACAATAATGTTGCTTGATCAACCTACCCCAAAATTCAGTGACATTAAACAATAAGAATTTATTTCATATTCACATGTCTGTAGATCAGGTGGAGGTTGGTCAATCTGGCAGGGTAGCATGAGGGTTGACTTTAAATTACTGATTAGGTATAGACCAGCTTCATATGTTTCTCTTTCTCCTTGGAACTAATGATTACCTAAGCAATGCTTTTTTTCATAGCAGGAGGCAGGAATGCAAGATAAGAGCCAGATCACACGGGTGCATTTTCTCATCTTTGCTTATACCATCCCCACTGATATCCAAAGTAAGTTCTATTACCAAACCTACTATAACTGAGATAAGGAAATACATTTCTCCCTTGAAGGTGAGGGAATGACGTGAATATTTCCTGAACAATAATCTAATATGCCACAGCCGTCAGATAACACTAATAACTACTACATTCATTTATGTACTTGTTTGTTATTGAGTTCATATTAAGTGCCAGATACTGTGCTAAATGATGAGGTCACAGAAATAAAGAAATAATTATAATTTGCTTGTATGAAAGGTTAAGTAACTTATATCAATTAAAATCCAAGGAAAAAAAGTGTAGTGACAGATATGCACAGGGAACCACAGGAATAAAAGGGGACTTTTTACCGAGTCTCAGAGGAGTGTAGATGCAAGAAACTTTGCCAGAGCAGATGAATCACAATCCCTGAGCTAAATCTTGAGGAAACATTGGTGGATAAATGGTGAAGAAGACAAAGAAAAGCAATCCAGGGAAAGAAAATTGTAAGCAGAAAAATATAGAAGTGGGAAAGAACTGCAAAATCGAGGAAAATGATAGAAAGGAAATTCTTGAGATGCTAGCAGGAGTCAAGTCATGCTTATGTTCTAAACTAAGAAATAATTTTGATAGATTGGGGCATCTTTCCAGGATTTTAAGCACCCATGGTAATTACTTTTTCCCTAGAGGCTAGCACATGGAAATGACTAATAAATGCTCAATGGATTTCAGGTGATGCATTCACTCTGTCAGGGCACTGATTTACTATTTACTGTTCTTTCAAGCCATGTGGACCTTTACTATATTTACCACTTATATAATCTAAATTTTGTTTGGATAGTCAAGCACACTTCAACTAGTCTAGTTATGTCATCCTCTCCATGGTCTTCATCATCATCATCAACTGGCATTTCATTTTATCTTTACAACTCTCTGAAATAAGAACGATTATTGACCCCATTTTATAGGTGAGAAAATTGAGGCTTAGGAAGGTTATATTTCTCCAGGATATATAGGTAATGAGTAGAGGAGAAAATAGGATTCACAGCAGGTCTGTCTGACTTCAATGCTATTCATTAAGGGTGAAAGGAAAGACTCAAACTATGAGATCAAATGTTCAGGAAGCATCTCTAACATTGCCTAACATTGGGACCAATAGATCAACCTAATAAGGCCATCAGAGAAGTAGAAATGGTTTGGATAATGTAGCAAGAGAGTTTTTGATTTCTCATCAGGTCTTTGAAGAAGACTTGGGAGAACAGAGAATGGAACATTTCAACTGGTCTTTGAAAAACAAGTAGACTCAATAAACAAAGTTGGAATGGAAGAATCTTCCAGGAAGAGGGTACAGCTTAATCAAAGGCTTGGAGAAGGAAAAATAAAGAACATTCTTTTTTTAAGATTTATTTATTTGAGAGATAGAAATAGTGTGAGCAGGAGGAGGGGCAGAGGGAGAGGAGAGAGAGAATACTCAAGCAGACTCCCCACTGAGCATGGAGCCTGATCCCAGGACTCTGAGATCATGACCTGAGCTGAAATGAGAGTTAGCTGCTCAACTGGCTGAGCCACCCAGGCACCCCAAAGCAAAGAACATTTTTAAACATTTATTTATTTATTTTAGAGAGAAAGAACACAAGTGGGAGGGACAGAGGGAAAGGGATAGAGAAGCCCAAGTAGACTCCATACTGAGCACAGAGCCCGACCTGAGACTCAACGCAGGGCTCCATCTCACAACCCCAAGATCATGACCCTAGCTGAAACCAAGAACCAGAAACCCGACAGACTGCTCCACCCAGGCACCCCAAAGCAAAGAACATTCTTAAAGAAATTTGAATTACTCTATTTGGATGTAAGGAATAAGATAGTGAGATGCCAGACCCCAGTCTTTTGAATGTTAGGTCCAGAGAATATTTCAATGGCAGACATTTATATGCTCACAGAAAGTTATTCCTCTTTTTTGGGGCTTTTTCTGGGTTTCAAAGTGCAGGGCAGATATCCATAACTGATATATATTCAGCTACACAGAGGTAAAAGAATATGAATAGATATAAAACCATATAGCTACAGCTCTGGGAGCAATTCTTTACAAAGTAAAATGACTTAAAAGATGCTCTCACTGCTCTGGAGCATATATTAGAAACATTAATTCATGCACCACGTTACTGATGTGTTATATATTACATATATAATATATTAAAGATAAACCTGTGCACCTAATGAGACACTGTTTTAATATTCCGCTTGATCCTTGAGAGCAATATGTTGCCATGGAAACCTAAGTCTGTCTAGTCATTAGCACCTTTTTTTCTCACATAGGAATCTGAGTGTAATGTTATTTTCCCAGCAAGAATTAAATTAGCAATTATTCACCTGAAAATGGAATCAAGGAGATCTAAGCAAACACACAGCACTAATGGTTTGTTAAGTTCACATAAATTATCTTTGAATTATGCAATGGTCATGGTAATCTAGTATGGCTTCCATATACATTTGGATTCCTGAAGAGGAGAGACCAGGAAAACAGACTTTGTTTTCTTGGGTCATGAGAATGCATTTGGTGAATAAGAACCATCTTCTTCCATAAACTTTTCTATGATTTTCCCTTAATAAATAAAATCTTCCACCCTGCAGGCTTCCCTAGGCCCTTTTTTCTGAAGTTCTCTTATTTATTGATTACCTTCTCTAAGGTACGTATCTAATAATCTTGTCTGCCCACAATCCATCCCCCTTCACCTAGCAATAGCATCTTGATTTTCTTGTGGAGAACTAATCTTAGTCGATTTATGCAGTCTCAGTGGGATTCTTTTTTTTTTTTTTTTAAAGATTTTATTTATTTATTTGAGAGAGAGAGAGAGTGAGAGAGAACGTGAGAGGGGAGAGGGTCAGAGGGAGAAGCAGACTCCCCACTGAGCAGGGAGCCCGATGTGGGACTTGATCCTAGGACTCCAGGATTATGACCTGAGCTGAAGGCAGTTGCTTAACCAACTGAGCCACCCAGGCGCCCCCTCAGTGGGATTCTTAAAAAGAGGTGTGCTACCCTCCCCATGGCCCTTGTAGATTCCCTACCATGGGACCTCACTTGTTTGTAAGCCAGAGCAATCTGAAAGTCTGGTATATGAATGCACTTGAGAAACTCTGAAACAATGGAACCTGGGAGTCTGGGACTAAATCTCTCAGCTTCCCACCCTCCAAAGGGATGATCCAGAAGTTGTTCTATGTGGTTCTTCAGGAGGTATTTCTCCTTTCCCTGTCTCACTATCCTTACTCTCTCCCTTATGTTTAGTTCCTGGCACCATCTCCTAAATATACTACAAGCACCCAACTCTTTGACTCTGGATCTGCTATTGGAGAAATCCACTCTGATACACTTCATTTGGTTTGGGTGTTAGCATGTGAACCAAATTCCTCCAGTTTAAACCCTCTCCCACAAACTTAAATCTGGAGCAATGACAAAATTATGGGGAATGGTTGGAGGTGGTTGGCTAACAATATTTCCTCTCAGATACTGCCCAGTGGCCTAGAGAGCTGTTTCTTCCAAGACTTGATGATCCAACTTTTCATCAAGTATGTGAGATCAAATAGATTTTTTTTCTAAAAAATTCTTTCCTAGCTTAAGTTAGGTAAAACTAGTTTCAATCAGGGGCTCTAACTTGTACCACCCCTATTACTTGATTCAACAAACATATTTTGAGCTTCAACTATTAGCCAAGAAGTTGTGTGTGTGTGTGTGTGTGTGTGTGTGTGTGTACATTGAGGTAGTAAAGAGTTTTTCCACGAGATGATACTTCTTGACTTTAAACCAGGAGACTACCTGTCCTTGTGCATGGCTGAGGCATTAGTATAATTGGATAAGTGGTAAGCAATGAGGATGGAGACACTTGAGTATGTCATGGAAAGTCTGGTCAGCAGTGCCTAGGGGTTTATGCTCTATCCGGTGCTGAAACTGAGAACTATTGGAATGGACAGGAAAGACACAGAAGGAGTTCATTTGGACAGCCTCTATCTTCTCAGTTTGGTAAATGATCAGGCCTTCTGGTATGAGGGAGGGAGTATGGAGAGGAGCTCAGTACTTAAAGAGGATGGCAATGTTCAGGGCAGTCTCTGAAGATTTCTGATGGGAACCAACAATAGGGAATAGCAGTCTTCAATAAGATGAACAATTGTTTCTATTTTATGGTTCTTAATGTTAACAAGGCAACAGCAAATGATGTACGACTGTAGTTCTCAAATTTGAGCGTACATTGGAGCACACCAAAATCACTGAGAGGACTTGTCAGAGCACAGACTGCTGGCCTTCACATCCAGTTTCTGATTCAATCAGTTCAGCTGAGGCCTGAGTAGTTACATTTCAGTCAAGTTCCAGGTGATGTTGATGTTATTGGTCTGAGAATCACACTTTGAGGATCACTTATACATAGACTCTGCCTAAGTTCTGATAAGGGGATAGAAATGAAGTTGTGTAACTCAGAGAGATGTCATGAATTTCTTCAGTCACTCAAGAGCAGATGAAAGGGCCAGAGGACATTATTCAGACCCTGTGTTGGTTACCATGGATGAAGTCCTAATTATTTAATCATTCACATATTTATTCATGTAACAAATGCCTGGTAGTCCTGCTACATGGCAGACAATATGATTGGTACAGGAGCACAGGTAAAAAAAGACACACCTCTAGCCTGCAAAAATTTCAGACTAGGTAAGAAGCAGATACGTGTGGTAAAAGGTTCTAGGTACTGTGTAGACTATGGTGGGGGTATATCGTGGGTAGAAACCAATTCTCTGCAAGAGGGAAAATGTCAGGAAGAGTACTATAAGGAAGTAACCCTTGAGCTGAATTATGAAAAGTGAGTGTGTTGTCAGATGGTGAAAGGGGTGGGATCAGTTTTCCGCAGAAGAAAGAGCAGGAGAAGAGGCACAGAAGCCTGAATTTCCTAGTTATATTTTTAAAATGCAAATAATCAGTAATCCAGATGTGTAAGGGCTCGGGGAGGGATGAGGCTGGGGCTGCAGGCTCTGCTTCCAAACATCATCTGAATGCCACACAAGTACATCTATGGTAATTGCTCCCATTTTTCTGCTATCCACCCTCCCTCCCATCACCACCTTAATCAAAATTCTACCAACAACACTGCCATCATTGCCATTATCATCATCATCATCATCAAGAATAACATCAACAGTTTATTCAGATTGCCTTAGTTTTTACTACATGCCATTTTTCTGCTCTAGAATCTCCATCCAAGTTCTATGTCACAGTTAGTTGTCACGTCTCCCAGGGCTCCTCTTGGCTATGACATTTTCTCACATTTTCCTTGTTTTTGATGACCTTGACAGTTTTAAGGAGTTCTGCTCAGGTATTTTGTAGAAGGCCTCTCTATTAGAATTTCCCTGATGTTTTTCTTATGATTAGACGGGGGTTATAGGTTTGAGAAGGAAGATCACAGAAGTAAGGTGCCATTTCCATCACATAATATCAAAGGCACATATTAAAAATATGATGTATGACTGCTGATGTTCACCTTGATTACCTGGTTGAAATAGTGTCTGTTGTGTTTCTCTACAGTCAAGTCATTTTTTTCTCTCACTTTCCATGATGTACTCTTTGGAAGAAATTCACCACCCAACACTCAAGGAAAGGGGAGTTATGCTTCCCTTTTTTTAGGGTGGAGTGTCAACATAATTTTTTGTTACTTTTATCTGCCATGGGATTTGCTATATTTGGATTCTATAACAAAACATTACCTCTTGATTTTTAATTCTCTCCAATCTAATTTATAGGATCATGCAATTTAAGGTAGTCAGGGTTAAGTAGGCTATCAGCAGTTAAGGTGGAAGCTGGCATTCTAATTTCTGCTGACCTCTAGAGAAATTTCGTCAATTTAGAATTCTGCTAGACTAACCCTCTCTTGGGAGAGGAAGCAAATCAGACTGGTATCCACCTGAATATCTATTTTAGGTCTTTTGTCTGGGTATCCAGGATGCCTTGGGAAACACATGTGATCCATGTAGCTATGGAAATTCTGCTTTGCTCATCTCTAGAGACTGGTTAGATCTGGGGAGGCTGGGTATGAAGTTATTTGCAGATAAGCAAATTCATTTCACATAGGTCACACTTAATAACTTAATAACACACAAAAGAACTTGTATACAAATGGCCAGCTCAGTTACTTTTTTCATTTAATGCTCCTATCAACCATTTAAAAATCTAATTGTTAGCTCACTATTAAGGCAATTGGAAAAACAGATTCAATCCTTATTGCCTCAATTTGCCTTAGTTGCTCTTCTGATGCTAATCAACTTTAACAACCCACTGCTAATTTTTTCAAGCTAAAGATCTCTAAACTTAGAGAACTTACAATATAACTTAAAGGGCACAAGGCTTGGTGTCAGAAAACCTGAAGTCAAGTCCCTACTCTTCCCCTTGCCAGCTATGTGACTCTGAATAAGTCATAGAACCTTTCTGAGTCTTGGTCTCTTCATTGTAATGTGGGAATAAAAATTCTTGCTTATGAAATGCTTAATCAATTTATAAATGGGAACCTAGTATTATAGTGGTGTTAATAAAAACAGATATGCTATTTTCAGAAAGAGTGCTCTGTGAGAAACATTATTATTGATGATGATGATGGTGGTGATGGTGATAATGGTGATAATGGTGGTGGTGATCATAAAACTATGATGTTTAAGGTGATGATGGGGGCTGGATAGCATAAAAATGGGTATAATGAACATGTGCTTGTGTGGTTTTCAGACAATATCCAGAATCAGAGGGACAGGGCAGGGGTGAGAGGGCTAGGAATCAAGGAGTTGTAGCTCTCAACCCCAGCTTCCCATTCAGATCAACCAAAGTCTGAGAACCACAGATTGTGGACAAAGACTGCAGTGTCCTTTAAGAATAAGGGGGTGAATCAAAGAGCAAATAGCCACATTGGAATCCTCACTAAGTCTAGTCTGAAATATATGACTCAAACACAAAATTAATGACTGTATTTCAGATTCTTTTCAATTCTATACAGTATATTTAATCATGTGCAATAGAAATGTCTCAACTGACTTCCCTATCAAAGGTTTAGCACTGGGAGTTATACATACTGAATATCTACCTAGTGCCAGACTCTATGTTAAGTGCTTTTCAAATGTAACCTCATCCAATCCTTGTGAGGTTGACACTATTGTCCTCATTTCTCAGAAACGAAGGAACTGAGGTTGATGAGGGTAGTGTTGATGATGGAACCGAGAAACATCATTGTGACTTGATGATTTATAATAAGAAAGATATATTTGATCTTTGCTCCATTTCTGGCAAAGAATTCCTAAAACCCTTGGAATTTCTTGTGATAAGAGGAAGGGGTCTTTCATCATGTTAATGAAATTAATTTTGAAAAGCACCTGAGAATGGGGGCTGGTTGCCAGTGGAGCCAACCTTGTGATTGGAACTTTCTTTTCTACCCTCCTGACTCCTGGTAAAGGGGAGGGGGACTAGGGATTGAGTTCAATCACCAATGGCCAAAGAAGTAATCAATTATGCCTATGTACTGAAGCATCTATAAAAACTCAAAAAGGCAGGTTTAGAGAGCTTCCAGGTTGGTGAACACATGGAGATGCTGGGAGAGTCATGCACTCAGAGAGGGCATGAAATCTCTATAACCTTCCTGCAGACCTTGACTTATGCCTTCTAACTGGCTGTTCCTGAAACTTATCCTTTTATAATAAGTTGGCAATCCAGTAAGTAAAATGTTTCTCTGAGTTCTGTGAGCCACTCTAGCAAATTAATCCAACCCAAAGAGGGGGTCACTGGAACCTCTGATCTTTAGCCTGTTGGTCAGAAGCACAAGTGACAAGGTGGACTCGTGACTGGCATCTAAAGTTGTAGGACAAAGCCTTTAACCTGAGGCATCTGACACTATCTCAGGGTAGATAGTGTCAGGATTGAGTTAAATTATTGAATACCCAGCTGGTGTCTGAGAAGTGTTTTGTTGGTGTGGGGGAATGTTGGAAGATGCCATTGAGAGGATGTGACCTCCAGATGATCCAAGGGCTAGGCCCAGGTAATTAGAGGCTCCTTACCCCTTCCCCTGTGCTTGGAATGTATGCCCTGCCCACCATTTCAACAATGGGAGCCATTTTCAAGGACACAGCCATGAGAGATCAATGTGTTGCTGAGACCATCTGGATGGTATACTGATTGAACCCCATTAAGGCCTCTATATAAACTCACAATTTTGGCAAGGAGATGTGGAGATCTATTTGTCTTCTGGCTGCCTCATTTCTTGCAACCTTCATATGTAAGTTCCCTTGCTTATTAAACCTGCTGCCAACTGATGTGTAGTGGCGCTCCTCTTTCTTCAGTTTCTCCTTGCCCTCCATGTACAGAAGCCAGTTTGCAAATGAACAGAGAAAAGAAAAACTCACACTTTGTAATTTGGTGCTGAATCTTAATCATTTGCCACGATGACAGAACATATCCCCTTGGGAACATGCATGCACATAAAGAAGGGATGAGATGGTGCAACAGAAGCAATAATCACCAATAGTTGATGTACTCCCCTCCAATTCCCAGACATCTGCACTAAAGTTGGAGCCATGTGACTAGTTCTGCCCAATGGATTGCAACTGCCACTTTCTGTCCAAGAAAGAGAAGAGTCATGTTCCTTCTTATCCCCCATCGGATGCCATGTTGCCCTTGAGGCCCACTGTAATCTACGGTAGAGATAAAAGATGTCAGAGGGTCACCTAGTTCACAATAGACTTCATGCAAATGAGAAAAAAAAAAAAAGCTTATCCTTTTATGCCCCTTTATGCTCCTAAAACAGAATACTATAGATTGAGTGGTTTATAAACAACAAACATTTATTTGTCACAGTTCTGGAGGCTAGAAAGTCCAAATCAAGGTGCTGGCAGATTCGGTGTCTGGGGAAAGCCTCTTCCTGGTTCATAGATAGCTGTCCTCTTGCTGTCTCCTCACATGGCAGAAGGAGAAAGGGATCCCTCCGGGGTCTCTTTTACAAGTGCACTAATCCATTCATAAGGGCTTCCCACTCATGACCTAATCTCCTCGTAAAGGCCCCACCTCCAAATACCATCACGTTGGGAATCAGGTTTCAATGCATGTATTTGGGAGAGCCGGGGACACAAACATTCAGTCCACAGCAGCCTCTGAAATTTGGGGCTTCCTTCTCCTACATTAGCCCATTCTACTAATACAGGGCAAAGAATAATTTCATAAGCTAACAGGTCATCTTCTCTGCTGTAAAGTAGAGCTACTTAACTGCCCAAATATAAGCAGGTATTGAAATGGTTTCTTTTTGCTTCTCTCCTTGCCACATTCTTTGCATTATCAAAGAATAAAAGGAGCTCTTGGCTACTTGCAACCTCTTCATGCATTGCATTCCCATTTAAGTCAGCAACAATACTTCAGCCATGACAGTAATGAGGACACCTGTTAAGGCCTTCAGAGGTAATTATCTTAAAGTAAAGGTGACAGTCATTTGCCCAACACAGCGGATTTACAGAAGACTAGATGTTCTTGTATAATTCAGTCTTAAACCTGATGTGTTATTTCTCGATCCCAAAGGGCCAAATTCTATTTATGTCCACCTCCATCCTCTGTCTTTGCCACCATAGAACCTGCTGAATCCCCTCTCCTAGGATAGCTCACCATGCTGGCCCCAGTGTCCAACAAGAAGATACCAAATGGCATTTCTTTTCTTTTTTTTTTTTTAATAAACTGAGGAGACAGAGCCAGGATAATTTTCTGGGAACTCGATACCCCCAAAAGGATTCTAGCTAGACAAAAGAGTGTCCCAAATAGTGTTAAAAATGTAGAGTGAGTCAGTTCTATGTTTCAAAAGCAAAATGTTCAAAAATAATAATGACCTCGTGCTTTAATAAACTACCATTTTGCAACAACAACAACAACAACAATAATAATAATAATGGCTTAAATGCAATAGATTTTCTTGGCCATACATTGACTTGCTGCTAATTTATAGTTTGCAAGTACTTGCATTGACATCACAATGCATGGCTAAAAATACAACGGAGATAGAGACAGTGCTTCCTCTGAAGTTTCCTAACTATCTTGCCTAAATCAGGGGTGAATAGTCTGGGCAGAGTAGAGGAGCCCCTACTTGTGTCATGGCTGCAACAGTTGGCAGCAGAGAGCAGCATCTATTGGGTCTTTGCTGACCTGGGAAGAAAGGACCACTGGGATGCAAGTTGACCAGAAAGAAAATGGAACCCAGAGGATGGTTTTGTCCATCTTTGTCTGCATCTTCACTCTTCATTCACCCACTCCCTGCTCTCCCACCCCCAACCAGGACCATAAGGTGCCTGTGCTATGGCTGCCTACAGCTCCATCCTAGGCAAAAATAGCTACAGCCTGGCTGTGGGTCACTGGCACCCCTTAACAGTATTGCTATTAGCAATCATAAATGTCAATAGTAAAGCTTAGAACATTCACTTTTAGATTCTTGGCTGAGACCCCCTGTAATAACAGATTAAGAGGAGATAAGCAAAAAGGAGTTTAATAACATGAATACCTCCCGCATACATGAGACGTACCCAGGAAAATTGAGTACCTTCTTGAAATAGCCCAAGCCTTCACCTTAAATACTATCTTTGGCTAAAGACAAAAGAAAGATATTGGGTGGGTTGAGGACAGTTATGGGAAGTTACCAGGAAAAGCACACCAAACAAAGGTAAGATTTAAGTCATTTGCCTTCTGCACTAATAAGAGTTTCTAGGGATTTAGAGTCATCCCCCTCTTCTTGGTACAGAGAGAGAGACACCCTTACAAATAAAGATTTCCCTTTTAAATGTAAATGTCTCTTACAAAAAGTTTACTTCTAATCTTTTTTCAGAGCTTTTTCTGTGTCTGCCATTTCTTAAAAATAATCAGCTGGAGATAATCCATATGCCAAAGAGATATATTTTAGGGTGTCAAGTTTTGCCCCCCTTCAAGTGGAAAGTATAGATATTACCCTCCTAATCCTCAGCAATCCCTTTGGAGCTCACAGTAGGATAGCTACTGCTCAGAGAGCCTGGAAGGGCTCAAGTAGTGGCCCATCCCACATGGGTTGTTGAAAGGCTCCTTAACCAAAATGTTCTCCTCATGGTCCAAGCTAAAATTCTCTCATCAGCCACTTCTTCACATTAGAGTAGGAAAATACAAAGGGAGTGAGCAGAGAGGGAATTAATAACTATTGGTCCCTGGTTTGCCCCAGCTATCTGCACATTCATTATTCCTTTAATCCTTACAGTAATTGTATGAGCTTCTGCTATTCCCCTTTTATAGCCGAGGAACCTGAACAATGTCTTTTATGCCATAGCCACTGTTCTCTGCATTGCATTTGTCTTGAGCTAGGTTCTCCCCAAAACAGGGTCTAAAACAAGGACTTGTGTGCAGGTACTTTATTTGAGAGGTGGTCATGGGGAGCAAAGAGGAGGATTGAGGAGAATGAGATAAAGAAGGAGGAATGGTAAATAAAAAGATGTTTTATGGAATGGGTCACTGCCAAAGGCAGCTCACGGTCTCTCCCTAAATGTTATTCTGAGTATTTATAAAATGCTTCTCAAAATTTTCTCCCTGAGCAACGAGGAGAACCATTTCTTCCCAGGAGTCTCATCCCCAGTTGTTGAGTTTTCCACAAGGGGGTGTCAGGTCTCCCATTCTTCAGACCTACACAAGCTGCCTCTAATAAGACTCCCACTGGGGTTCCGTACCATGCAGTGTCTGTAAAGCCCTGGATTAAAAGTACGTTAGAAAATCACCAGCCCAAACTGGTGTCACCTAGACCAAGTCACAAAAGTAGGCCTTAATAAATAACTTAATTGCAGTTCCAACCTCCCCCAGAAATGTAGTCTTAACTGGTCAGTCAGGAATTTTCTGATCAGTACTGATGAGATAGTGTGTCATATGGGTCCCTCTCCGTCCCCCAAAGGAAGATGTGGTAATCCATCTAATAAGACCCTATCTAATAAGACCTTACCTGGAACAATCCTTTCTTTACTTTTGCTAATAACTTCCTTGCCCCACCCTCCTTCCTATAAAAGGCTTCCATTTTGTAGAACTCCTTGGACCTCCCCCCTACTTGCTGGGTGGGATGCTGTTGGGTTCATGAGTCGCTTAATAAAGCCAACAGGATATTCAAATTTACTCAGTTGAATTATTCTTTAACAAGCGGAAGGCACAGAGTTCATGCTTGAGGCAAGATGCTATGAAGTGAGTCAAGGTTGGCACAGACTATTTCAAGAAAGCACTCAGTTTTCCTGGGTATGTCTCTTGTACGCAGGAAGTATACAAGTTACTAAGCTTCTGTTAGTTTTTCATTTATTAATCTATTATTGCTAGCAGGTCTCAGCCAAGAACCGAGAAGGTTAGAGGGAATATTGTTTTTCTTCCCCTACATATTCTGTAGAAAAAAGACTCTATATAAACTCCTCAACATCTGGGCAGGCTATGGATGAGTTCTGATGAACAGAGTGAACGCAAAAAGTACAACAAGGGAAAAGGTGACAGGCAAAATAATAATACTTAGTATTGGCTTTAATATAATATACAAGGTTGTGCATATTACTTCCTCAAATTTTAACAGCCCTTTGAGTTGAATTCTGTAATTATTCCCATTTTGCAGACGATGCCCTTGAAATTCAGCATGTTTGTAGCATCTTGCCCTGAATCGGTACATTTAAGCACCATGAGACAGAATTCAAAATCAGGACTGTCATACTAGATCCCATGCACATAACCACTTGAAAATCACACTTGAGAAAGAGACTTTCTTTCATAAGTCTGGAATCCATCATGCCTGGAGTAAGCCTTCATACCTGTGTGCCCACTCGTAATGGTCAACTGACCCCCTACTATTTGCCTTAATGTGCATATCTGGGATAGTGGCTTCGTTTCCCTTGGGGTTTTCACTTTCTCCCAACCCTGAGCACATGGACTCTCCCTGTTTTTCCTGGGGTTGGGATGATACAGGTAACATGCAATATCAAAGAAGGTAGATTTTACCTGTGACTGGCTTTCTTCTGGTGAATTTCATAGTGAGAGTGGATAGCAAACCTTGATTTAGTTTAACCTATGCCCTCTCCAAATTCATCTTAGGGGAAACAGAGAAACTTCAGTATGTACCTTTGAGAAGGGCTTGAGAATACTCCTGTGTCCCAAATCTGTATCACCCCACATGTGCTTCAGGGAGACAGCTCTCGAGTCTCCAAATGCTCTGACCACAATGCTAGCCAAAGTGTATTTAAATTCAAGCTTTCACATACTTTTTCTTAGTGGCAACTCTCTTAACCTCTGTGAGCTTCATTTATTAATCTAATAAAATATAAGTGAGAATAATTGTTAATAGATAAGTGTTATAGAAGCTGTAGACAAAATACACACAATAACACATAGTAGGGGTTTTTAAAATTTGCAATATCCCTTTTCCCCTAATTATCAACCCATTTCATCCACTTGCATGAGACCCTTGGGAAAATCCTAGGGGAGTCTATGAATCATGCCCATTTTTTAAATAAACGTAAAAGTTCGCCAATAGAGGAAAAAAGAACTCCCCTCTTCCTTCCCTAGCAGAGATTACAATCGAGTTTCAGTATATGTCCTTGGGCCCACACAAATTTACAAGGCTTTCTAAAACTAAGAAAATCTGATTAACAAAGTTGTAATCTTTTCATGATTTATAATGAAAAGCGTTTTTATGAGTTTCAGTATTTCTGAAAGTTTCAAACCTTGAAACTGGATCTAGTGGCTCTAGTGGACCTAGTCTGGGAAATGCTTCATAGTTAATAAAAATCAACACTGACGAACCTCTTCTCATTAAAAAAGAATTATGAAATGTCATTTCTGAGAAAATTTGGTGCTCAATAGCCCCACCTACTGGAAAAAGAAGCAGCGAACGGGCTTTTCTACCACTGTAGCTTTAGAAAAAGATAACAATTGGAGGGAAACTTAAGGATGAATGAGTCCCATTCTTCCTATTTTACAGATGAAGTTACTGAGTTTGGCTCAGACAGATGTGATTTTCCCAAACTTGCAAGTTCAGTCGGTGACTGTAGAGGAGGATTTATACGGCTACTCTGAGTGTATTTCCTTCAGCTGCCAGCGTGCCAGTTCAGTGGGCATCAAACAATAGAGAGATTGTTTCTGATCATATCTTATATTTATCTAGCATACTAGAGTTTAGAAGACATTTTCATAGATACTGCTCCAATTACACCTTATAATCACTGTGTGATTGTATCGTCATTCCCCAACGTCCCACAGCTGGTAAGAGACAAAACTGAAACACAAACTCAGGACTCCAAGCTCTGGCTTTCATGGGAGGCTACAGCCTTGTGTAGAACCACCTCCAAGCAACCATGGGGAAGCTGCAGTGGTAATTTGTCCTTTTGCCATTTTGATTCATTGTCCTACTGTCAAATGTATAATCTGAGGGTGTCTTGCTGGGAGCAAATTATGCACAGAGACTGAGATTGTCTTTGCCAATAATTTATTCAACCCAGGGTCACTGCAGGAATTATAATTTATAATAATAATATTTCACAAACCAATAGCATTCAGGATAATGTCTCTTAATAAGCCAATAAAGAAATAACATACAATAAAGCAACAATAGATTAATTACACTATTGTTCCAGCCAAAGGGGAGATGAAAGAAATAAAATCCAAATTTAGTTGAGGTGTACTTTTCCATGAGATGGTTTTGTGTAGAGCCAGTCCTTCCAAGTAAAAGCTGGGTATCAAGTACTGGCTTATGTCTCTTGCTTCCGAGGCACGTAGCTAGCAGGCGAGGTGGGCTGCTCCCGAAGTTAGTGCCCCAGGGACTGTTACATGGCTTGTGCCACTGCCCACGAGGAGAAGGCTTGCCAAGGCAGAAACAAATGTCCCTTCTCCTGGGACTGCTGCATGGTTTCACACCACTGCCAACTGCGAAAGGCCTGACTAAGTCAGGAATAAGTGTCTCAAGATCCTCAGGAGAGTGATTTAGGTTAACAGAGAGGAGTCTTGCCTGGACCAAACACCCTCAAGTTGCTGGTCAAACCTCTTGGTTTTAAAGGTTTAAAAGCCCATCACATGACAGACACTACTGCTGTTACTGTGGGAGTCAATGACATGACGGTCCTCTCCACTCCAGGTGCGAGAGTGTGATAAGAAAGTCCTAATATTCAGTTTCAAAACAATTTTGTCAAAAGTTACTCAAAACAAGTTCAAACCACAAACAACTCTGTCCAAAACAAGCTTTCAAACCATGGATTTTATGTTATTTTATTTTTATTTAAATTACTTTAGCCAACACACAGTATATCATTAGTCTCAGATGTAGTGTTCAACAATTTATCAGTTGCATATACAAACCATGGATTTTAAAGCATAAGGAGTCAGTGCACAAAGTGGCAGAACCAATTGACACATCTCTCTGGGTGGTTATCAACACTGCTGGTAGAAGTTGCTATTTCTTGACTACATATATAGTGAAATAAATCCAGGAAAAAAGAGAAAGAATAAAAGACAATGTAGATAATGCATCTGGGGCTCAAATCAGATTTTTTCTCATATGCATGGGATTTTTCACTCAAATCAAGGAAAAGATATTCGCAGATAAAGGAGATTAGCCATTTAAAGATTGAATAACATTTGATTTTGTAATTGTAACAAATCTCTCCACCTTCCCCTACCTGCCTCAGCTCAGTCTGAGGACCCTTGAGAATTTCTCTAATTTATTCCCCATCTGGAAGAATATAAACAGGAGAATAAAAGCAAACAATGCTAGATGTTTCTGAAGCATTTAACAACACAATAAGCAGCTTCCTGTGCATTGTCTCTTTTTACTCCTAACAACAGATCATCAAGGAAGGCAAACCTAGTATAATTATTAGCCCTATTTTACAGACTGGTAAAATGAGTTTCCCAAAAGTTGAATAATTTAGACACAGAAAAGTAGAGAGCATTGGGGAAGGAATGTGCTATGGTGAGTGCTGTGAATTGTGTAACACTGATGAATCACAGACTTGTACCCCTGAAACAAATAATACATTATATGTTAATAAAAAAATTTTCTGACATCAAAAAATTTTTTTAAAAATAAAGCTAATGAAATAGAAAAAAGAAAAGTAGGGAGCAGCTACATAATCTAATGGCAATGTGTTCCTTACTAAAATTTTAAAATATACTGACATGATTTTATGCATGTTTTTTCTTATTATACACAGAAGTTTATTTTTAACTCAAAAATTGGCAAAAAATATTGAAAGGGTTTTTTGGGGGGGAATCCCATAATTATGCAACATATATTCATTGAGCACCTACTCTACTATGTGTCAGGCCCTGGCCTAGATGAGAATATAGCGATGATCAAAACATAAGGTTTCTGATCCATACAGCTCCCATTCTTGAGTGATAATAGAAAGACAATAAGCAACTCAACAAATCAACCAATAACAGCATAGAATGAGATCAGACAAGATTGGATGCATTCAGGGTGGTAGGGCCATAGACAGAATGAGCTATAAATGGATTGATAATAAGCAAGTTAATCTGGTGGAAGAAAAAATGGACAGGGGGAAGTCAGGAAAAGCATGCTGGAGAAGCTATATTTAAGCTGAACTCTAGATGACAGGAAGTTTGGTGTCATCTGTATTTAGGAGTATAATGTCCTGGGTAGAAGAACAGCAATGCAAAGACTCTAAGGTTTGAATGAGCTCAGTCTGAAAGAAGTTAGGGAGTCTGAAGCAATGTGATTTCAAGGGGAAAATGGCTGAGAGAGAGTTCAGACACAGACAAAGACATCCTTGTCTTGGACTTTGGATTCTATCCCAAGGCCAATGGAAGGTTGTTGGAGAACCTTAAATGGAAGTGATATGATCTGCTTCATGCCTTAAAAGGTCAAGATGGCTGCTTGTGAAGAATAAATAGTGAGAGGTATGGGGAAAAGTAGAAGCATAGAGTACACTTAGGTGCTACAGCTTTGGTTCTGGAGGGAAATTTCAAGAGTAGGGGTTAAGGTAATGTACATGAACATGAAGAGAATTATACTAGTTCAGAAAGGAAAGCTTATAAGACATGCTGATGGGGATCAGACTCGAGGAGTGCAAGAATACTCTTAGGTCTTTAACTTGAGCAACCAGGTTGACAGGGACACCATAATGTGATGGCAAGATTGCGATTGATACATCTTGGGGCAGAGGAAAGTGAGAATCACTATTTTGTTTGGTCCTGTTGTGTTTGAGATGCGTGCTAACTATGCAAGTGGAAATGATAAATAAGTAGTTAGATGCCTGAGCCGAGAGCTCAGGGAGAGGTCAGGACTGGACTGGAAAGGCAAATTTAGGAATCATCACCCTATGGGTGATCCCTAAAACTATGATACTAGATGAACTAATTTTAGGAGAAATGGCAGAAAGAGAAAACAATGTCTGGAGCACTGCAATATTTAGAGGCCGAAGGAAAGAGGAAGAAGTAGCAAGGAATTTAAGAAAGAGTAGTCAGGGGTACTGGAGGACTATCAGGGAGTGTGGCATTAGGGGAGCCCAAGGAAGAGAGATCAAAAAGGAGTTGATGGTCAACTCTGTCAAAGGCTGATGAGAAGTCAATTAATAGGAGAGAAATTGCCAGAGAGTAAGTTAGCATGGAGGCCTTGAGAAGAACCACGAGGAAGGCAACCATGGGATGCTTTTAACTAGAAGATTCCACAACACCAATAGTGATGATCAGATTTTGGTATACTTTTTTCTCATTTTTAGATATGCCCAAGTCTTAGAGACTACTGTGGGTCTTTTCCCTTGACATTATGATGGCATCAGCTTACCAAGCTACTGTAGATTCAGATACAGAGAATTTGTAATAGATACATAATGTCCCACTGAACAAATCTGCCATAGTTTGTATATTCTTTGAGCATTTGTGTTACCTTTAACTTTTTGCTATTGGAAATGGATATTTTTCTGCAGAGGCCTTAATTTTGGACTCTTTCTTTCATTCAATGTCCCATGTTGGCCAATTGCCAAAAGGCTTTTCCAGATGCCTATACTGATTTAAAATGTCATTCACAATGCATGAGGTTATTTTATTCTCCATCCAGTCCTCACCACCCAGCCTGATTATCTGGGGGAAGGTGCTATTAATACGTGAATCAAGCATTATGGTGTTTTATTTCATGTATCTCATGATTATTTGCAACAGTCTTCTTTGTTTTCTAGCTGGGACACATCTGTTTATGTTCTGGGTTTGTGTATCTATTAGGCTCTTGGCATTTTGTTTTGTTTATCTAAATTGTCAGTCAGAAGAACCCCAGCTTTTTACTGAATATAGTTTCTTGAGCTTGTCATTTATCTTATTATTTTAGTTAAGTGTTTCGTGCTTTTTTTTGTCACTTATGGAAGATTTTAATTTTGATGTAATTAAATATGCTGATCTCATGAATGCTTAATTATCTTAATGTGCTTTTTCTCCTTCACAGATTGTCTGTGATAAAATCTTAACCCCAGACTTCAAGACTGTCTTCCCCTTCTACTCCTCCGCATATGTTTGAGGAAAGCAAGCTTATTTAATAATATTGTTAATTTAGAGTGCCCATATATATCAGTCAAGAACCAGCTGTGTTGCCAAAATAACTATCTAATAAAACTCCTTATAAAAGGCAAATGTAGTAAAGTTTTTTTTTAATCTATACTCAAAATAATGTAAGAGATCTCTGGGCTTATTGAGATCAGGAACCCCCACAGAAGGAAAGATTGGGTATTAAGAATAAACACACACCAAGTGGAAGAGGAGGGGGTGCATATCTCTGGGCTCTGTTAGTACAATCTCACCAAGCTCCTGCTGCAGATTCTGTTAATAATACAAGCCACAGTTGACTGAGCACATATCATGGGTTAAATACTTTGCATACATTACCTCAACGCTGTCAACAGCCCTTCTAGGTAAGTGTTATTAACATCATTTTTCAAGGAGTGGCACAGACAGGATTCCACGCCAGGTGTGTTTGCCTGCCAAACTCATTCCTTTAACCCCTAAGCACTCTCTTTAATGTTGACCCTGCCAGAGGTTCTGGATCTGGGCTCTAAGACCTTCCTTCATTCCTTTTTTTAAAAGATTTTACTTATTTATTTGACAGACAGAGAGTGAGCAAGCACAAGTAGGGAGAGTGGCAGGCAGAGGGAGAGAGAGAAGCAGACTCCTCACTGAGCAGGGATCCCTGACATGGGACTCGATCCCAGGACCCTGGGATCATGACCTGAGCCAAAGGCAGACACTTAAACAACTGAGCCACCCAGATGTCCCAGACTTTCCCTCTTTCATGATGGTCACTGTGGGGATCAGTCTGACCTCTCTGCTCCAGAACTGATCACAACCACCTTGGACTTCTGACCTTCCCCTCTCTTCTTCCCCTCTCTTCTGACTCACTCTCTGGCTCTGCCCCTCCAGAGGGGACAAGAAACAACCAGAACTCTTATAAACACAGGATTGCTTTGGTGGAACACAATTAAAGATGCAGAAAATATTGCTCTGTGAACTAAAAGTATTCTATTAGGTTCAATATTGTTTTTATGGTAAATATGTGTGGCAAATGTCTCCTAACTCTTTGAAAATTGTCAAACTATATTAAAATGCTGGTAATCTTAAGATTTTATATTTTAAGAGTTGTCTACAATCCTAGCAATCAACTTCATCGCTATTTCCACCTCTCTAATGTTGAGCACATTACAGGAATCATCCATTTAATCCTCTAAATATTAGTTTTCTTATTTCCACAGTACAGATGAAGAAGATGAAGCAGAGAATCGAATCATTTGCTCTATCAATAAGTGATAGAGCCAGGATTTGAATCCATGTTTGTGTAACTCTATGCAGTACACATTGGCATCCCAACCCCATCTGGGGTTGATAGCAGCCAGGAATCTCACATGGGAACTTGGCCACACAGCCCACTCACATCAGAAGGCAATTCCTGGTGCAGCAACTGACTCTCCTCCTTCCAGTATCCCAGGGATAAACTGTCCTTGACAAATACTGGAAGGCCAACGGCCAGTGGCCAGAGTAGACCCTACATTCTAAAGAGGACAATCTAGAACAGCCAGGAAGATAGTGGCCCCAAAGGTACTCAGAGGCAAAGCTGAAGCAATTAGGCTCATTTAGTCTGAAAAGGGGCAAAGGGATTGAGTTATAGCAGTTTTCAGACATATCAGATGTTATTATGCTGAAGATTGACCAACCGTTTCTTGTCATTTCTAAGAATACCATCAGAAAAATCTGTATTAAGTGGCAGAAACCGATAAAAGGCATAATTTCCTCTCTTCACTGCAAAGAAGGTGGACAGACCTTGGGGAGGTGACAAAGTCTTGTTTGGAGAAGCACATTCATCAAGCTCTTGGAAAGAACTCAATCTGTGTCAGAATGTGTAGAATGAGTGATGTGATAATGTCCCTTCTAGTCTACACCTTCTAAGAACCTAGAAATTTAGAGATACTAAAAACTTTGTCAGAAATGTAATAATGATGATAAATAAAAACAAATGATGATTAAAGTGGGCAACTATTATTTTCTACCCAGCAACTTAGCTTCTTATGAGGACATCTCTACTTCTGCTGGTTGTTTTGAAATCACCTCCCCTCCCATTTTCTTCATATGCTTGCAATGGGAGCAGCTCCCATAATGAGCTCAGCGTCTAGACACATATGTTTGGTCCAGGAGTTGGGCCAATGAGTCCCTTCCCTGAGATTTTTGGATTTGGAGAGGAGGGACTTGTGCCAGAAACACTGACTTTGGGAAATGTATGAAAAGTTTGGGAGCTGCCATTTGCCATATATCGCACATGCTGAACCTGGGAAATGGAGCAGGGATAAGAATGGAGGGCACCTAGTTTAAAAAGAGAGAAAAAAAAAATAGACAAATCAGATTCAGAAAGATGAACAAAGATTATTGATCAAAGATCTTAGTACTCTTCAAGTGTCTGGCTGTGATTTCTCCTGAAGTGCAGGCACATTCCTATCTCATGCAATCCTAAGACCATTTATAATAAATTGTTCTTTTGCTTATGCCTGTCTGAGTTGGTTTTATGTCATGTAAATCTTAAGAGAATTTACTAATACACAACTTCTTGAAAAGATGGCAGAGGAGTAGGGGACCCTATTCCAACCAGTTCCCGGAATTGGGCTGGATATCTACCAGACCACTCTGAACACCCACGAAATATGCCTGAGGTGTAAGAAGATAGATCTGGATCTCCACAAACAGAATATCGCAGGCGTTTGTTTTCAAGGTACAAAGTGGGGAGCCATGATTCCGTAGGCAAATATCAGAGGATAAACGGCAGGGGGAGGGAGCCGTCAGGATCCTACACTGCTGGTGAGCAATAGCCTCCCGTGCTGGGGATGGGGCACAGACTCGCAGACCAGTATCACCAGGGAAAGGACTTTAGGGCAGCCCCCCAGACAGAAACCCGAAGTGGTGGGACCGTGCATGCAAACTGGGAGTGGCTGGGGGTTTTAGAAGCACAAAGGGCAGAGACGTGCCCTGATCTGGAGGCAAGGACTGGGAGTGCTGCTGAGGGGGCGCACAACCCAGGACGCTGCAGTTTATAGCAGCACAGACAGAAACAGAGATAGTGTGGCCTGGAGAGCTCACTGAAGAACAGACTGCAATCTCTCTGCTCTGAGGCAGAGGGTTGGAAATGGTCTCTTCTGCTCTGACTCTCGGAAGAGATGCAGACAGCTGCCAGGGAAAGCCGCCAGAGAACAAAAGCCCCAAAAAACTGGTTTTCACTGAACCCATCCCCTGCCACAGGGGACAGGGCAACTCTGCCCAAACAGGGTTGCCTGAGTAACAGTGTGGCAGGCCCCTCCCCCAGAAGACAGGCTGGGAAAACAAGAAGCCAGCGACCCTAAGGTTCCTAGAAAACAGGTGCATCTTGCTTGAGTTGTGGTCAATAATTTGGACTCTATACATTCCCTCAACCACCCTTCAACAGACTGACTAGGAGGAGGAACCCCCAAAATAGGAAAGACTCAGAGATTATGACTTATGCCACAGATTTACAAATCAATACAGATATAACCAAGATGTCGGAGATGGAATTCAGGCTAGCAATTGTGAAGACAATAGCTAGAATGGAGAAATCAATTGATGGCATCATAGAGTCTCTAAGGGCAGAAATGAAAGCTGAATTGGCAGAACTTAAAAATGCTATCAATGAGATCTAATCTAATCTAGATAATCTAACAGCTAGGGTAAGCGAGGCAGAAGAACAAATTAGTGACCTAGAAGACCAAATAGTCGAGAAAAAAGGAAAAGAGGAGGCCAGGGAAAAACAACTCAGAATCCATGAAAATAGAATCAGAGAAATAAGTGACACCATGAAATATTCCAGTGTCAAAATTGTTAGAATCCCTGAGGGGGTGAAGAGAGAGAGAGGACTAGAAGATATATTTGAGCAAATTGTAGCTGAGAATTTCCCTAATCTAGGGAATGAAACAAATATTCGTGTCCTAGAGGCAGAGAGGACCCCTTCCAAGGTCAATGAAAATAGGCCAACACCCCGGCATGTAATAGTAAAACTCGCAAATCTTAGAACCAAGGAAAACATCCTAAGGGCAGTTGGGGGAAGAGATTCCTTAAGTACAGAGGGAGGAACATCAGAATAACGTCAAACCTATCCACAGAGACCTGGCAAGGCAGAAAGGCCTGGCAAGACATATTCAGAGTACCAAATGAGAAGAACATGCAGCCAAGAATACTTTATCTGGCAAGGCTGTCATTTAGAATGGATGGAGAGATGCAGAGCTTCCAAGACCAGCAGAAACTGAAAGAACATGTGACCACTAAGCTGGCCCTGCAAGAAATATTAAGGGGGGTTCTATAAAAGGAGAAAGACCCCAAGAGTGATATAGAAAAGAGATTTACAGGGACAATCTATAAAATCAAGGTCTTCACGGGCAACATGATAACAATTAATTCATATCTTTCAATAATCACTCTCAATGTGAACGGCCTAAATGCTCTCATAAAATGGCACAGGGTTGCAGATTGGATAAAAAGAGAGGGCCCGTCCATATGCTGTCTACAAGAGACTCATTTTGAACCTAAAGATACATCCAGACTGAAAGTGAAGGGATGGAGATCCATCTTCCATGCCAATGGACCTCAAAAGAAAGCTGGGGTAGCAATTCTTATATCAGACAAATTAGATTTTAAACTAAAGACTGTAGTTAGAGACAGAGAAGGACTCTATATCATTCTTAAAGGGTCTATCCAACAAGAAGATCTAACAATTGTAAATATCTATGCCCCCAACATGTGAGCAGCCATCTACATAAGCCAACTGTTAACCAAAATAAAGAGTCATATTGATAACCATATGTGAATTGTAGGAGACCTCAATACTCCACTCTCAGCAATAGACAGATCGTCTAAGCAGAAAATCAACAAAAAAACAAAAGCTTTGAATGACACACTGGACCAGATGGACCTCATAGATATATACAGAACATTCCACCCTAAAACAACAGAACACTCATTCTTCTCAAGCGCACATGGAACTTTCTCCAGAATGGACCATATACTGGGTCACAAATCAGGTCTCAACAGATACCAAAAGATTGAGATTGTTCCCTGAGTATTCTCAGACCATAATGCTTTAAAACTGGAACTCAATCACAAGAAAAAAATTTGGAAGAAATTCAAACACTTGGAAGCTAAAGACCACTCTGCTCAAGAATGTTTGGGTCAACCAGGAAATCAAAGAAGAACTTAAACAATTCATGGAAACCAATGAGAATGAAAACACATCAGTCCAAAAACCTATGGAATACTGCAAAGGCAGTCCTAAGGGGGAAATACATAGCCATCCAAGCCTCACTCAGAAAAATAGAAAAATCCCGAATTCACCATCTAACTCTACACCTTAAAGAACTAGAAAAAAAGCAACAAACAATGCTTAAGCCACGCATTAGAAGAGAAATAATTAAGATCAGAGCAGAGATCAATGAATTAGAAACCAGAAACACAGTAGATCAGATCAATGAAACTAGAAACTGGTTCTTTGAAAGAATTATAAGATCGATAAACCACTGGCCAGACTTATCCCAAAGAAAAGAGAAAGGACCCAAATTAATAAAATTATGAATGAAAGGGAAGAGACCATGACTAACACCAAGAAAATAGAAACAAATATTAGAAATTATTATCAACAATTATATGCCAATAAGCTGAGCAACCTGGATGAAATGGATGCCTTCCTGGAAACCTATAAACTCCCAAGACTGAAACAGAAAGAAATTGACAACCTGAATAGGCCAATAACCAGTAACGAGATTGAAGCAGTGATTAAAAACCTCCCAAAAAACAAGAGTCCAGGGCCTGATGGATTCCCTGGAGAATTCTACCAAACAGTCAAAGAAGAAATAATACCTATTATCCTGAAGCTGTTTCAAAAAATAGAAACAGAAGGAAAGCTTCCAGACTCATTCTATTAGGACAGCATTACCTTAATCCCCAAACCAGGCAAAGACCCCATCCAAAAGGAGAATTTCAGACCAATATCCCTGATGAATATGGATTCCAAAATCCTCAACAAAATCCTAGCTAATAGGATCCAACAATACATTAAAAGGATCATCCACTGGGGCACCTGGGTGGCTCAGTCATTAAGCGTCTGCCTTCGGCTCAGGTCATGATCCCAGGGTCCTGGGATCGAGCCCAGCATCGGGCTCCCTGCTCCGCGGGAAGCCTGCTTCTCCCTCTCCCACTCCCCCTGCTTGTGTTCCTTCTCTCGCTGTGTCTCTCGCTGTCAAATAAATAAATAAATAAATCTTTTAAAATAAATAAATAAATAAAAGAATCATCCACCTCGACAAAGTGGGATTTATCCCCAGGATGCAAGGGTGGTTCAACATTCGCAAATCAATCAATGTGATAGAACACATTAATAAGAGGAGATAGAAGAACCATATGGTCGTCTCAATTGATGCAGAAAAAGCATTTAACAAAACACAGCATTCTTTCCTAATTAAAACTCTTCAGAGTATAGGGATAGAGGGAACATTCCTCAAGTTCATAAAATCCATCTATGAAAAACCCACAGCAAATATCATCCTCAATCTGGAAAAGCTGAGAGCCTTTCCCTTAAGATCAGGAACATGTCAAGGATGCCCACTCTCGCCTCCATTATTCAACATAGTACTAGAAGTCCTAGCAACAGCAATTAGACATCAAAAGGAAATAAAATGTATTCAAATTGGCAAAGAAGAAGTCAAATTCTTTTTGCAGATGACATGATATTTTATGTGGAAAACCCAAAAGACTCCACCCCCAAATTACTAGAACTCATACAGCAATTCAGTAATGTGGCAGGATACAAAATCAATGCACAGCAATCAGTTGCTTTCTTATACACTAATAATGCAACTGTAGAAAGAGAAATTAGAGAAACGATTCCATTTACAATAGCACCAAAAACCATAAGATACCTCAGAATAAACCTAACCAAAGAAGTAAAGGATCTATGCTCTAGGAACTACAGAACACTCATGAAAGAAATTGAAGACACAAAAAATGGAAAAACATTCCATGCTTATGGATCGGAAGAATAAACATTGTTTTTTTGTTTTGTTTTGTTTTGTTTAAGATTTTATTTATTTATTTGACAGAGAGAGAGACAGCGAGAGAGGGAACACAAGCAGGGGGAGTGGGGGAAGGAGAAGAAGGCTCCCCACTGAAAGGGGAGCCCAATGCGGGGCTCAGTCCCAGGATGCTGGGATCGTGACCTGAGCCAAAGGCAGACACTTAACGACTGAGCCACGCAGGCGCCCCAAGAATAAACATTGTTAAAATGTCTATGCTACCCAGAGCAATCTATACCTTCAATGCCATCCCAATCAAAATTCCAATGACATTTTTCAAAGTGCCGGGACAAACAATCCTAAAATTTATATGGAATTAGAAAAGACCCCGAATCGCCAAGGAAATGTTGGAAAAGAAAAACAAAGCTGGGGGCATCACGTTGCCCAATGTCAATCTATATTATAAAGCAGTGATCGCCAAGACAGCATGGTACTGGCACAAAAACAGACATATAGACCAATGGAACAGAATAGAGAGCCCAGATATGGACCCTCAACTCTATGTCAAATAATCTTTGACAAAGCAGGAAAAAATATGCAATGGAAAAAAGGCAGTCTCTTCAATAAATGGTGCTGGGAAAATTGGACAGCCACATGCAGAAGAATGAAATTCGACCATTCTCTAACACCATACACAAAGATAAACTCAAAATAGATGAAAGACCTCAATGTGAGACAGGAATCCATCAAAATCTTAAAGGAGAACATGGGCAGTAACCTTTTGACATCAGCCACAGCAACTTCTTTCAAGATACATCTCCAAAGGCTAGTGAAACAAAAGCAAAAATGAAGTTTTGGGACTTCATCAAGTTAAAAAGCTTCTGCCCAGCAAAGGACACAGGCAACAAAACAAAGAGGCAACCCACAGAATGGGAGAAGATATTCGCAAATGACACTACAGATAAAGGGCTGGTATCCAAGATCTATAAAGATCTTCTCAAACTCAACACCCATAAAACAAATAATCAAGTCAAAAGATGGGCAGAAGACATGAAAAGATACTTCTCTGAAGAAGACACACAAATGGCTAACAGACACATGAAAAAATATTCATCATCATTAGCCATCAGGGAAATTCAAATCAAAACCACATTGAGATACCACCTTATACCAGTTAGGACGGCAAAAATGGACAGGGAAACAACAAATGTTGGAGAAGTTGTGGAGAAAGGGGAACCCTCTTACACTGTTGGTGGGAATGCAAGTTGGTACAGCCACTTTGGAAAACAGTGTGGAGGTTCCTCAAAAAGTTAAAAATAGAGCTACCCTATGACCCAGCAATTGCACTCCTGGGTATTTACCCCAAAGACACAGATGTAGTGAAAAGAAGGGCCATACGCACCCCAATGTTCATAGCAGCAATGTCCGCAATAGCCAAACTGTGGAAAGAGCCGAGATGCCCTTCAACAGATGAATGGATAAAGAAGATGTGGCCCATATATACAATGGAATATTACTCAGCCATCAGAAAAGATGAATACCCAACTTTTACATCCACATGGATGGGACTGGAGGAGATTATGCTAAGTGAAATAAGTCAAGCAGAGAAGTCAATTATCATATGGTTTCACTTATTTGTGGAACATAAGAAATAGCATGGAGGACATCAGGAGAAGGAAGGGAAAAATGAAGGGGGGGAAATTGGAGGGAGAGATGAACCATGAGACACTATGGACTCTGAGAAAAAAAACAGGGTTTTAGAGGGGAGGGAGTGGGGGGATGGGTTAGCCTGGTGATGGGTATTAAGGAGGGCACGTACTGCATAGAGCACTGGGTGTTATATGAAAACAATGAATCATGGAACACTACATCAAAAACTAATGATATATTGTATGGTGACTAACATAACATAATAAAATAAAATTTAAAAAAAAAGAGCATTTACTAATACTATAATAACAATGACGGTGAGAATCACTGAGATGGTAACCAGCACCAGTGATGTGATCAAAGTTTACATTATAATTTCTTACTTTCTGACTCTGTACTTTTATAAATATCCCTTTGTTCTTTGGATACTGCAGATGTCAGGTCATGATAGAGAAGACTAAATTAAATTAAAGATCTCACTAGGAGACGTATTGGCAGAACTAGAAACAAAAAATTAACTCTGATTCTACCTGACAGAGGATTCAATCACTTTTGTGGAATAGAACACAAATTATCCTTGGCTTTTACTTTTACTTGAAACCCAACACAGCCCAGCCCCGTATCTTTCTATTTTGTGTGTTGCTCAGGTTGTTGACTCCTCAAATATTCCTAGGTCCACGCAACTCCAGAGTGTTTTCACTGACTACTCCCTCCGTCTGGTACTTTCTTCTCTTCATACTCACATGGCTCATCATCTCCTGTGTCTTCATCAAGTCTTTGCTCAAATGTCTATTTCTAACCCTCAGTGATAAATGAGTTCTTAGAACTGACGTATTGGGAGAATGTTTGACACATCATAAATGCTGGGTATTCAAGACTATGGTGGCTGTGGGCTTTGGGGAGGGAGGGAGGAGGGGAGGTGTACAATGAGGTTGCAACAAAATAATGATAATACCAGCAAAAGGATAAATTAATTTCCAGCCTACAACAGCCAAATTGCTGTGCCCAGCCACTCTGTAAATCTTAAATGAAAAAATTCAGATGTCAAATCCACTGGGAGTAACTCCCACATGTTCCCAAAGGCAGTCCTCCTGGCCACCATACATTTGTCATCCTTTCCCTCTGGCGCCCCCAGCTTGGGGCCAGAGCTTAACAGGTTCTTGCAGAGATATTTCCTGCACTTCTGACATGGGCCTCCTGGCTGGGTCCCCAGAAACCTCTGCCTAGGTCAAGATGGGGGAAATTCTTCACCTGCTTGGGTGATTCCTTGGAAATTCCTCACCTGTTACAGGGCTGCATGGCTGATTTGTGCCCTCTAAACCCTGGGTTCATTTATTTTCATTTTCCTACACTTTAAAAATCATGTCAAATCTAGATCATTGAGGAAGGCTTTCCGAACTCCCCAGGGACCAAGACTTTGGCACTAGAGCTTTTTTTTTTTTTCTTTCTTATTTCTGTTAGAGCTGTCTTTCCATAGATCTGGTAGGGGGAGTGTGGGGATGAGAGTTATTTGGGATGGAGGAAAATTTAAGGATGTTCATTGGGCTGCACTTAAAATTGCTTCTCTCCTTCACCCACAACCCAAAGCAGCCTAGGTGCCTGGACAGCTTCCCTGTCAGAGTGAGTTTTTGACCCATGAGTTCTGCAGCTGGAAATGCTGAAGGGCCCTCACATTTCCTGGTGTTTTAAGGAGGAGGGAAAGGGAGCATATTAACATGTGTGCTGTGTCTGGTCAAACGCTGGGCTGGAGGCTGTATTTACCATTTCCTATTCACCATACCCAAGGATGTAGATGACACTATTCCTGTTTTCTATAATGGTCCAGATTCTCAGAGGGAGCTTGTCCAAGGCAACATAGCTAGGACGAGACAGAGTTGGAGGCCATCTCTGTCTTCCAGGTCCTGAACTCACTGCACCATGCTGCCTTCTACACTAGTTACTGTCTTTCCCACAGGTAAGAAAACAGAGCCCTGGAGCATTGCCTCAGCCCTCCAGACAACAGGACACAATAAGGATTAGTAAGCACCCAGTTTAAGAACCTATCTGGTGGGGCGCCTGGGTGGCTCAGCCGGTGAACTGTCTGCCTTCAGCTCAGGTCATGATCCCAGGGCCCTGAGATCGAACCCCATATCAGGCTCCCTGCTCAGTTGGGGGGGTCTCTGCTTCTCCCTCTGCCCCTCCCTGCTGCTTGTGCGCTCACTCTCTCTCTCTCTCAAATAAATAAGATCTTTAAAAAAAAAAAAAGAACCTATTTGGTGAATGACAAACAAGGAAACTGAGGCCTGGATAGGGAAGTGACTTAGCTACAGTCTGTTGTCTAGCTAGAGTCTGAGACCGTTCCTCCAGTGTTTGAGTACCCCCAGAACCACTACAATGGGTGGATTAGGGATAGTACACGTAGAAGACATGTCTGTCCCTCTCTATGAAAACTCCCAACCCTAACTTCACAAGCTGCGTTGAGCCCAGGGTGACACATTATGGCCCCCTGAGCAACGAGCTTTCTCTTCTCATCTGCGGACTGCTGCGTGCAGCTTCTTGGTCTGGAGGAGGGCTCCAGCTTGGCAAACGTCTAAGGAAACTACCAAGCAAGGACTGAGATAAACAAGTATTTATTTGCTCTTGAGATGACCTTAATTACACCTGTAAAGGGATTTCCACTTGAGCAGATTGAACAAAAAAACTAAAGGGTAGGTAGACATACAGCACTCCAACTCAGAGAGGTTCAGCAATTGTGCTCCTATTGGGCTACTTTCTCCGGGTTCCTGCCAGGCTCGAGTGCCGCGGGCAGCCAGGAGCAGGCAGAGTGGCTGCAGGGTTAGAGACAGGCCTCACTGGGGCAGGTGTCTTTTTTATCACAGACACTTCTCATTCTGCTCTCCCTCTGAAGGTGGGAATCCCCAAGGCTTAGTCCCACAAAGCCCTGAATACCGAAGGCACTTGAGGATGATCTAATGCAAATTCCAATCCAATGCTGCCCCAGCTTACATTATCCCTAACAGACCCTTCGACCTCTATTTGAATTTCTCCAGTGACAATGAACTCACTGTGGAACCCCATCCCCATCAGGCAGGGAAGGGCATGGAAACGAGGACTGACTCTCCACCTGAATGTCCCTCGGGCACCTCCAGTGAGCTTAACTTGTTAGTTATCAGGCTGAGCACATGGAAGTACACCTCGGCTGCCTCAAAAACTCTTTTTCTGTTTTTCATCTCCTTCCTCCATGCTTAGCTCCATTGGCAGGCTCACAGTTGCCAGTCTGTGTATGTTTGTTGATGGAACTGATGAATCACACATATATATTCAGTGCTAGAATCCGACAGCTCTATCCTGATCACCATGACATCTCTGTGACAGACACCGTATGAAGACTCCATGGGTCTCATGAGACACAAAACTTAGAACCTATGAAGGAGAAGATGTAATCATTGTATGAATGATTCACACACGCACACAATTGTTAACTGGCATGGGGAGAAGGCTATGTGTTCACCAAATCCTGTTTCGTATTCCTCCTTCCTTGACCAATGGAATACAAGACTTCCCAGCTCCTCGTACTTGGAAGAGACCATGTGGCTATTTCTTACCCATGGAGTGTGAGCAGAAGTGACACATAATTCTTCCAGGTCAAACTAGTGCAAATACCAAGGAACTCTCCAGTATAAATGCCAAGAAACTCTCCAGTCTTTCTTTTCTTTTGCCATAGGGAGTTATCAGGTTCAACGTTGAGATGGTAGAGTCTCCAACAGCTGGGGCTTTGGAGTGGCCCTGTGGTGCAGAATCCCACACACCAGTCTGCACTGAATATGAACATATACAGGAAATAAACATATGCTTGCTCATGCCACTGATGTTTTAAGGTGTATTCGTAGCCACAACATAACCTAGCTTATCCCAACTAATGCAGCACTTATTAAAGTGCTGTGAAGTTGGGTAAAAGAAAACATATGTTATTGGAGGAAAAATATATGCTTTAGAAAACTCCCCTTCTCCAAAGTCACTCTTCATCTCACTTTTCCTAACCATATTATGTTATTTTATAACTCAGACTGGTGGTGAAAAGTCCAAGCCCCATAGTGAGGGTCCAGCAATCAGAACCACTAATAAATGGCCAATTAGAACTATGTAACATTTATTTCCTGGGAACCCCAGCATGATATATTTTCTTATTAGTATAGCTTTATACTCTCTGTTCACTTCTTAGACTAAAAATCTGTCCCCTTTGACTTCTGCCACGTGTCATAAGCAATTCTCATCTCCTTTTCCTGGTCCCTCATGGGGCTATTTGCCCTAATTTGGATTCATTTCTAAGCACTTCTTTGGCAATAAAATCTTAGAGCATGTTAAAATATTTTCAGGGTGCATTAGGATGCAGATAAAAGTAAACCCACGCACCAAGCTCCTGTATCAGATACTTTGCCTCTGTTGTTGGATTTCGACCTTCCTGCTACCAGTGAGGGAGATGTCACAGCCCCCAATATACCTACAAGGCAGTTGAGACTCAGTGCATTTAACTGACTGGCCCAAGTGACACAGGTAGCAAATGACTGAGCCAATATTCCATTCTGTAAGTGTGTGATTCCAGAGACTTCGAGCCAGGGAATCAAGATTCCAGTTCTTGTTCCTGACTTCACCTCTTCCCAGCTATCTTCAATGACAGGAATCCACTCATTCAGCCAGGGAACGAATGTTGATTGAGTGCTTGAAATTTGGAGTTTCCAATTCACTCCCCCTTTTATTTAATCTTTACAATCTTCCCTTGAATTAGCTTAGTGTGTAGGTTACAATTTTAGGAGGCAAATGGCCTGGCTCTGTCCCTCACTGTGAGGGTCAGGAACATTTCAGCTTCCCTTTGAACCTTGATTATCCTTCTGTTCAATGGGACGGTGGAGTGGGGGGCATTGAATGCATTGACATCACAGGGTTGTTAGTGGAATTACATAAAGTAATTGATGCAAAGTGCATCAGACTGATGGTTGAGCCTCTAATATTGCTCATGCCCAGTCAGGGTCAGCATGTGCTATCCATACTGCTTGGTCTGATTTACCAGGGGAGAGGGAGACTCAAGGGTAAGAGAAGACAGGAAAGGAGAGGAAACAAAGATTCGTCTTCAGTGACTTTCCCATAAAACATAGAATAAATGGCAAAGCCCAAAGTGACTTGAAGGCAAGTTTACTCCCTGCTTGTCCACCGTTCAGCCTGCCTGACCTCAACTCTATGAGCCACATGATTCACATAAGTAAGCTGGGCAATATGGCACCTGAATGCACTTCTCTCTTGTCAAGACATAGAATAAAGAATAAAATTATATAAAACAAGGTGGTCTATATTTGCAAAATGTTGGCAATGTTATGTAATCATAAATTCCTATTACCATAGGGAAAAGCAGTCGCAAAAGGTAGCTATCTACTGGAGTCAGAGAGATGGGTGGTTGAATCTCAGCTCTGACATTTACGCTCCATGTGATTTGGAACAAGTTACTTAAATCCCCTGATAATCAGTTACTTTATCTGGAAAATGAAGATGCCCAGTGGGTGTTATTTATATTTATCTCAGAATTTTTGCAAGAATTAAATGAGAGAACATAGGCCAGTGCTACTAGACAGAGAAAAGATCTAATAAGGCTCGTAATTCTAATTCTTGTTCTAATGATTCATGCAAAATTCTTAGCTCAGTGCACATTACAACACTAACTAAATGCCAGCCTTAACTCTTAGTAAAGGGTAGGTAATTACTGAGGGGGGTTGGAGACTCAGGCACTAACAGAGTGATGTTTAGTGACAGGCAGTTCACTTTCCCTGGTTGCCTTGAGTTACAGGATTAGGAAATCATCATTGTCATAAGCTTATTAAAACCACAGCCTCTATCTCTTTGTGCAAGTAGGTTCTATAAATACATCCCAATTAGTCTCTGAACCTCTGGCTCTTCATGCATTTTGTTCATCTCTTTCCTCTTCTTGGGATGCCCCTTGCTTCCCCAACCTACTTTTCCTGCCCCTCTTCATGCTCACTGGCTGGCACATGCAATCTTTTAAGTCCCAAAATAAACCCCAAGTTCCTATGAGGCTGCCTCATCATCCCCTTGTCCCCCAACAAGACCTGGATGAGTGTCCTCAGGCCTGAGTTTATAGCCTTTTAAAGGGCCATTCATGATAGCATCCCACATGATAGCATCTCACCTAGTGTATCATGACTTTCAGATTAATACAAGTCATCGGCTGTGATTTTTAAAAAGGAAAAGGAGCAAAAATTCCTTGCAAAATTCCAAAAAGAAAGTTCTTGATTTGAGGAGGCATAGAAATGTGAAGAAAGAAAATGGCTAGCTGACACGTTGTTGGAAACTGGTGCTTAATAATTATATGCAGGAATATGCATATGTGTGTGTACATGTGTGTGTATTTCCTCTCAAGAATTCTGTAAGGTATTCTGTGACTATATGGTTGAATTTTATATAGAATATTCTCTTGAAGGGTACTCAGATTAGATATTACCCACATACTATAAAAAACAACTTAATACAACTGATAACTAATCTCTGCTTGATTGTAACCACAGATAAAATGCTAACATAGGAAGAGAGGAGGGAGAGATAATTATGGTATCTATGTATATGGTGGAGAGAAGTTCTAGAAAAAATATTTGCAAGATGCAGCTTTGGAGCAGGATCTTAATTAATGGATAAGGGGTGTGTGTCTGTGTGTGTTTAAATGTGTATAAAGGTGAGAAATGTGAGCTGGAAGGAGATTCCTGGAATAAAGAACACAGTAAGAAGAGAAGTGTGAGAGAACAGGAATGGGACTAAGTGAGGAATGAGTTGAGTGACATGTTGGGATAAAATGCATGTCTGTTGCATTTATATGTATTTATGTATGTATATGTATGTGCACGTGTGTGTGTGTGCGTGCGTGTGTGCTTGTGTTGTGAAAAACAAGGTTGGAAAGGGAAATTAGAGTCTGAATGTGAGAGATTATTTGTACTTGATGAGTTTTCTAGTTCATTCTATAGACTAGAGGAGTTAATATTTTTAAGGATGGTGTGGCAAGGTAAGAGCTGAACTTTAAATCTGGGAGCTGTGTGGAGGATGGGATAGGGCTAGAGGAGAGGTTAGGAAAATTAAGATATTCATTAAATAAAATTTGGTTAAAAATATGGAAAATATCAATGCTTTCAATCAGCAAACTATAGACATTAGCATGGTTTAGTTTTTTTAAATAACTTTTTATTTATTTATTTATTTATTTATTTATTTATTTTTATTATGTTATGTTAATCACCATATATTATATCATTAGTTTTTGATGTAGTGTTCCATGATTCATTGTTTGTGTATAACACCCAGTGCTCCATGCAGTACGTGCCCTCTTTAATACCCATCACCAGGCTAACCCATCCCCCCAACCCCTCCCCTCTAGAACCCTCAGATTGTTTCTCAGAGTCCATAGTCTTTCATGGTTCGTCTCCCCCTCCAACTTCCCCCGCTTCGTTTTTCCCTTCCTACTACCTTCTCCTTTTTTTTTTTCACATATAATGTATTATTTGTATCAGAGGTACAGGTCTGTGATTCAACAGTCTTACGCAATTCAGAGCACTCACCATAGCATGCACCCGCCCCAATGTCTTTCACCAAGCCACCCCATCCCTCCCCCGCCCAACACTCCAGCAACCCTCAGTTTGTTTCCTGATTTTAAAATTCCTCCTATCAGTGAGATCATATGATACATGTCTCTCTCTGATTGACTTATTTCACTCAGCATAATACCCTCCAGTTCCATCCATGTCGTTGCAAATGGCAAGATTCCATTCCTTTTGATGGCTGCATAATATTCCATTGTATATATATATACCACCTCTTCTTTATCCATTCATCTGTCATTGGACATCTTGGCTCTTTCCACAGTTTGGCTATTGTGGACATTGCTGCTATAAACATTGGGATACACATACCCCTTCGGATCCCTACATTTGTATCTTTGGGGTAAATACCGAGTAGTGCAATTGCTGGATCATATGGCGGCTCTATTTTCAACTTTTTGAGGAACCTCCATACTGTTTTCCAGAGTGGCTGCACCAGCTTGCATTCCCACCAACAGTGTAGGAGGGTACCCCTTTCTCCGCATCCCCACCAACATCTGCCGTTTCTTGATGTATTAATTTTAGCCACTCTGACTGCTGTGAGGTGATATCTCATTGAGGTTTTGATTTGGATTTCCCTGATGCCAAATGATGTTGAGCACTTTTTCATATGTCTGTTGGCCATTTGGATGTCTTCTTTGGAAAAATGTCTGTTCATGTCTTCTGCCCATTTCTTGAATGGATTCTTTGTTCTTTGGGTGTTGAGTTTGATAAGTTCTTTATAGATTTTGGATACTAGCCCTTTATCTGATATGTCATTTGCAAATATCTTCTCCCATTCTGTCAGTTGTCTTTTGGTTTTGTTGACTGTTTCTTTTGCTGTGTTTTTTATCTTGATGAAGTCCCAATAGTTCATTTTTGCCCTTGCTTCCCTTGCCTTTGGTGATGTTTCTAGGAAGAAGTTGCTGCGGCTGAGGTCGAAGAGGTTGCTGCCTGTGTTCTCCTTTAGGATTTTGATGGACTCCTGTCTCACATTGAGATCTTTCAACAATTTGGAGTCCATTTTTGTGTGTGGTGTAAGGAAATGGTCCAGTTTCATTCTTCTGCATGTGGCTGTCCAATTTTCCCAACACCATTTGTGGAAGAGAAGGTCTTTCTTCCATAGGACATTCTTTCCTGCTTTGTTGAAGATTAGTTGACCATAGAGTTGAGGGTCCATTTCTGGGCTCTCTATTCTGTTCCATTGATCTATGTGTCTGTTTTTGTGCCAATACCATACTGTCTTGATGATGACAGCTTTGTAGTAGAGCTGGAAGTCTGGAATTGTGATGCCACCAGCTTTACTTTTCTTTTTCAACATTCCTCTGGCTATTCTGGGTCTTTTCTGGTTCCATACAAATTTTAGGATTATTTCTTCCATTTCTTTGAAAAAAGTGGATGGTATTTTTATTGGGATTGCATTAAATGTGTAGATTGCTCTAGGTAGCATTGACATCTTCACAATATTTGTTCTTCCAATCCATGAGCATGGAACGTTTTTCCATTTCTTTGTGTCTTCCTCAATTTCCTTCATGAGTATTTTATAATTTTCTGAGTACAGATTCTTTGCCTCTTTGGTTAGATTTATTCCTGGGTATCTTATGGTTTTGGGTGCAATTGTAAATGGGATCGACTCCTTAATTTCTCTTTCTTCTGTCTTGTTGTTGGTGTATAGGAATGCCACTGATTTCTGTGCCTTGATTTTATATCCTGCCACTTTACTGAATTCCTGTATGAATTCTAGCAGTTGTGGGGTGGAGTCTTTTGGGTTTTCCACATAAAGTATCATATCATCTGCAAAGACTGAGAGTTTAACTTCTTCTTTGCCGATTTGGATGCCTTTGATTTCTTTTTGTTGTCTGATTGCTGTGGCTAAGACTTCTAATACTATGTTAAATAGCACTGGTGATAGTGCACTTCCCTCCCGTGTTCCTGACCTTAGGGGGAAAGCTCTCAGTTATTCCCCATTGAGAATGATATTTTCTGTGGGTTTTTCATAGATGGCTTTTATGATATCGAGGTATGTACCCTCTATCCCTATACTCTGAAGAGTTTTGACCAAGAAAGGATGCTGTACTTTGTCAAATGCTTTTTCTGCATCTATTGAGAGGATTCTATGGTTCTTCTTCTTTCTTTTATTAATGTATTGTATCACATTGATTGATTTGTGGATGTTGAACCAACCTTGCAGCCCAGGGATAAATCCCACTTGGTCATGGTGAATAATCCCTTCAATGTACTGTTGGATCCTATTGGCTAGTATTTTGGTGAGAATTTTTGCATCCATGTTCATCAAGGGTATTGGTCTGTAATTCTCCTTTTTGATGGCATCTTTGTCTGGTTTGGGGATCAAGGTAATGGGGGCCTCATAAAACGAGTTTGGAAGTTTTCCTTCCATTGCTATTTTTTGGAACAGTTTCAGAAGAATAGGTGTTAATTCTTCTTTAAATGTTTGGTAGAATTCCCCTGGGAAGCCATCTGGCCCCAGGCTTTTGTTTGTTGGGAGATTTTTGATGACTGCTTCAATTTCCTTAGTGGTTATAGGTCTGTTCAGGTTTTCTATTTCTTCCTGGTTCAGTTTTGGTAGTTGCTACATCTCTAGGAATGCATCCATTTCGTCCAGATTATCTAATTTGCTGCCATAGAGTTGCTTATAATGTGTTCTTATAATTGTTTGTGTTTCTTTGGTGTTGGTTGTGATCTCTCCTCTTTCATTCATGATTTTATTTATTTGGGTCTTTTTTCTTTTTGATAAGTCTGGCCAGGGGTTTATCAATCTTATTAATTCTTTCAAAGAACCAGCTCCTAATTTTGTTCATCTGTTCTACCTTTCTTTTGGTTTCTATTTCATTGATTTCTGCTCTGATCTTTATTATTTTTCTTCCCCTGCTGGGTTTAGGCTTTATTAGCTGTTCTTTCTCCAGCACCTTTAGGTGTAGGGTTAGGTTGTGTATTTGAGACCTTTCTTGTTTCTTGAGAAAGGCTTGTATTGCTATATACTTTCCTCTTAGGACTGCCTTTGCTGCATCCCAAAGATTTTGAACAGTTGTTTTCATTTTCATTGGTTTCCATGAATTTTTTTAATTCCTCTTTAATTTCCTGGTTGACCCATTCATTCTGTAGTAGGATGCTCTTTAGCCTTCATGTATTTGAGTTCTTTCCAACTTTCCTCTTGTGATTGAGTTCTAGTTTCAAAGCATTGTGGTCCGAAAATACCCAGGGAATGACCCCAATCTTCTGGTACTGGTTGAGACCTGATTTGTGACCTAGGATGTGATCTATTCTGGAGAATGTTCCATGGGCACTAGAGAAGAATGTGTATTCTGTTGCTTTGGGATGGAATGTTCTGACTATATCTGTGAAGTCCATTTGGTCCAGTGTCATTTAAAGTCTTTATTTGCTTGTTGATCTTTTGCTTAGATGATTATTTCAGTGAGGGGGGTGTTAAAATCCCCTAGTATTATTGTATTGTTGTTGATGTGTTTCTTTGCTTTTGTTGTTAATTGGCTTATATAATTGGCTGCTCCCATGTTAGGGGCATAGATATTTACAATTGTTAGATCTTCTTGGATAAACCCTTTAAGTAGGATATAGTATCCTTCCTCATCTCTTATTACAGTCTTTGGTTTAAAATCTAATTTGTCTGCTATAAGGATTGCCACCCCAGCTTTCTTTTGGTGTCCATTAGCATGGTAACTGGTTTTCCACCCCCTCACATTCAATCTGGAGATGTCTTTGGGTCTAAAATGAGTCTCTTGCAGACAGCATATCAATGGGTCTTGTTTTTTATTCAATCCGATAGCCTGTGTCTTTTGACTGGGGCCTTTAGCATATTTACATTCAGGACAACTACTGAAAGATATGAATTTAGTGCCATTGCATTGCCTGTAAGGTGACTGTATATTGTTACTGTATATTGTCTGTGTTCCTTTCTGGTCTATCTTACTTTTAGTCTCTCTCTTTGCTTAGAGGACCCCTTTCAATATTTCTTGTAGGGCTGGTTTTGTGTTTGCAAATTCCTTTCGTTTTTGTTTGTCCTGGAAGATTTTTATCTCTCCTTCTCTTTTCTATGACAGCCTCGCTGGAGACAGTATTCTTGGCTGCATATTTTTCTCATTTAGTGCTCTGAATATATCATGCCAGTCCTTTCTGGCCTGCAAGGTCTCTGTGGATAGGTCTGTTGCCAATCTAATGTTTCTACCATTGTAGGCTACAGATCTCTTGTCCCGAGCTGCTTTCAGGATTTTCTCTTTGTCTCTGAGACTTGTAAGTTTTACTATTAGATGTCAGGGTATTAAGCTATTTTTTTAATTTTGAGAGGGGTTCTCTGTGCCTCCTGGATTTTGATGCCTGTTTCCTTCCCCAAATTAGGGAAGTTTTCTGCTATAATTTGCTCCAATATACCTTCTGCCCCTCTCTCTCTTTCTTCTTCTTCTGGGATTCCAATTATTCTAATGTTGTTTCATCTTATGGTATCGCTTATTTCTCAAATTCTGCCCTCGTGATCCAGTAGTTGTTTATCTCTCTTTTTCTCAGCTTCTTTATTTTCCATCATTTGGTCTTCTATATCACTAATTCTTCTGCCTCATTTATCCTAGCAGTGAGAGCCTCCATTTTTGATTGCACCTCATTAATAGCCTTTTTGATTTCTACTTGCTTAGATTTTAGTTCTTTTATTTCTCCAGAGAGGGTTTCTCTAGTATCTTCCATGCTGTTTTCAAGCCCAGCTAGTATCTTTATAATCATCATTCTGAACTCTTGTTCTGACATCTTACTAATATCCGTAATGAGTAGGTCCCTGGCAGTCAGTACTGCTTCTTGTTCTTTTTGTTGAGGTGATTTTTTCCATCTTGTCATTTTGTCCAGAGAATAGATGAATGAGAGAACAAAATGCTAACAGCGTAACAACGACCCCAGAAAAATATACACTAAACAAATCAGAAGAGACCTGAAACAGGGAGAAAAGAAAGGGAAAGAAAGAAAAAAGAAAAAGAAAAAGGTTAAAAAAAAAAGAGTATGGTCAAATATGATCAGACTGGTGAATAGATCAGTGCCACACACTAGATTTTTGGCGTATTTTGGTCTGTTAGAAGAAACTGCCTCTCAAAATTTTAAAGAAAGAAAATCTTATATATGTACACAAATAAAGGTAAATACAATGAAGGGATGGAATATGACTGTAAAGATGAAAATTATAAAAGATTTTATAAAGGGAATTGATAAGATAAGAAGTTGGTTGAAAAAAGAAAGAAGTGAAATAAAAAAAAAAGGGAGAGAATGTGATCAGGCAGGAGACTAGAACAAAGCCATACACTAGAGATTTAGGGTATGTTTTGGTCTGTTAGAAGAAACTGTATCCCAAAGTTTTAAAGAGAGAACAACTTATATATACCAAAAATAAGGTTAACTACTATGAAGGGATAGAATATGACTCTAAAAATGAAACATAAAAAAGATTTTTAAAAAAGGGATTGATAAGATGTTGGTTGAAAAAGGGAAAAAGAAAAATTCAAAAAAAAAAGGAAAAGAAAAAAAAGAAAATTAACTTTGAAAGAGTAAAGAATCAGGGGCGAAAAAAGCCACAAATTCTATGTGCTGTATTCCCCTAGTGCTGGCGTTCTGCCATTCTCATTGATTGGTAAACTTGGTCTTGGCTGGTTGCTCTTGCTGATCTTCGGGCGGGGGGCGGGGGCTTTCACAGTGGTTCTCAGACATCTTTGCTGGAGGCGGAATTGCCCCGCCTTTGCAGGGCAGGCTAAGTAATCTGCTCGGGTTTGCTCTCGGGAGCTTTTGTTCTCTGCAACCTTTCCATACAACTTTGGAGGACAAGTGAAAGCGGTGGCCTCCCAATCTCCACCCCGGAGGAGCCGAGAACTCTGGGCCCCACTCCTCAGTGCACCCCCAGAGAAAAGCAGTCAATCACTCCCATCTCCCCGGTCTCCGGCCACACTCCGTGCTCACCCGGCCTGTGACCGAGCGTTTCTATCTCTGGCACCCAACCCCGTGTGGAGTCTCCAAACCCAGCAGATCCCTGCGGTGCACTCCCGAGCCGCTCCTCCCGGGGGAGGAAGGTGAGTGTCCCCGGATCTGCCACTTGTTGGGTCCCTGCTGGAGGAGCAGGGGCCCAACTGTGCCACGGATCACAGTTTATGGCAACCCCGAGCTGAGAGCCCGCGCCTGGGCTCCGTCTCTGCAGCCGGCTTCCCCGCTCTGATACCTGGGAGCTCTGCTGCACTCAGGCACCCCCGTCTTTCTGTGACCCCGAGGGTCCTGAGACCACACTGTCCCGTGAGGGTTCCACCCCCAGCTTAGCCACTGGAGCGTCGTCCCTCAGCGGAACCGACTTCTAAAAGTTCCGATTTTGTGCTCCGCGGCTCTATCACTTGCCAGAAGCGGCCGACGGAGGCCCCTCCCCCGCTATCTCTCTTCCCGAATATCGCCTCGGATTCACTTCTCCGCACGTCCTACCTTCCAGAAAGTGGTTGCTTTTCTGTTCAGAGAGTTGTTGCTATTCTTTTCTTCGATCTCCTGTTGAGTTCATAGGTGTTCAGAATGGTTTGATCCCTATCCAGCTGAATTCCTGGGACCAGATTAAATTTAGGTCTCCTACACCCCTGCCATCTTGCTCCTCCCATCATCTATTTATTTATTTTTAATAATTTTTTTATTATGTTATGTTAGTCACCATACAGTACATCATTAGTTTTTGATGTCATGTTTCGTGATTCATTGTTTGTGGATAACACCCAGTGCTCCATGCAATACGTGCCCTCCTTAATACCAGTCACTGGGCTAACCCATCCCCTGCCCCCCTCTAGTTTTGCCAGATATTCTGGGCATTCACTTCCTCTATCAGAGCCTTGGCATTTAGCAATGAGTCAAATGGAAGAAATCAGGAACATGTGAATTTCATTCCAAATATCTGATGCTTCGGGAATGAAGTGGAAAATACTGTGAGCAATTGTTTCTAAGGTGTTAATACATACTGATTACGAGGATAAATGTTGAACTCCGAAGTTGGAAGGGGGGCTATCCTGCTCCTCCCAGCAAAGCTTTGGCTTCTCAAAATCATGGTTGAAATTGAATTTCATTTCTTTACTGAAAACCCACCAACTCTAGAAAATGAATCAAAATTGCAAACAACTTTTTAATGGAATGTTTAACTGCCATTTAGATGGATTGTCTGAGGATTACACGAGGTAATTAAAATAAAACAATTTGTACATATGTAGTAAGCACTGGCTAATTATTAACTGTTATTAATTATATCGTTGTTATCATCATCTGTAATCCAAATGCTTCATTCTGAATATGTGGCCTCTCCAGGGCTTTTTCTCGTTAAATCTATGGTTGTGGAGACTGGTGTTTGGATTTCTTCTTTTGGTAGCAAGAGCTGTCTCTGTTTGAGGCTTCCCTCATTGTTTGATGAAATGTTACCCCCTGTGTCCCAACATCCAATATCTTACTGCTGAAGTACATTAGGGATATTACCATTGAATCATTTTATACTCTTATCACTGGGGCTACAGTTTTGCACAATATATTCTCATTTAATCATCTCAAGATTATTTTTGCAATACATGAAAATATTGACACTGAGGTCATGCATTTTTACATAAACCTGTTATTTAGGGAAAATACTAAAAAACAAATCTAGATTTTCTTATTGCCAGCTGAGCGCTTTTTGCAATCTTCTGAATAGGTCAGTGGCGTTTGTTGAAGCTAGTGTGAATTTAGTGCTCACTCTCTATCTCTACCCCCAGTAGCTAGCATTGCAGGTCACATAAAGCCAGAAGTGTGCGGGAACCATCTCAGAAATTTTGCAAGTCAATTGTTACAAACAGCTTGAAATCAGGCATGGTGGGAGTATTTTCACCACAGAAGTTGGTAAACACCGCAAATTTGGGTTCACCCTACCGAAATTAAAGATCTAGCTTTTAAACATTTATCAGCAATCCAGTGGAAATAACTCAGTAATTCAATGGTGATGAATATCCATCCTGTTCAGTAATCAATTCCTGTCCTGTGAACATAACATCCAAGATTACATCTAAACTGTATTGTCAATTATAGAAAATTCCACGGAACTAATGGAGTCTGAGGAAGTTTGTAGTATATTTGGAATAAATGAGAATGATCAACTTTATGTTTGTAGTGAAAAATGAAGTCTATCTACCTACTATTAAAATTACTAATTTGTAAAGAGCAGTCATTTTAAGGTTGTAATAGGACTTTTATGTTCATTTGCCTAATTTTTTGTAGCCAAATCAGTACTCTACCCTTACTCAGATGTGGATAATGTTTCCCCCACTGTAGAAGTCCACTACGATATTTTCATGCTGGAGTTTGGAGAGCTCAGTCCCTCTCCTGGGAGTTCCCTGCCCTTGGCATGCACCTAATAAACACGCAGGCATTCCACTAACACGACTATTTCAGATACCATCATGAAATATTAAAGTGATAATTTAGGCAGCATTTGGGCCTGGGAGGAAGATAGTTGACCTTGGATTTGGATGACAATTACACAGAAAGATGTGGACACTGCCCGAAATAGTCTTTGTGTTCTTTCATACCGTTGGATGATCTCTGTCGATTTGTTTTTATAAGTGTGCAGCATATGCATTTTTTAGGCTGAAAGAATGAGAAAGGAAGGAAATCAGCATTTATTAAGCTTCCAATATTAGGTGGGTACTTTACACGTAATAGTTACTGAATCCTTATTACAGCCCTGCAAAGTACTGCTATCATCATTTTACATGTGTAGCTCAGAAAAGTTAAGTAACTCATGCAAAGTTATGCAACTAGTACATAGAATAAGTATTGCTAAGGGCAAAGAAAGGTGGGAGAATAGGAATGGGGAGCACATAAGGAATGAATTAGTGGCTAGTGGGGCAAAAATGCATGTGTTTGTGCATGTGTGTAAATGTGTATGTGTTCAAAATTTGTCCTCTTTTTTTAATAAGATTTATTTATTTGAGAGAGAGAGAGCACAGAGCCAGAGGGAGAGGGAGAAGCAGGCTCCCTGCCAAGCAGGGAGCCGGATGCAAGACTCAATCCCAGGGCCCTGGGATCATGACCTGAGCTGAAGGCAGATGCTAAACTGACTGAGCCACCCAGGAGCTTCTGTCCTCTTTTTTTAAAAGACTTTTTTATTCACCCATTTATTTGAGAGAGAGAAAGAGAGCACGAGTGTAAATGAGGGGAGGGGCAGAGAGGGAAAGAGAGGAGAGAGAGAATCTTAAACAGACTCCACCTGGAGCCTGATGCAGGGCTCCATCTCGTGACCCTGAGATCATGACCTGAACTGAAATCAAGAGGTAGATGCTTAACTGACTGAGCCACCCAGGTGCCCCTAAAATTTGTCTTCTTTGATTCCTTACATATTATACAACCGTATCAGACCCATATTAAGCACTTGCATGCTGTATTTTGTTTAAACCTAAGAGCAACTCTTGTTGGTATGTTATACTTATTAGTACCAGTTTAGAGACAAGGTCATTGAGGTTCAGAAAGGTTAAGTAACTTGCCCTGAATCACACAGCAAATAATTAGAGGATTTAATATTTAAAACCAGATCTGTCTATTCCGATGCCATTAAAAGACATAAATCCAAATAGGGACAATGCATTTCATAATGATTTTGCTTTATTTATTTACTTGTGAATTGTCTGTCCCTCTCCCCACCCCAAAGTAATAAATTAGGAACCATTCCCATGTTACTGATTAGTGTAATCGCAACGCATTGCACAATGACTGGATCATTGTGGGCACAGAATATGTAATGTTTGAATACATGTATGGACCACAACAATATAATCAAGTTAGACCATCACATTCAGCAGCATTTCCTTCCCATATAATGGGTCTATAGTATTGGACTGGATCAGAGGTTGGTAAATCCCACTGAGAACCAAGGGACCTGATTTGTTTGGCTATTGTGCAGGCATATAAGCAAAAGAAGGGTGTCCAGCATGGTGCAGCCAGCCCCAGAGCCCCATGAGAGGGCACTGGTGACAGTGGGAGCCTGGCTGTAAACCACAAGGTTTCTCCCCAGAGAGAGGAGCATGATGTGGAAAGTTTTGGTGGCTTGTCATCCGTTTCCTTTATTGGCTGCGTGACCTCTGCTTGTGGAAATGAAGATGATAAGACAGTCTCGCGGCAGCCTTGATTCTGCAAACTCAGCATCCTGTGCAAAAGGAAAGTGTCTGGATGCATAAATAGTCATCACTGGGCAAAGAGGAATGGAAAGAGAGAGAGAGAGAGTTACCGAATCATTACAGCACACCAGACACTATTAAGTTAGTTCATTTGCTATTCATGACAGACCCATAATGCAGGTATTATCTCCATTCTATTTAGATACTCAGGTTCAAAGACTAACTTTATCACATTGCTACCAAGTGGTGGAGTTGGGTTCAAATGCAGAGCGCTCTGGCTCCATATGGTAGAAGAAATTGTTATTATTTGTGAGCACTCTCGGTGGAGAGTGGAAAGATTGGATATTTAGCTCACATTTAAGGCACATAAAAACATTGCAAGGTAAAAATTGAAATCCTTCTTTTACGATAAGAAATTTGAGACTCAAAGGGCTTACCAATTGCGACCAAAGTCGCAATTATAGGTGATGCTCCCAGGATTTGAAAACTGGTATTCTTGACTCTAAAGTTTATGCGTTTCTCCCCACCCACCCCGCCATACTCCCACTCTTGCATGTAATCTATTTCAACAGACAGATTGTTGGGACCGTTGGGTGGCTCAGTCAGTTAGGCAGCCAATTCTTGATTTCAGCGCAGGTCACAGTCTCAGGGTCAGGCTCAGGATTAAGCCCCACATCGGGCTCTTGTGCTTGGGATTCTCTCTCTTCTTCTGCCCTTCTCCCTGCTTGCACATGTTCTCTCTCTCTCTCTCTAATAAATAAACCTTAAAAAAAAAAAACAGGAAAATTGTCTTTTAAGACCATAGCTATCCTTTCTGAAATTGCAAGTACTTCTAGCAAACTTGAAGTCTTAAAAGCCAATGTCTCAGTCATGTGTGTGACCTCAAAGCATTTCTTTTATTAATAAGTCATAATTTTCTCCATAACCATACTTTCTTAAGTTCCAGATCTGATGAGTGAAAAAAAAAGATTAAAGCACTTAGAAAGAAGCTGTGGCATATAAGAACAGAACGACCTGTTTTTTTTCACAGTGTAATTTTGAAAAAAAAAAAATCCCTGGCAATCCAGAAATAACAAGAAAATAAGAATTATAAAGCCTAACCCACACAGAATGTTAGATAGGAATTTGGAAAACTTGTAATGGATGTATGCAGACTTACATGCTGGGCAAGAACTGGTCTTCACCGTCTTTACTCTCCATAACACACTTAGCACACTTCTATACTTGGCAAGCTGAATTGTAACGATAATAGCACTTCTCTACAATGCCCACACTGGGCCCCAGACAAAATGCTAAGTGTTTTCAATGCTTCGTCTCATTTAATACTTACAATAACCCTAGGACTAAATGGATACTCAGCAAAGTTAGCTCCTTCCTTTCACAACTGATAAATGGGAGAGCTGGGATTTGAATTTGGACCTGCCTGACATCAAAGCTCTGCCTTCAAAATGCATACACCTGATTCAACCAGTCACCTAAGTATTATTCAGATATTTTTTCATCAGCCCTCCAATCTATTGGCCTAGCTATTAAGAGCATAATGAGTATGTTCTTAAATGAGACAGGGAAAGGCTATCAACTGTCCGCATTAAGCAAGTCACCTCCCTCCACTGGACTTCAACTCCTTCATGTATAAAACGGAGGGATTTCACAAGAAAATACCAGAGTCTTCCTCAAGGAAATTCACTTGAGAAGCAACCAGGTGCCCAGGTGAAAGTGGGCACCAATTTTCAGTCACCTGTGAATGAGCTCTACCCCAGCTCTGCCGCTTTCTAGCTCTGTGACCCCGGACAAAAGAGAGTGTGTATCTCCATGCCTTCATTTCCTCAACTTTAAGACAGGAAGGAAAATACCTCACCCGTGAATTACTGTGATCTTAATGAAAAAATGTGTTGAAACCACACAGCGAATCTCCCAGGAACTCTGACCAGTGCGTGGAGTGCTTGTAGAAGCTCGTAAGAGCAAAGGATAAGGGAGACAGAAGGCAAACTCTTGGGGGTGAATCACCTAATGCAGACCATTGGCACATTAAATGTAACCAGCTTCCTCCCTCTGGTTTTATTTCTGCTTTTTCTAAGAAGCAGAAGGAATGGAAATAAATGTAGGAAGGACAGTGTGACTTCAGTTGGGAGAAAGAAGCTCTGAAGCAAGATGGTGAGGAGCCTTGAAGCAAGATGGTGAAGAGAGGCTGCCTCTGTTGCCTCCATTTTGCCCCCAGCTGAGACCCACCCTCCTCAGGCTAAGTGTGCATATTCCCTGAAGAAATAGTAGCTGGGAACCTACTAAGTGCCAGGCCCTTCACTTGGTGGGAAGTCAGACACAGCTCCCGCCCTAACCTCAAGGTCCTACGGGTAGAGATGGGGATATAAGCGAAACAAGTTGTCATTTTAGTGCAGTGTGAACAAGCGCTCATGAAGAGAGAGGACGCCTGCGTGTAGCCCGTCTGTGAGGGGCCCCAGGCGCAATGGCCGATAAGCAGAGAGAAGGTGTATTTTCTCAAATCGAAAAGGCAAGACCGTTGAGCCTTTGGCCTGAGAACCAGGTGAATGGCTGGGAGAGACTTGCATGGCTGGGTGTCTCTCTGGGTGTTTGTTTCAGGGTCCCCAGGGAACCACTGAAGGCACATGATGTCATCAGAAGCAGCTGTGTCGACACCATGTGCAAATAGGCCATGTGTGTACAGAAGGGGTGTGTGTGTGGGTGTGTGTGTGTGTGTTGCACGTTCACACATACACAGGTGTGAATGTGAGAGCAAAGTCCGGGTGTACGTGGCATGTCTGGTAATACTTTTCTACTGGGAGACCCTGCTGCTCTGGACTCTCACTTCCTTATCCACTCAGGTCATTTGTCTGTCCCTCTGTACTTGGCCACTTTTTGCTCCCAAAGAGCGGTTTCCACGGCCCTTCTCCTGGAGAACCCTTATTTGTGAATCTGTGCCCATGAGCTTATTTGCTTTGGCACACATTTCCAAGATCCACGTTCTCTCACCCAGGGCCAATTTTATTACAGCTTTCTCATGCCTCCCTTTGAAAGCCCTTTCGGACCCCTTCATTTCTTCCCACAACTGCACACAAAGGCTGAAATGGGTGAAGATTCGTCAAGAGGAAAGGTCATGGTTAATAGGCACAGCTGGAAAGGTTACATTAAACAGTCTTTTATATAAAGCCCCAGGCAGCTTTAGGAAAACGAAAAATGGCCCAAGAAAAAAAATGGCCAGGTATCTCATGCAGAGCCTGCCTCTTGCGGAAGACACCCCAAAACCGCATTCAAAATGGTACCCTCTTTTATACAGGTTAGACCAAATCCACAGTATTTAATTACACAAACACATATATACAACACACATACATATTTTATTTCAATTAAAGTAATGCACGCATAAGGTTTAAATATATACATACACACATACCTATATGCACATTTCATTTTTATTAAAGTAACATATGTACGAGGATTCAATGAATACACACACACACGGCTGAGAACAGTGAGCAAGGGCTTTCTGCCCCACACCCTTTATCCTCACCCAGCCCCACACAGATAAGGACTTTCAATTACTTTAGCTTTCTGTGTATTTTTTTTCTAATAGTTAATTAGCTTTAAATATGTCTATGCTGTTATTATCATTTTGAGATACGTTCAGTTGACTTCAGAGCTCTAGGAGGCTTGTACCACCTTCTCTCCCTCTTTCCTTCCCCTACCTTCCCTGGCCCCTTCCCATTTTCCCTCACAGACATTTCTTCTAATTACATTCTTGCTTGTGGAATTGTGTTTTGGCATCCACGTCTCGGAAGACCTGGATTATCTCTGTCTCTTTCATAAATCCTTCTGTGACTGCCACAGGATGAAGTCCAAATTCCAGCAGAGCATACCCAGCCCTGTAAGATCTATTACCAGTCAGAGCTGGCTTCAAGGGTATCCCTTCACATGGGGAGCTGGGTACCCCCCTGATGGGGACCCTCTCTCCCTTATCTGTGTTTTACACATGCCACTTCTCTTTCTCACTTCTGGAATTCCCTCTCTTCTCTTGCCCACCAGGAAAATTGCTCATTATTCAAGAATCTGCTCAACCACGCTCTCCTATCCTCCACCTGCTGGACGGGGATGAGGCCCCCCCTCACTCTCACTGTTCTCTGCCAATGTCCACTGTAGCCTGACCAGAGTGGGGGTGGCTCTCTATTTTGTGCTCCACTCCCCACCTAGACGAATGGTCTTAGAAGGTAGTCAGCATCCCCCATATTGCCTCCTACTCTGTCAGTTGGGAATGAAGTAACAAGGCTGTTGTGAAGAGACAGACCTAGATTTCTATTCTGGCTCAACCACTTAATTGGCTGCTTGACCTTCACTTTTCGAAGCCTCTTTCCTTCTTTATCAAGTGAGGCAAGAACATCAAGGGGGCCATTAGACCTACTATAAAGAGTATCATGCTTAGGGGCGCCTGGGTGGCTCAGGCGTTAAGCATCTGCCTTCGGCTCAGGTCATGATCCCAGAGTCCTGGGATCGAGCCCCGCATCGGGCTCCTTGCTCAGCGGGAAGCCTGCTTCTCTCTCTCCCACTCCCCCTGCTTGTGTTCCCTCTCTCCCTGCGTCTCTCTCTGTCAAATAAATAAAATCTTAAAAAAAAAAAAAAAAAAAAGAGTATCATGCTTAATCCTTGATATGGAGATTCCCAAATATCCCCAAACTCTGAAGTCGAATGTGATGGGCAAATAAATGGGACTTGTATTTCCCCCTTGGCGGGGAGGAGAGTGAGCGTATTTTGTATGCCAGAAGGAAAGTGAACCAAATATTTGGTGATCAAAAGGACTGTGGTACTTAATAGTTCAGCCCCTCCAAATATTTCTGGGTGTCCTTTTTTTTCCAGGCAAATGGCAAGATTGCGCTTCCTTGGCCCCTTGAAGGTACTCTGGCCACGTCATTTGCTCTGGTCAATGGAATGTGATCAGAAGTGATGTGTGAGCCTTCTGGGCAGAAGTGTTAAGAACTCATGTGCAGAGCAACTCCTAGAGATAAGCTGCAACATCAGTCTGTTTTCTAGAGCTAGAGCGAAAGCATTGAAGAACAGGGCTAGAGCCAACCCCCGATGCACTTGTTCATAGGTGAGAAATACATCTTTATTGTTTCCAGTCACTGAAACTGTAGGGCTGTTTGTTACATGTGGTAGGAAGAATTCTAGATGGCCCCCATAAACTTTGTGCCCTGGTGTTACCCCCATGATCATGGTATCTTATACAGCAAAAGAGATTTTGCGGGTGCAATTAATACTAGTAAGCGGTTCAGAGGGAGATTATCTGGGCAGATCTAATCTAACCACACTGAGTCCTTGAAAAGCAGTTTTTCTCTGCCCTGGTGGCAGAAGAAGTCAGAGAGATGTGAAGCATGAGGGAGATGCGGTGAGGAGGAAGTTCTCTGCTGCTGAAATGGAGGGGACACATGGAAGGACCTCTGAATAGCCTCTTTTTGCCCAGAGCGACTCCCAGCCAACACCAGCAAGGAATTGGATTCTGCCTTTGACTTGAATGAACTTGGAAGTGAATTCTTTCCCAGGGCCCCCAGACAGGAGCCTCACCTGGATGACACTTTGGTTTCAGCCTATGAGACCCTAAAGAGAGAATAGAGGCTAGCCCAGATCTCTGACCTACAGAACTGTGAATTAATACATGAATGAGCTCTGAGCAGAAACAAAGGCATGACAGCACCATAACCTGGCTCAGCCAGACTGACATGATTCAGATTTGTGGTGAGGGCCATTCCACTGTGACATTTTTGAAGGCAGAAATTGTTCTCCCTCAAAGCTTTTGTTTCTCCAGAGCCTAGAAAAGTGTCCGACACATGATTTTTATCAGACCAAGAAAACAAGATTGATGTGATGTCTTTGGCAAAGTACCTGCCATGTACTTAATAAAAAAGGACTTTTTTGAATCATGTTATAATTATCACTCATGAAAACTGGAAAGTCTACCACAGCCCTGAGAAACTGTTAGAGATGATTATTTTTTTCTCTATTCCTTCCACATCTCATAGAAACATCTGAATAAATAAAGTGGGAATAAAAAGGCTGCCTCCCAGGCAGTCCTAGACCACTTGTGTTTTCACCTCTTCAAGGAACTTTCCCTGAATCCTCAGACAAGGTGGGAGTCTTCTTGTTACATTTGTTCAAAGAATTATCTATTTCTGTTTCAAATAGATTTTTCTCAACTATAATCAGATAATTATTTTTATAATTGATTGCTTAAAATCAGGCTACTCTCTTTGAGGACAAAAACCATGCTTGGTTGATTGGAGTTGTTTCTCTATGACCTTGCGTAGCTCCTGAGGTAAAATAAATGTTCAATGCAAAATTCCAACAGAAAGCAGAAGCAAGCCAGGAGGAAACAGAGCAAATCTTCAGTAATATAAATGCTATACATGGCAGGACTTATTGTTCCAAGGATATGGATACAGATAGAGGAATACCTACCAGCATGCTAAGGACATGGCATTAGGTTGTCATCCTCTGAAGAGGGTCTAGCAAAAGCCAATTGTGTTTCTAGAGCTCCAATCCAAATAGTTGGGATTCAGGGGGGCTGAAGAACAAGCAAGGAAAGTCCAGATGGTGAATGCCAACCTTTAGATTGAACGGGCACAGTGAGGCTTGTAGAAAAGCCTGGTTGGGAACAAGGCAGGCTTCCAGGCCAACTCATTCCAGAGAGCATGGTGTCAAGTCTAGTTGACAATTGGACCCTAGCACCACTGAAGCTAATTGATAAGAGATCAGCGTATCAGGTATGGGTCTGGAGAAGGGAATTATTTCAAAGATTCATAAGACACTTGATAACTGTAGACTACATGTACCTCGTACTGATTCTGGTCTTGGAACAATTGATATGTGTTGTCACAGTTCATTTGCAGAGCAACTCCTAGAGATAAGTGCTAATATGGTCTCCATTTTAGAGATGAGAACCTGAAGCACAGGTTCTCAAGGTCATAAAGCCATTGCCAAGGTCACAAGGCCAACAGGTGTTCAAACATGGCAGTCTGAGCTCTGAGGCCGTACTCCTAACATTATGGCAGTATGAAGCGGTAGAAGAGAATGCGTGTGTGTGTGTGTGTGTGTGTGTGTGTGTGTGTGTGTGTTGGAGGCCACAGATAGAGTTCAAATCTGACCCTACCATTTTGCAGCTGGGCCAACTTGAACAAATTTATTAACCTCTCTGAGCATCAGTGCCCTTTTTTACAAAGTAGACACAATTATACTTCCTCCAGAAGTGGTGACGGGGATTATATGATTGATAATCATGACAGGTGTCAGACAGAGTAACTTCTCGATATGTATTATATCCCCCCTTCACTTCTGGCCTCTTTTGTGATACACATAGCACCAGAAAAGGCTTTAATCAGCTGCGAAGTTCCTCAGAACTTGCCCCAGCTGCGAGGGTCAGAGAAAGAGAGAGGTGAGAGAATCAAACTTGCCTGCCTTACTATTGCTGTGCTTGTTTGCTCGCTGCTGAATGAAGATAATAGTGCTTAGCTCACAGGGTTTTTATGAAGATCAAATGAAGTCATTTTTGTGAGAGTGCTCTACAAATGCAATGTAAGAGTATGTCAGATATTATTATTCATTCCATTCTGTCTCATTCAACAGAATAAAGGCAGGAAGAATCCCAAAGCCTAAGCATTGTTAGGAGACAGATTTGTGTTTTCAATTGTTCCTCTTGGAAATTCTAAAAGTACTTTTAGCCTGAATGAGTACTGAAGCGATTTTAATTTCCCTTTAAATTCAGAGATGCCAAAACCCTGTGATTTAGGCTTCCAGAAAACACCATTGGAGCTGTCTGCCTGCTCTCAGTTTTAATCAAGTACTGGTACTTAGCTCAAGGTGACAAAATAATGTCCTCAATTGTGGTTAAGCCTTTGAGCAAGAGAGGCATGCTTCCCTATTAAGAAACCGCTATGGTTTGAAGATCCAAATTCATTAGTGTGGTTTCCAAGGTCTTCGAGCAAGGTCTGAGACTTGTTCTGTCTCTATCCCTCTGCTCTCCTCCTCCAGCTTCCAGTCCCAACTCTATCTCCCCCGATCTGCTTGCCACTCAATTAATACATCATTAAATTCCAAAGCTCTATGCTTTTATTATACTTTTCCCTCTGTCTAGAATGCTTTACCCTCACCACCTTCCCACCACCACACATACGCTGTATTTGTGCTGAAATCTTACTCACCTTTTAGATAGAACTCAAACACCCCTGTACTATGAAGTCTCCCTTCTCTGTCTTACTCTCAACCAAAATTTGTGCCTTACTCCAGTCTGTTTCTCTTGAAGTCATTTGTACATCCACCTATCCATCGCTCCTTCCCTCTACCCATTCTTTCCAGCTTCCCTCCTTCCATTCCTCCCTTCTTCTATCCCTCCTTCTCTCCATCCCTCCTTCTGTCTATCCATCCATTCCATCCATCATCCAACATCTAAGTATCTTCTGTATTCCAAGTACTGTCCAAAACCTTAAAGTCCTAAGAAAGGGTAACAAACAAACAAACAAAAACAATAGGTCTCAGTCTTCAAATATCCCTTTATTTAAGATTGAAAATTTCAAAATATTATGGTTACAGTGAGTAATGAGGTAATGATAACAGTTGAGGATGGAAAAATGTTTGAGTTTTTTTTTATGGGCAAATCAAATAAGACCTCAGATGGGAGGTGATATCCACACTTACCTGTTTTGAAAGATGAGTAGGAGATTGCCATATGGGGCACCTGATTGCAGCAATTTTTATACTGTCACATGCTTACTTGTATATGTGGCTTCCTACCTCTGTTATTCTGAAAGTCATTGGAGGCATAAATCATACACTATTGTTCATTCTTAGACCCTTGAGGAATGCCTGCCACATTGAAATGAATGAATGGATAGATACACAGTGATGTTTTAGGAAGAGGAGAATATTTTCTTTTTTTGGCATAAAGGAGCTCATGATGGCAAGACAGGAATAAATCTAATCTTAGAGACGAGCACTATAAAGCTTAATCTCATGCTACATTGTGAAGCAATAACTAATAACTAACGCTTATTGAGCACTTAATATGTTTCAGACATTTGCTGAGCATTTTTCCTGCATTGTTATAATCAATCTACAAAACAATCTTGGCACATAGGGATTATTATTATCTGTATTTTAAGACTAAAAAACTGGCAAAGAGATAAAAGAACTCATCCCAAGTCACACAGTTGTGACTCTGTTGAGATCCAACTCTGGTTCTGGTTGCAGAGCCCAAGTTGCTGGCCGCTGCATGATATTACCATCCACGTAATCCTTCCTCTCCAAGGGCCAGCCTCAGGCACTGTGGGGAATATTCCACCTTCATATAAGAGCAGGCGCAGCTCTTATATGAAGAGCTAAAAAATTGGTTCAACTTTGGGAGACGCTATGAATAACTCTACTTGGTATATAAAATCTCTTCCCTGGAATTTTGATTCATAACATACTAGTGGGTGACGTATTCTTTTTTTTTTTTTTTTTTAAGAGAGGGGCAGAAGAGGCAGAGAGAGAATCTTAAGCCCGATCCCATGATCCTGAGATCATGACCTGAGCTGAAATCAAGAGTTGGTTGCTTAACTGACTGAGCTACCCAGGAGCCCCTGGGTGACATATTCTGTATTGCACTGTGGTTAAGCATTGTCATTGATGCTAGACACCCCAGAGTTCAAATAAAACTCTTCCATGCTTCAAAGATCTCAGACAAAAAAAATTTTTAATCTATTCAGTTACTCAGCTTACATTTCATCATGTATAGTAATACTATAATGACACCTAATGTGTTAAAATTAAATGAGATAGCATATGTTAAATGCTTAGTATCATACCTATTGCGTGGTAAATGCTTAATAAATATTAACAATGCCATTAGCTGATATAGATATATATATATAATATACAAATATATAATACAAGAACTATAATATATATGCATTATACATTATGTATTATGTAATATATATATGTTTTTCATTTCCATCTCATCTTTTAGGTGCTGCAGAACGATATACTTATTATGAGTGTAGTTTTTGGAGTCTGAATGCATTTGGTTGAATTCTGTTCTGTTTATTACCTCGATGACCTTAGATAAGTCCTTGAACATTAATAGGAATGATAAGACTAGTCCATCTCATTGGCTGTTATGAGGATTAATTGAGGTACAAATCACTAAGCAAAGTATCTGACAAATAGTAAGCAGATGATGATACACTCGAGATACAAAACTCAGATCAGTATTCTTGAAACATAGAGGACAGAGGTTAATTTGTGTTACTTCTTTAATGATTTATTGATTTCTTGTAGTAGGAAAGACTGATGCAGTTTTGAAAGCCTATGTATCTGGCAGAGAAGTGCACATTGAGTAGACCAGAGAAGAGAAGGGTTGATCAAGACTAAGGCTCCTGAGAGGAGGGGAAGTATAGCCTTAGCTCAGAGGAAGGATGAGAAGCACAAGACGATAGATACAGATATAGGTAAGGAGAGAAAAGACTTAGGTGCCATGCTTACTAATTAGTATTTTATCCTGACGATTACAGGCAGACAATAATATCCTGCTTTTCTCTACTGGTCACTCTGGTACCCATGCCGAGACTACCTTGGGAGCTCAAGAGAGGGCTGCTGCAGTGCTCCAGGTGAAGGAGAGGTGCTCAGGTAGTGATAGTGGAGAGTGCAGGACAGCAGAAGTCACTACAGCTTGATAACTGATGGTCTCGGGTGGTGGAGCAGGGGTAGGGGAAGCCATTGAGGTTGCCTTCTAGGCCCTGCTTTGGGCCTGGCGGGAAGAGGTCAGCATAGATGAAGGAGGTGAAGACAAATTGAGAGTAGAGTCAGTTTGTTGAAGCAGGGCCCCTGAGAGGGGGATGACATTTCCAATGCACAGAGCAAATGAGCTTTCAATAGTGAAGAGCCAATTGTCTGTTGTGACAGAAGGGAATGAGGAAAATACAGATGCACATAGAGGTAAGATGTGTGGGTTGTGACTTGTGTTTTGTTTTGTTTTGTTTTGTTTCAGGGAAGTAGGGAGGCAAGGTGATGTACTAAGACTGAGACAGGAAGGTTTGAAGGGTCAGAGGTTTGAGGGGAAAAAAAAAAAAAACGGGTCTCTGAAATGGAAGGGTTCCGAGGCAGGTGCGGGACTTGGTGAGAATGAGGGGGGAAACATATTTTAATTTTAGGGTGACCAGTGTGTGCAGTAGAGGATGACATGAGAGAATTAAGGGTATTTGGTCACCTGCACCTTGTGTCGTCCACGATTTTAATGTCTGTCTTGTGTTAGGTTTCTCCAAGAAACAGAACCTACAGGAGAAGGGATATGGATACAGATATAGAAATTCAGATGTAGGTAGAGATTTATTTATTATAAGCTATTGGCTCACACCGTTATGGAGACTGAGACGTCTCACGATCTGCCGTCTCCAGGCTGGAGACCCAGGAAGGCCAATGGTGATAGTTGGAGAGCCGACAGGTAGATGTTGGAGTCTGAAGCCTGGAGAACTGAGAGTGCAGAGGGCAGGGGAAGGCAGATGTCATCCCTCAGCAGTCAGGCAGACAAGGAGCGAAGCAACCTTCCTCCACATTTTTGTTCTCTTCAGGTTCTTGGTGGGTGAGACGGTGCCCACCCAGACTGGGGAGGGACCATCTGCTTGACTCAGCCCCCAATTCAGAAGCTAACCTCTTCCATAAATATACTCACAGGCACACCGAGAAATAACATTTGGTCAGATATATGGCATCTTGTGGCCCGGTTGATATAGAATGTAACCATCGTGTGCCTCATGCAGCCCCCAGGAGTATCCAGCCACCAACACAGAAGCTTTGTCTGATAATCCCACCCACTTCCAGAGCATCTCACATTCATTCTTACTCATTTCCAGACTCCAGCTCCCTCTTGAAGCAGCCCTTGTGGAACATTTTAGAGGAAGTGAGAAACAACAAACCATCGTGTTGGCTTAATGTGGGTCTTCTTAGTTACCCTCATAAGTAACAGGACAAGACTTAAATAAAACTCTTTAGATTAATGCACCACTAAGTTAAGCCTAAGTCATCTCTATAAAGGTAATTAGAGGAGTTTAAATCACCTTAAATCCTTATCTCTGTATAATCAAGAAACTCTATCTTACTGTGGCCTTTAATTCCGTGGTCAATTAACACAAGAAATTGTATGAGTTCTCTGAACTTTGTAATTAGCTCTGAGTTGGCATCCTGGCTTGGCCACTAACCAGCTGCGAGACTTTGGGCAAACTACTCCAATGCAAATGCACCGTAGCCTAATTTCCTCATCAGTAAAATGGGAATGTTGAGGTATACCTTAGAGTACTGTATAAAAGATCAGAAGAAATATATTTTAAATGTCTACATTAGTACTGAGTAACAGGTACTTCCCAATACCTTCTCTTCATAAAAAGAATAAATCCTTATATAAGGAGGCAATATGCTCATAAAAAATAATGTAAACACCTTGCTTATCTCAAAGAGAAGAGAATAATGACAACTGAGTCATCATGAAGTGAGGGGATATATTTTTCCCCTGTTCTGGAAATCACACCAAGTTCTGAGGAGACAAATTTAGGCTAAATGTGGTGGTTAGCCAAAAGAGAAGAGATGTCCAGCTGAGACTCTTCTCCTGGCAACAGAATCTAGCTGGAGTTTGATGACATCGTCTTCTCTTTGCTATTTCGTGTTTGTTTCATTCATTACGTTATTTTTAAGTTTGCATTTGACTTACAGTAAGCGATTCTTATTTTCTGTTTAATTGGTGTTTATAGTAAAAAGGGAGTCTCTTAAAGAAAAATACGGAATAGTAGTATTATGTGCAAGCATCCTGAAGACGATGCAGAAAGGCCTGATGCTTGGGAGATACTGGCTCGATGAAGGAGCATTCTGCCTGCTCTTCCAGGCCTCAGGGCTATGGCTCGGCATTCATAGGGCAGTCCTATCCATCCTTGCCAACTTGATGGCAGTGTTTCTCAAGGGCAGCAGTACAACTCCTCGAAGTGCATTCTGAGAATGTCTAGGATGCATTATTTGTTCGTCCCAGGAATTGGGCATAGTGACCCATACTGGGGGCTGAGGACCCTAGATGTTCTGTGTTGTCAGGAACAGTCCCTCATGCAAAGAACTGTTTTATTGTTTTACATCCCATAGGATTTTCAAAGATCCTGTTGTATAGTCATTAATAAATTGCTTATCATTATTACACACACTCATGGAGCATGCTCTTCATGGATTTAAGATAAGATAATAGCCGAAGAATGTAACTGCCATGTAAAGTGAGAAAAGATCTTAATTTGTTATTTTTAGACTGTTGTTACCGAGGACTGTTACCCATTGAGAAAATCACCAGGAGTAATAACTATGTGATATTTGAGTTGCCGATAGCACACCCTAAGATCATGTGTATTTGCAGTTGTCACATTCCTGGCAAGCCTATGATACTGGCAAGGTTGGACAATTTGCTGTCTTCCAAACTGTTCACGTCACAAATTCTATATAATACATAATAAATAATAATAAATAACTATGTATGTAATAAAGCATTTATAATGCAGTAATAGGTTTTATTCGTTGAATTATAGATTTTATTTTATTATAAATTAATTTTATTTCCTTTATGTATTACATTCAGGTATTTCTGTTGGCTTTTCTTAAAATCATCTGGGTAGCTGGGTTATATTATCTATGAATTCATGATCATTCATTATCTATTTGTCTCATGATTTTGCAAGGAGGACTTGCAAAATATTTAATAGTAAGTGGAAGTTTGGGGACAAACAACGTTGGGCAGCCTGCCTCTCGAGTGTCTTCCCCACTTTCTCCCTGGGTGATTTTGGGAGCCCTTAACTTCAGAGCCTGCATTCCCATCTACAAGAAGGAGATTCTATGAGTGTACTGAGGGTTATATCAAACCTTAGAAGCGCTTTGCAGAGCACCAGGCACATATTAAGCCCTCAAAATACGTCAGCCTTTCTTCATACATTGTAACTTTACATGGATTATTTATCCGTCTGAGCCTGGCTTGTAAAATGGGCTAAAAACATTATCTCAGAGGATTGTTCAGAGAGTCTACTGATGTCATGTTTGCAAACTCAACACAGTGCTTGACAGATGAGGGATCTTAAAATGTTAGCTTGCTTTTCTTCATGTGTGTTAATCCTAACTGTATAGTCACAATATTCTTGTTCCTAAAACCATAGTCCTCAATAAGGTGTAAAGGACATAGAAGGCCCTCCATACATTGATCTTATCGAGGAATAGATGACAAGTAATGGGTATGCAACTCTAATACTGACAGTTGCATTTCTGAAACCCGTATGATTCTTTTTTGTCTATTTACAATGGGAAAAGTAAGTTTCAGATACAAAAATCAGATTAGAGGTCTTTAGGTATACACTGTCTGCATTTTAGTTAATGCATGAATTGAAATGGCAATCCAGAAGGTAATCTCAAGATCAAATGGAAGGGATGTGCATTTTTCCACTCAAGCCTCTTCAGAGTATCTGCATCACTCACACACTTCGCTGGAGCTTGAAGCACTCTGCAAATTACAAACGTGCTTGTACTGTGAAGAGTCTCAGATCTTCAGTAAGTAATACAATCGTTCATATCGCATCTCACCTCCCGCAATTCACCTATCTTGCCCCCGGAGCTGGGTACTCGTGGTGCAGAGGCTGCCCAGATGGCACCCGTGCTGATTAGGGACCCTCGAGTATAAGGAACTTCCATGATCATGTTCTCTAGACTGCCTTTTCTCCCCCAAATTCCCACTGCCTCCTCAGCTTTCAAGGTAAAATTATTAAGAGCATCTATTCTCGGCTTAGAACTGGGTCTGAATCCTGATTCCAACATGAATTAGCCATGGACCATTGTTCAGACTCTCATGGTTTTGATTTCCTCATCTATAAAATAGGGATCTCAAACCCTTGTTATAATTAAGTGAGATCATAAATAAGAAATGATGAGCACGTGACATACAAACCTTTTCCCAAAAAGATAAGTTTCCTCCCCTAATGAATTTTTCTTTACTTTGAAATCCATCCCCTGACAAAGCCAGGAGCACTTACATGTATGTCCAGAAGTCATCTGCACTTCTTTATCTACACTTATCAACACTGTCTACTGACATAAGAGTAATTTCTGCTCCTTCCCCTCAAATTTTCCTCAGTAGAGAGGAAGCTGTTGAAGGTGACCATGTTTTGTATTTGTGTACTCCTGGCCCTAGAGGGTACTGGCATATAATGAAGACAAATAAATGGTAGGGTTTTTAGATATGTATTGCAGACACACAAGAATAGCAAACAAACCATCAGCAAAATTAAATATCCAAAAGAATGCATGATGACCAGAAGTATTAGACATCACTTTTATTTGTTTTTATTTTATTTTTTACTTTTCCTTATTTCTATCTTTTTATTATGTTCAGTTAGCCACTGTATTAGTTCACTATCATTAGTTCTTGATGTAGCGTTCAATGATTCAATGATTCATTAGTTGATTATAACACCCAGCGCTCACCACAACACATGCCCTCCTTAATACCCATCACCCACTACTCCATCCCCCCTCCCCCCTTCCCTCTGAAACCCTCAGTTTGTATTCCGTGGTCCAGAGTCTCTCACAGTTTGTCTCCCTCTCTGATTTCCCCCTCTTCAGTTTTCCATCCCTTCTCCTATGGTCCTCTGTGCTGGACATCACCTTTAATTTACATATCAGTGGATAGTCTATTAAAATACTTTTCTACAACTTTTACCACTTTCAGACAAAAATTAATATTCACAGTTGGTAGAGGGAGAAACTGAGAAGGGATATGAGCAGATGGCCTGGTGTGTTTCCAGCAGGTTGCATCAGTTAGGTTAGTGGTTGCATCAGTTAGGACTCTTTCAGCAGCTAGGCACAGAAAATGGAATTCAAACTATGAAAATGAGATGGGGAGTAGATGTTCATGTAAGATGTCCAGGAGTAGATCTAGCTTTAGATGAGTCATGATCCTGGGTCCAAATGGTATCACCAGTCTCTGCCTCTTAGCTCTGGATCCTCCAGGTGGAGCTCATTCCTGGATTCTGCCTGGTGACTCCAATGGCTTTAGGTTTATCATCATTATGGCATCTGTTCCAGCAGAATAAACCATTTGCTTCCCTGGGCATGCCAACAAAAGTCAGAGAACTGAGTCTTGATGATAGTGAATGGCCTAACTCGGATCATTTCTCTACCCCTGCAACTTAAGTCTGTGACTGCAGGAGTTGAATGCATTGACAACCCAGCCTGGTCCAGGCCCCACTCCTGGAATCTGGGTGTGAGGGCACGAGGGAGGTAGAGTCAGCTTGTTTACCTCGTGTATGTGGACCAAAAGAGGAGTGATTGTTCTCTCATAGTAAAATCAGAATATTATTCTCAAAATAACAGTACTCTGATAAGAAAAAATAATAAAACTCTACTCCAGTGGCAGAATCAAGAGAACTCCCTTCTCATGAATAAAGATATATATCCAGGCCAACAGAATGGATTAAGGAAAGGACAATTGTATATATGTGTATCTATACACACATTTATGCATGTATATAAGCATATTTATATATGCAATATAAATTTATCAATATAATAATGTAATATTTATACACATAATGTATATATGTAAAGCATGATAAGGTGGTTCCTACAGGACTGCCATTAGGCTGCAACATTGCCCAGAATTCTTATATCACCAGTTCCTTTGAATTAAAACCTCAAAGGTCAGTAGCAAAAGTGCAAATAAACTGGGTATATGAAGCCAAAAACCTAACTATTCACCAGAAAATGATCATTTATAGTCTGTAGTTTAAAAACCCAGAGTCTACAAATGATAATTGAAGACTGTCAAATGAGGGAAAGACACCAGTGACTACTAAGTCCATATTTATCCTTCCAGGTAAAGAAGGCTGAAGGTTCAATGTCTCACCTATTATTATATAGCTCTTGATTCTATTTGTTTCCCAAATTATATTACCAGAAACCTAGCTATGAGCTATGTTGCTTTCATTTTCTATAGACTTAAAAGTTAATATTTATTAAAAGTTAATATTCTATAGAATTAAAAGTTAATATAATTTATATTCATAATAGCCATTACACTGGCTTTTAATGTTGGATCAGTGTAAGTAATAATTACCTAAAGAACGTCTCTGATATTTCAAATATCAGGTCCATTGGTTGTCTTCACCAGTGGTCCCCAGATAAGACCTTGTGAGATTAAGCAGGGTAAATTTCTCTATGAGATCAATGACAAGTCAAAGAGTTCATCTTTCTTGAAAAATTCATTAGAGTTCCTTTTATCAGAAAGAAAAAAAAAAAACTTCTGCGTGATGAAAATGGTGTTCATAGCTGAGCTTAGTGTTCACTGGAAGTGGTCATTCATTCATTGAACAAATATTTATCAAACATCTGAATATGATTTTAGGAAATATGAACATGGCAGTGCCAAAGACTAAAGTCTCTGATCTGATGGAGATTTTATCCTGGTGGGGATTAAAAGTTACAGATGAGTGCATAATATATATCAAGTAACAAGAAGCATATAGAAGAAAAGATGTGCTTAGCCTAGGTTTTTGCAATATCCATTTCTTCCCTAGTACCTCACTGACCTCTTAATAAAGTTTCTCAAGGTTTATCATTACTTTGAATCCTTTGAAATATAGATTTTTGATTGTGAACTGCCTTATTTTTTTTGAAATTAGTCTTAGCATAAATGTAAATATCTCCTTAACTTGAACCAAGTGGTTAGATTGGTTCCTATTGTATCCAATATAATGGACTCATACAGAGGGCCTCCTGTGTACTGAGCATCCGTGGGGAGAGATACGGGGACATGAATAATTGTGATAAAATGTCATGTGTTGTCCTAACCAGAAGAAAGAGGAATTCCAGAGACACAGGAAGGCCCTCTAGGTAGGCAGAACAGCATACCCAAAATGCACTAGTTACCTGTTCAGCACCTTTATCTGGAATACAGGGAGGTGAGATGAGGAGGGAGCATTGGAAGATGCTAGAAAGTGGCAGCAATGGACAGATGGAGATGAGCCTTGAATGTCATACTAACAAGCTGGGGTTTGAGCCTGTGAGTTTAACATCAGCAGCAAAACCTCAGTGAATAAAAGGCTAACAAAACTGCGTGTAGGGGATGTCAACTCATTGCTCAGTCTGCTCAAAGTCCTTGACTTTCTCCTAGCAACACACAGCTGTCTTCATCAGCTTTCTAAATCACAATGGACCCAGTTATCCCTTTGCCCAGTGGCTCCCCATTTCACATACAGTAAAAACCAAAGGCTTTGTGACAGCTTGCAATGCCCCACATAATCTGGCCTTCTGTTATTCCCCACCTTTCTCCCTTGCTCACTCTACTGTCACACTCACCGAACTGGTACTTAACACGCCAAAGAACCTTCCTCTCGTGCACCAGCCTTTCTTTTTGCATGCAGGGCTCTTCCCCTAGATGTTCACCGGGAATGCTTCTTCAAGTCTTTGCTCAAACATCATCACTCGGTAAGGACTGCCGTATCCGCCCTATTTGAAATTACAACACTCCTCTCCACTCTTTCTCTTCCACATCCTATTTGATGGGTAACCATAAAGCTGATACCCTCTGGCATACTATAAAATTTACTTCCATATCATGGTACAATGTCACCTCACCTGCTAGGATCCGAAATCCAGAAAGGCAGGGAGTTCTGCCTTGTTATCTTCCGCTGTACCCCCCGCAAGTGCATGGCTCTTGGTTAAGAGGTTAACGATTATTTGTTGAATGAATGAAAGAATAAGTGGATCTCTCCAACTATACCTCTTTCCTCACAGTCACTATTCAAACTAAAGAAGCACAGTTGCTTTCATTTGCCCACCTAAATTCCTATTTCATTACCATTCATGCTGAGGCTAATTTTTCATCGCACACAATTTCATGGTTATGTTTCCACCACGGATGACAAAATTGCTAAAGAAAAAGGAGCATGAGAAAAATGGACAAAAGTTTTATGCATACTTTTGAGGTGGGCAATTTTCACTTGAACCATTTGTCCCTTTTTAATCAGAAATTGGTGATGCACAAAAGCAATTCAATAGATCTGAAAGAGCCCCGGAGGATTACAAAAAATCAATGCGCCGGTATCCGAGGATGCATTTCTTGTATGTTAATTACTTTCATTTCTTAGACCCTAGAATCATTTATTAAGTGCTCAGTTTGATGGGCCTTTTCCTTTCTCCAGGTTGTGCAATGACTTTTACTCAGGCACTCATCTCCCCCATGTTCTTGTTTCAAAATGATCTCATGCTTTTTCTTTTCCAGAATAATGCATCATAGCACCAAGCTAATGCTATCTTTAGTCCTTTCTCTTCATTTTTGGAGGCAAGTAAGGATATCTTTAATTCCTCCCCCAGAAGTCGTTTTATTTTGTTTCGTTTTACTGTTAAATGTTGATGTTATTTTTGGAATAACTGAGTAAAGGGCATAGCCAATCCTATCTCCAAAAATCAGCATAAAAACCAGACCACACTGACCAAAACAACTGTATCAGGACTCTGGACATTGATCAAAGGCACACATCAAGCTGAGAAGTTTTTATGCAAGAAAAAACTACTATAAAAAAAATCCAATAAACCTGGGTAAAAACAGTGATCTGCCTTTCTTGTTTTCCCTTTGTGATCTTTGTGACTCACCTCACCTCTCCTTTCCCTGGTTCCAGTAGGCAGAAGGAAAGTCTGTACGTCATCAGGTAAGAGCTGTTACCCGAGTTTTAGCTGCCATTTCCATACGTCTTTCAATAGGGCATTCCTCTTTTGGCGGAGCCAAAAATAAGCAAAATACACTGGAAAACATATCCCAGTGTGGGTCACTTCTGTAAGTTTTGACTTCCTACCATAATTTGCCCACTTTTGTTTACTTTTAAGAATCATAAAGTCACTGCTCTTGAATTTTGTCCAGAGTTTTTATTTTTAATTAGTGGAGGGATGGGCTATAGAGCATGTCACATTTCCAGAGCAGAACAGAAACTGCTAGATCAAAGGCTGGCAAACTTTTCTGCAAAGCTCAGTCAGTAAACATTTTAGGTTTTGAGAGACATACATGGGCTCTGTCACATATTCCTTTTTTTAAACAACCCTTGAGAAATGTAAAAACATTCTTAGCTTGTGGGTTATTTAAAATACGGATAGGATTTGGCCCATGGTCCATAGCTTGCCAAACCTACTTAGGTCTTTGACTTTTTAAAGATTTACTTATTTATTTGAGAGAGTAAGAGAGAGAGAGAGCACGCTTGCACGAGCATGGGGGAGGGGCAGAGGGAGAGAGAGAATCTCAAGCCGACTCCACACTGAGCATGGAGTCTGATCTGGGGCTAGATCTCATGACCCTGAGATCACAACCTGAGCCAAAACCAAGAGTTGGACATTTAACAAACTACACCACCCAGGCACCCCAAGTCTTTGCCTTTTTTAAAAAATTTATTTATTTATTTTGAGGGGGGGGGAGGTGGGGGGCAGGAGGAAGAGGCAGAGGGAGAGAGAGAATCCCAAGCAGACTACCTGTTGAGCACAGAGCCCGACCTGGTACTTGATTCCACGAACCTGAGATCATGACCTGAGCTGAAACCAAGAGTCAGACATTTAATTGACTGAGCCACCCAGGCGCCCCCAGGTCTTTGCTTTTTTTCAAATTAAACTTTCTATTTTGGGAATCACTGTAGATACATATGCAGTTCTGAGAAATAATACAGAAGAAGCTCTTTATCCATTTTCCTTCACAGGTAACATCGTAAAATTTTATAGCACAATATCACAACCAGGATATGCATATTGATATAATCAAGAAAAGTCATTGAGTTTTAAATCTTTCTACTGATACTTTTAATCTAAATATTTAAAGTTAAATGTTTTCCTCTAAACACTGTTTTGGCTGCATCCCATAAATTTTTATGTTTTGCTTTTATTATCATTCATTTTACAGTATTTTTTAAATTTCTTTTGTGAATTTTTCTTTAACCCATGGATTAGTTGTATGTATGTTGTTTAATAATATAAATTTGGGGACTTCTTCAGAATATCTTATTGATAGCTCATTTCACACAATTAAAGTCAGAGAAATCACTCTGTAAGATTTCAAACTTTCGAAAGTTAATTAAACTTCTTATGGCCCAACATCTTAGATAGACATGAACCTGCCATGTGCATTTCAAAGCTGCACATTCTACAGCTATGCGCAACTTAACTGTGAATTCCCGTTAAGTCAGGTTGACTGATACTGTCATTCAGGTCTTCTGTTTGCTTCCTGAAATTTTTATATATTTCTGCCATCTAAACGAAAGAAGGATATTAAAATCTCCCATTATGAGAATGAACTTGATCTATTTCCACTTTTGTCATATCAGTTTTGCACATGAATTCTGAATCTTTGTTACTAAGTACAGGTTACTTATAATTGTTCTTTCTGAGAAATTCTCCCTTTCATCATTAGGCAATGGCCCACTTTATCCTCTGTAATACTCTTTCTTTTGAAGTCTTTTCTCTGAAATGGATACAGCCAGCTCAGTGTTGAGTTAGTGTTTGCATGATGTACCTTTTGTCATCCTTTTATCTTCCACTAGTTTGTAACTTTTATTTAAAGTGCATCTCCTGTGGTCAGCATATTGTTGGGTCTTGAGCTTTTATCTAGTTTAACAATCTTTCACTTTGGACTGGAGTGTTTAGTCCACATTCAATGTACTTACTGTTACGATTGGATTTGTCTACATTCTTTTTCATTGTCCCTTGAGGTCTGTTCCTCTGTTTCCTGCATTGATTTGTGTGTATGTGTTTGTTTAGCGTTCCATTTTATTTTGTCTCTTAGATTCTCAGCTAGACTTATTTTTAGTAGTCCCCTAATGTTAAGAAGATGCATCCTTAAGTTATCAAAATCTATTGAGTTAAAAAAATGTGTAGTTGTGTAGTGATGATGTTAAGTAGACTTACTGTGGTGATCATTTTGCAATATATACAGATATTGACCCATGTTGTACTCCTGAAACAAATGTCAACTATATCTCAAAAAATCTGTTCAGTCAATACTGAACCCCCACAAGCTACACAACAGACTCTCCACACCTGTCATTTGTACTATTCATTTTACAAATGCAATTACCTACAATACTCTAATTACCTTTCCCGCTTCTCCCATCCTTGTGCTATTGTTCTTTTATATAAGTTATAAACCTCACCTGGAAATGCAATTATTTTTGCTTTGAACGGTTAGTTATCCCTCAAGGAAAATATCAGGATGAAAAATAGTGCTTTCTATTTACCCAGTTGTGTGTTATTTCTGGTGACCCTAATGTTCTTCCCTGTGATCGGACTTTGCACATGGCATCAAGGTACCTCAGTCTAAACAACATAATTTCACATCGCTTGCAGGGCAGGCCAAATGCCAATGAAATCTTTCAGCTTTAATTTTATGAAAATATATTTATTTCAGTTTTTTAATATATTTTTACTGGATATAGAATTCTGGGTTTCTAACTATTTTTTTCATCATTTTAAAGACGTGAGTTCATCTTCTACTGGCTTCAATTTTTTTTTTTTTCCCCCCCTGAGGAGAAGGCAGGAGATAATCTTATTACTGTTCCCCATATGTAACTTGTTCATTTTTTTTTCCCTGATTGCTTTCAATTTCTGTTATCTTTGGTGTTCAGCAATTTGACTGTGAAATATTTAGATACAGTTATCTTTGTAATGTTTCCTGCCTGGGGTTCACAGAGCTTTTGCATTTCTAAGTGAGCATTTTTCTTCAAGTATGGAAAATTGTCCATCATAATTCCTTCCTACAGTTCTGCTCTAAACTTCTTCTCTTCTGCAACTCCTGTTTTCCATAGGGCAAACGATTTAATATTGTCCACACTTCCTTGCTGGTTCATTCATTTTTCCCCTCAATAATTTTTCTCTTTCTTTTGAGATTGAATGATTTCTACTGCTTTTTCTTCAATTTCACTGGCACTTGATTGGATTATACTTATATATAGACTAAAGTAAACATATTTTAAATGCATAATTGAATGAGTTTCATCATATTTATACACCCATAAAGCCACAGTTAAGAAAATGAATATATTTATCACCCTCAAATTTCCCCCCCCTCCCTTTTGCCCATCTTTTCTTCCAAATCTGGTATTCTCTCACTGTCCTAGCAGTGCCTTTGAATGATTTTTAATTTTGATGAGAGATTTAATATATAGATTATTAATAGTTCATGCATTCTGTGTCCTTTATAAGATATTTTTCCTACTCTCAAGTTCCTAAGATATTATCCTGTTGTCTTCTAGAATTTTTATAATCTTGGCCCTTTCATTTAGGTATATGATCCAGATGGAGTTATTCTTTCATAGATGGTAAGAAGTAAGATTTAATGACTTTTTTTCACATAGGCTCCCCAATTTTGTCAAATGCTTTTATGCATCTCTTGAGATGACCTATGAACTTTTTCCTTTTGTCTCTTAATATGGTGAATTATATAGATATGCAAATGTTAAACCAGCCTTGCATTTCGTTTTTTATTATTATGTTCAATTAGCCAACATATAGTACATCATTAGTTTTTGACGTAGTGTTCGATTCATTAGTTGTATATAATTCCGATAAATCCTACTCCATCGTGGTGTGTTATCCATTTTGAATATTCTTTAATTGGATTTGCTAAAAAATTGTTAAGAATACGTACATTTATGTTCATAAGGGATATCAATCTGTAATTTTTTGTTGTAATTTATCTTTCTGACTTCAGTATAAATTTTTTTTTTCTGCCTCAATCTCTCTTCTGTACTTCAATTACATGAACATAGATTGTCTGAATTTATCTCATGGTTTACTTTTGCACTATTAATATTCTTAGACTCTTTTTTTTTCCTCCGTGTTTTTCACTTTGGGTACTTTGTATTGTTATGTATTGAAGTTCATTAAGCTTTTGTTTCTCAATGTAACATATGCTGTTAATCCCATCCAGTCTATTTTTCATGCCTAGATATTTGATTTAGATGTTTTTTATATCATTGTTTTCTTCTTAATATGCACATGTTTTCCTCCATTTTCTTTTTTTTTCTTTTTTTTCTTTTCTTTTTTTCTTTTTTATTCCTTAATCCCCAAAACCTATTTTCCCCCATCCCTCCACCCCTCTCTCCTCTGGTAACCATCAGTTTGTTCTCTGTAGTTAAGGGCCTGTTTCTTTATTTGTCTCTCTCTTTCTTCCTTTGCTTGTTTGTTTCTTAAATTCCAAATATGAGCGAAATCATATGGTATTTGTCTTTCTCTGACTGACTTATCTCACTTAGCATTATACACTCTGGCTCCATCCACGTTATTGCAAATAGCAAGATTCCATTCTTTTTTGTGGCTGAGTAATATTCCACTGTATATATACCATATCTTCTTTATCCATTCATTGGTCGATGGACACTTTGGCTGCTTCCATATCTTGGCAATTGTGAATCATGCTGCAATAAACATAGGGGTGCATGTATCCCTTCAAATTAGTGTTTTTGTATTTTGAGGGTAAATACCCAGTAATATGATTCCTTGATCATAGGGTAGCTCTATTTTTAATTTTCTGAGGATCCTCCATACTATCTTCCACAGTGGCGGTACCAGTTTTTGTTCCCACCAACAGTGCAAGAGGGTTCCTTTTTTTCCACATCTTCACCAACACCTGTTGTTTCTTGTGTTATTGATTTCAGCCATTCTGACAGGTGTGAGGTGATATCTCATGGTAGTTTTGATTTGCATTTCCCTGATGATGAATGATGCAGAGCATCTTTTCATGTGTCTGTTGGTGATCTGTATGTCTTCTTTAGAGAAATGTCTCTTCATGTCTTCTGTCCATTTTTTAATTGGGTTATTTGTTTTTTTGGAGTGTTGAGTTGTATCAGTTTTTTTACATATTGTGGACACTAACACTTTATTGGATATGTCCTTTGCAAATATCTTCTCCATTCAGTGGGTTGCCTCATTTTCTGTTTCTTTCGCTGTGCAGAAACTTTTTATTTAGTTGTAGTCCCAAGAGTTTATTTTCACTTTTGTTTCCCTTGCCTCAGGCTTTCCTCTATTTTCTTAAACATATCGATAAATCCTTAAAGATAAGATAAAATAAAATAAAATAAAATGAAATGTTTACTGATTATATCATCTGTGTTACTTCTGTGTGTGTTCTCACTAATGGGCTTTTTTACTCTCTTTATAGGTTATGTTTCCTGCTTCTTCACATGCCTGGAAATAATTGACTGTATGACAGACATCATTAATGTTACCTGGGTTGGGATGGGGTATTTTCTTGTGCTTTATTAAACTACTTAGAAACAATTTGACTGTTTCAAGCTTGATTTAAGGTTGTTAGTTGAAATAATCCTTTAATCTGTGGCTAACTCTGTCTGACTACTGAGGTCTCACTGAGGCTGTACCCTTCTGATAGTCCATTTGGTATCCCCTATGTTATAAGGTTTTCTTAGTTTGGTTGATAGGGACATGAACTATTATTTCTGTGTGAGTTTTGGGTTTGAGCTTTCCGCTTGTTCTTTTCCAGTGATTCTTTCTCAGGCCTTGTATTTTTTTTTCTCAAATATGCACTTCTTGGTTCTCTGCTAAAGGCAGGAGGATCCTTTGAGATCTCCAGGGCCTCTCTCTGTGCAATTCTCTCCTTTCATTTCAGGTTTCTTCTCTCCTATATTCTTACAAGAAGATCCTAGATTTTTTGGCTGCCCCAAATGTTCAATTCTCTTTGCTCAATGCAGGGAGTCTGCTGGGCTTTTTGGGGGGTTCCCACTCCTTGAGCTGTGTCCTTGATCCTGTCTCTAGGCAGTGAGCCAGAATAATCATAGAACTTAATTTGTTTGTTTCCTTTCTCCAAGAGTTCACTATCCTGTGCTGCTGTTATCCAGTATATGGCTACCAGTGTTGCATATCACTTGTTCAATTTTTCAGTCATTGGAGGTGATGAGTACATCTGATGCCAATTACTCCACCATAGCTGTAAGCAGAAGTTTACCAAAAATCAAGGACTTTGTAATTTTTCTTAAGTCAAACTGCTAGTTAGGGCTAAAGCTTTCACCAATATTAAAGGAAGCAAGGGACTGATTACTATTTAACTTAACTGAAGGGAATTTGATTCCTTTTGATGATTCAGAAAACACTGCAGTGTTTTTCCTCAATGTTGCTTGATGAACATTAATTATCATTGTATTGTAGCTGTGAGGAAAACTGGCTAGGAATATTATGTTTATGGTAATGTTGGGTAAGAAATTTAACTTCATATATTTTAACTGTTGCCCATCAATGATAACAAATAAGTGCATTTGTGTTCTTATTATTACATCCTTAATCCAATTACATACTTGGTACTCAAAAGAATAAAATCACAGGGATGTTAAATAGAGAGGCAATCTTAGGATCTGCTAGCTCAATTTCTACAGGAATAGCATCTACATAAGAAGAGAAATGTCAGGGAAGACATTAATTTTCATTAAGTGCCTACTCCATGCTACACATCCTTATATGTATTATTCCTTTGTAGCAAATTATTACCAATTAATATAGAAATGTGCTCAGGCAGAACTACGTAGTAATAGATGAAAGGTATACATTTTATTTTATTTTATCTTATCTTTAAGGATTTATTTATTTATTTATTTATTTAAGAGAGAGAGAGAGTGTGCGCGAGTGAGCATGAGCAGGGGAAGGGGCAGAGGGAAAGGGAGAGGGAGAATCTGGAGCAGACTCTCCACTGAGCACAGAGCCTGACATGGGACTGGATCTCATGACCCTAAGATCATGACCTGAGCTGATATCAAGAGTTGGATGCTTAACTGACTGGTATATATTTTAATCTATAATAATTACCTAGATCTTTGCAACATATGGAAATAAAATAAAATAATGAGTTATTATTTGTTTATCATAACAAACTCAAGAGGTATCAATTATTATTTACCTTGGGAATGCTTATTCCTTATTATGTTTTCATGGAAAGAAAATTCCATTGGAGTCACACTCAAGAATCTTTTTTTTAAATTGATAATCTGATTCTGAAAACCATATAAGGTTTATCTTTGTGTATGGTGTAAGGGAATGGTCCAGTTTAATTCTTCTATATGTAGCTATCCAATTTTCCCAGCACCACTTATTGAAGAGACTTTTTTCCATTGGATATTTTTTCCCAATTTGTCAAAGATTAGCTGACCATAAGGTTGAGGGTCCATTTCTGGAGTCTCAGCTTTGGTTTTCTTTTTCATCCTTCCCTTGGTGATTCGGGGTCTTTTCTGATTCCATACAAATTTTAGGATTTTTTGTTCCAGCACTTTGAAAAATGCCAATGGTTTTTTAATAAGGATGGCATTGAAAGTGCAAATTGCTCTGGGGAGGATAGACATTTTAACAATGTTTATTCTTCCAATTCATGAGCATGGAATATTTTTCCATCTTTTTGTGTCTTCCTCAATTTCTTTCATAAGTGTTCTGAGTTTCTAGAGTATAGATCCTTTACCTCTTTAGTTAGGTTTATTCCTAGGTATCTTATGGATTTTGTTGCTATTGTGAATGGAATTGATTCTTTATTTTCTCTTTCTACAGTTACATTGTTAGTGTATAGAAAAGCAACTGATTTCTGTGCATTGATTTTGTATCCTGCCACATTGCTGAATTGCTGTATGAGTTCTAGCAATTTGCGGGTGGAGCCTCTTGGGTTTTCCAAATAAAGTGATATGTCATCTGTGAAGAGGGAGAGTTTGACTTCTTTTTTGTCAATTTGGATACCTTTTATTTCTTTTTGTTGTCTGATTGCTGAGGCTAGGAATTGAAAGACCTCAATGTGAGACAGGAATCCATCAAAATCCTAAGGAGAACATAGGAAGTTACCTCTTCTAAATCAGCCATAGTAACTTCTTTCAAGACATGTCTCCAAAGCCAAGTGAAACAAAAGCAAAAATGAACTTTTGGGACTCCATCAAGATAAAAAGCTTCTGCACAGCAAAGGAAACAGTCAACAAAACTAAGAGGCTGCCCACGGAATAGGAGAAGATATTTGCAAATGACATTACAGATAAAGGGCTGATATCCAAGATCTATAAAGAATTTCTCAAACTCAACACTCAAAAAACTAATAACCCAGTCAAAAAATGGGCAGAAGACATGAACAGACACTTCTTCAAAAAAGACATACAAATGGCTAACAGACACATGAAAAAATTCGCAACATCACTAGCCATCAGGGAAATACAAATCAAAACCACAATGAGATACCACCTTACACCAGTTAGAATGACAAAAATTAACAAAACCGGAAACAACAAATGTTGATGAGGATGTGGAGAAAGGGGAACCCTCTTACACTGTTGGTGGGAATGCAAGCTGGTACAGCCACTCTGGAAAACAGTATGGAGGTTCCTCAAGATGTTAAGAATAGAGCTACCCTACGACCCAGCAATTGCACTACTAGGTATTTACCCCAAAGATGCAGATATAGTGAAAAGAAGGGGCATGTGCACCCCAATGTGCATAGCAGCAATGTCCACAATAGCCAAACTGTGGAAGGAGCCAAGATGTCCTTCCTTCAACAGATGAATGGATAAAGATGTGGTACATATACACAATGGAATATTATTCAGCCACCAGAAAAAATGAATACCCACCATTTTCAATGACATGGATGGAACTGGAGGGGATTATGTTAAGTGAAGTAAGTCAAGCAGAGAAAGACAATTATCATATGGTTTCACTCATATGTGGAACATAAGCAGTAGCATGGAGGACCATACGGGAATGGAGGGAAATCCAAAGGGGAAGAAATCAGAGAAGGAGATGAACCATGAGAGACTATGGACACCGAGAAACAATCTGGGGGTTTTAGAGGGGAGGGGGTGAGGGGAGGTGGTAACAGGGTGATGGGTATTGAGGAGGGCACATGCTGTGATGAGCGCTGGGTGTTATACTTAACTAATGAATCATTGAACACTACATCAAAAACTAATTATATACTATACAGTGGCTAACTGAACATTATATAAATACATAAATACATAAATAAATACATAAATACATAAATAAATACATAAATACATAAATAAATACATAAATATAAAAAACATAAAAATGCAAAGGACTTAGTAAAGCCAAAGCATCTTTAAAAAGAAAAACAAAGTGGGAAGACAAACACTACTTGGTTTCAAGACAAATTACAGAACTACAGTCATCAAGAGAGCATGGTTCTGACATCAAGACAGACAAATACATCAATGGAAGAAAAGTAGAAAGTCTAGAAATAAACCCACACATATACACACAACTAATTTTCAGCAAAGATGCAAATGTAATTCAGTGGAGAAAGGACAGTCTTCTTAATAAATGATCCTCAAATAATTAGATATCCATATGGAGGAATATGAACCTTGGTTTATATTTTGTGCCATATATAAAAAATAACTCAAAGTCGGTCATATACCTCAACGTGAAACCTAAAATTGCCAGAGGAAAACATAAAAGAAATCTGTTACTTTGGAAAACCACAGCAGGTGAATTTTTAAAAACTGGTCTTCATAAAATTAAAAACTTCTACTATTACCTCTCATTAGCCAGAATTTAGTCACATGGCTTCACAAAGTTGCAGGAGATGCTAGGAAACGGAGTTTCAATTCTGGAATGCAATGTGCCAGATAAAAATTCTATTACAAGGGAAGGAGAAATGAATGGATAGAGGCAGAACTACCAGCCTTAGTCCCAAATACTAAACACGAATTAAAAGTAAAGAAGACAACAAAGTATGATGTTATTCTATATGAATTCTTAAATACTTTGGTTGAAATATTAATGTATTATTTCTATTACTTAAAAATTCATTTTATATTTAGCTTAAAATTTAAAACAAAACAAAACAAAAAACCTGCCAATACAGTCCCATTGTGAGAGCATTTGCCTCTTTTGTCATGTAACTTGAGTATTGACCATCTCTTCTTTTGAACTTTGAGTGCCATTCCTGCCTAAATAGCTTCGCACAGAACCTGGCACAGAGTATTGGCTCAATAGATATTTTGTTTGTTTGTTTGTTTTTTGGTTTTTTTTTAAGAACTATTGAAGTTTTATTTTTGTGTGTGTGTGTGACTACACTTTTGCATTTATTATAGCATCTTTCTCATGAAAGTTCAAAGCACTTGAGTCTATTACTTCATTAGTCCTGACACAATGCCTCTAAGGTGGTGTGATTGTAACTCCTTCTGTAGATTTTCAGATTTTTCTTTTTTTTTTATTATGTTATGTTAGTCACCATACATTACATCATTAGTTTTTGATGTAGTGTTCCATGATTCATTGTTTGCGTATAACACCCAGTGCTCCATTCAGTACGTGCCCTCTTTAATACCCATCACCAGGCTAACCCATCCCCCCACCCCCTCCCCTCTAGAATCCTCAGTTTGTTTCTCAGAGTCCATAGTCTCTCATGGTTCGTCTCCCCCTCCGATTTCCCCCCCTTCATTTCTCCCTTCCTACTATCTTCTTCTTTTTTTTTTAACATATAATGTATTATTTGTTTCAGAGGTACAGGTCTGTGATTCAACAGTCTTACACAATTCACAGCACTCACCATAGACTTCAATAGATATTTTTTTAATAAGAGCATGAACAAATCTGACTGCCAAGAGTAAAGCATTGGTTCAAACAGAATTTTTTAGGCATCCACTCCATGGCAGGTATTGCCTGATATATATTACAAAAGGAACCTCATATAACCACACAGAGCAACTCTCTAAGATAGGTGCTATTGTCCCATTTTATAGGTGAGAAAAACTGAGTTTGAGAGTCCTTTACTTACTTGCCCAAGTTTGCCATGTTAATAAAATGTGGCGGTCAGATGTTACTGAAAGGACATTGACCCTGGAGAATCTGTCTAAGTACTATAAGTGGGTGAACTTGGACAAGCCCTTTTCTTTATCTGAACTTTATTTTCCTCATCTGAAAAAATGAAAGCTAAGGACTGTGCTGTGTATTAACTCTATGACCATTTGCCACCGGTCAAAAAAAATCTAGGGCTTTCAGCTTTTTCCATTCCATGTGACTTAGCCTATTGATGCCGCGACGACTCTGTGTAAGGATCCTGCTTTCATCTATCTTAGAAACCCCAGTCTTGGGACTCCTGGGTGGCTCAGTCAGTTAAGTGTCTGCCTTCGGCTCAGGTCATGATCCCAGGGTCCTGGGATGGAGCTTTGCCCTGGGCGCCCTGCTTCTCCCTCTCCCTTGGCCTCTCCGCCCCCAGCTTGTGCTGTCCCTCTCTCTGTCAAAATAAATAAATACATAAAATCTTTAAAAAAAAAAAAAGAAAGAAAGAAAGAAACCCCGATCTTTTGTTCTCCATCATCCACATCTTTTACTGCGTCATGGTTCCATAGCTACATGTCCCTTACCTTCTTTTGTACAAACTTCGGGACCTTGTGCAAACAGTGCTCCTAACATGAGAACCCAAAGCCTTGAGCAGAGACAAGTTTCAAACTGTGCAGGGTGAAAATAAATCTTTCCATTTTAAAAACTGACTGCAAGGAACACCCTGGGAAGAATATAATGGCAACAAGCAGTCTGATTCTATGTAAAGAAACAGATACACACGTTCCTACCGCATTATTGGATATGCCAACAGGACCCTTGACCTCAGGCCAGAAAAAAAGAAACAATAAATAAGGCAATGTATTGTGAAGCTGATGGCCTTGATAAAAAGCACCATTGTGACATTTACAAAAGGTTCTTTTATTTTTTTTTATTACCTTGGAAGGAAAGGAAATGGCCCTGGTTCATCTCCTTTTTCGAAAGTCATTTGTACAATGCACTTCTGAGGTGTGACGAACAAGGGTGGGGCAACGCAGGATTCTACCTTTGACTTGGCCTGTTGTGGTTCTTGGAACCGTTACAATCAGACTTTTTGTAAGAGCCTCTGTGTTGGAGCATACAATGTTTGTGAACTGGATAGGAATCAGATTAGCAGAAGAACAAGCACACAGGTTTGATTCAGAAGAGGACTAGGACCACAGAAAGAGCTCCGGACGTGACGTCAGAGGACGGTGGCTGGCTCCTGGGCTCGCTCTGGGGATTTCTAGGACCATGAACAACTAACTTAATTAACTTCCCTCAGCCTCCGCTTAGGGAATTCCATTCAAAGGACACTTGGAAGTCAGACACCCTGAAATTTTGGTTGGTTAAACATAAAATAACTTCATATGTATTTTTCCCTATAAAGATAATTTTAGCACTGATTAAGCCCTCACAGCCTGCCAGATATTAGGCTAAATACGTGTATTGTCTCATTTTTTTTTCAGCTTTACTAAGGTATAATTGACAAGTAAAATGGTAATATATTTAAAGATACCGTGTGACAATTTGATATGCATATATATGGTGAAAGGGCAACCCCCATCCAGTTAAATAATACATCCACCACTCACATAGCTACCTGGTTTTTGGTTTTGGTTTGGTTTTGTTGAGAATGTTTAAGTTCTCCTCCCCTAGTAAGTTTCAATGATACACTTAGTACAGTGTTTTCAACTACGGTCACCATGTTATACATTAGATCCTCAGATCCTTTCTCTTTTACCTTTAACAAGAATAAAACTTTGCACCCTTTTACCAACTTCCCTTTGTTTCCCCCAGCTCCTGGAAACCACTTTCCTACTGTTTCTATTAATTCAAACTTTATATAGATTCCACATACAAGGGATACATGCAGGATCTGTCTCTCTCTGCCTGACTTATTTCATTTGTAACATGTTGTCATTTCTGTGTAATTTATTGTCTCATTTAATCTTTACAAGAACCCTGAGAGGTAGGTACTATTCTCATTCCCTCATGTTACCAATGAGACTGGGGCACAGAGAGGTAATTGGCCCTAAGGTCACACAGCAAGCCAATTGGTGGGACCTAGATTTGGATCCAGATAATCTGAGTGAGCATGAAAGGGTAAATAGGAGACTCCACAAACCACTATGGGGGACTGAGGAGGGAGGCTTAACAGTGTCCCACAGAGTGTGTCTTGACATCCATATGTCCATGTCAGGTTTTCTCAAACAGCATTCATTCATTATGTACCTCCCCATGTTGGCCATTTCCTCAAGTTAACCAGGTAGCCTTGGTGTTGCTGGGGGTCTGCATAAGCATCTCAGGACTGCATTTTCCTCGTCCTAAGTACTTATATCTGTAAAATCAGGGCTCATATACTTACATATATTTTAAATTTTTTATCTAAATTCAATTTATTTAACATAGAGTGTATTATTAGTTTCAGGGGTAGAATTTAGTGATTCATCAGTTGCATACAACACTCAGTGTTCATCACATCAAGTGTCCCCCTTAATGTCCATCACCCAGTTACCCCCATCCCCCCACCCACCTCCCAGGTAAATATTTAAAGAAAAAAGTTGAATAGAATTGTTTAAAACTCCAGTTAAAGCATACTCATCAAAAACTGCCCTTCTACCAAAAATTGTCTCGAATATAAGCTCTGTACTTTGTGGAAGCTCCAGAATCGTGATTCATAAGCACTCAATAAATATCTGTTAAATTGCATTGAATCCACTTTGAATTCCCAATGAAAGAATCTGGGCCCAAATTCAGGATGTATGTTGCCTGCTCCAAGTTACACTATCTTCCCGCACACACTCCAGGGGAGAGAGAGAAGTAGATAGAAAGAAGGGGTCAAATGTTGAGATTATGAAGGGATAGGTGTGGCAAGAAGTCTACCTCGAAGGGAAAAGCATTTCTCAGTGAAGGTAGAACAGGGCAATTGAAGGGACCCCATGGGAAAAAAAATGGGTTTTGGCTCCCTATCCTGCTTCTATTCTTCCTAGGACCTGCATCTGCCCTTTAAACGTACCTTAATGTATGGCCTCCTTGTCAGGGTCATGGAGTTAATGATGTCTTTGGAGTCTTCCAGTACCGTATATAACATTGAAGGAGTGACCGGGTGGGGTCATCATCAATGTTTGCCAAGACCACCAACCTTAGACCCCTTGATGCCAAGATCCCCGGCTCCAGGGCACAATTGACTTATGGAGGACCCCCGAGCGCTCATACTTGTTTCAACCAGTTCCTGGATGCCCAACAGGACATGTACATCAGAGTACCATCCTCAGTAAAAACCCAAAGCAAAAAGGAGACTCTCTCTTTTCCTTTCCAAGTCTCCCAGAACCTCGGTATCTGCACTCTCTCTATATCTTTAATAAACTCTGCTCCCACTTCCTCCCAGCTTGTATTTGATTTCTATTCTGCGGGAAGCCAGGGATCTCTTGGCTGCTCCTACAGGACTCCATCTGGGTCCTCAAACCCAGCCGGCCGCATCAAAGTGCAACCGAGAGTCAGGCATTCACTAGAGTTATTGAAAGAAGTGACACTCCAGTCACAAAGCCAATTAAAGTGAGCGTTGCCCAAGTGGCCAAGTGGAGACAAGGCTCGGCGTATCCTGAAGAAGTGACTTTCCAGAATAGACCAGCAAGGGCAGAGTGAGATTGAAACACAAAGAGCTGATTCATTGAACCTGGAAGATGTCAAGTTAACTATCTTGAGAAATCAATCCTCTGCTAATTCCTTAAGGAGGGGTAGCTCTTAACATTTACAGCATGTCGTCCTGTGAAATCTCACGATATGGGGCATATATATTTGCCTACATGAACCAAATAGGAAGATATATTGAGCCTTCATCCCAGAACGTAGATAGCAAAATCTTAGTTACTTTTTTATAAAATCTGGGGTTGAAGAAACCCTCAAGGCATCATAGACAGATATGTAAACTGGATAAAATGTGACCTCATTGCAGACAGACTTGGTTGCAGTGCCCAGAATGACAAATCGGTTAAGAAGTTCCCTGATAGTAAAGAATGAGACTATTTCTCCCTGGGTTTGCCACACACAGCCCCGAAAGAGACAAAGGGTAGAAAGTACCGAAGATATAAGAACAATGTAAGTATAGGGGTGTCTGGGTGGCTCAGTCGGTTTAACAGCCAACTTGGCTTCTTTCAGCTCAGGTCATGATCTCAGGGTTCTGGGATCCACTCACACATTGGGCTCCACACTGGGCAGGGCGTCTGCTTGAGATTCTCTCTCTCCCTCTGCCTCTGCCCCTCTCCCTGCTCATACTCGCTCACTCTCTCCCTCACTTGCTCTCTCAAATAAATAAATAAATCTTTTTTTAAAAAAAAGAACATTTTAAGTGGGAAAAAAAAGGAAAAGAAATTTTATTTGACTTTGATTTACACAAATTGAGAGAAACTAACTCAGAAAGCGCTGCTTACAAAATCAAGCTTGGGAGTCCAGCCTGGTGCATTTCTGACTCAACCACAGATTTATTAACTTATCTTGACTAGTTATTCTGCTTCTCCAAACACCAATTATCACAAAATAACATCAAATCTCACAGAGCTCTGGTGAAGTTTAAATGAGATGACAAGTTCTTAGTAGAGAGCCAGCAAATAATACTCACCCATTAACCATCCATTAAATGTCAAGTTTCTTCTACTTCTGCATCAGAACAATTTGGTCCACATTCTGGATCAAGAGTCCAAATAAGCCTAACATGCAAATCACAATGGTTGTTATAGCAATTGAGTTCTATAACTTTATAAACAGCAGTGTGTTCTCAGGTATCTTTTGGAACATTTGTGAAAATCAAAAGGAGGAATCAATGATACCAAAGATGATACGACATTGCTTTTTACTTGTTCTTGCATTTCAAAGCACTTTTTAAAAGATTTTATTTATTTATTTGAGAAAGAGAGAGTGAGTACAAGTTGGGGGGCAGAGACAGAGGGAGAAGGAGAAGCAGACTCCCCACTGAGCGAGGAGTCTGATGAGGGGCTTGATCCCAGGACCCCAGAATCATGACCTGACCCGAAGGCAGACACAACTGACTGAGCCACCCAGGGGTCCCTCAAAGCACTTTTACACCTGTTACACTTTTACACCTGTTACACCATTTAGAAGGATTTCAAATAAATCAGGAGGCTTGGAACATGTTTGATCATTCTGTTTTACAGATTATATGAGTTGATTCAAAGCATATATAAAGTCCAGAAACTCAAAAACTCAAAATAACTTAGCAAAAGCCACTGTCAGTAAACAGTAAAGCTGGAGGTAAAATAGAAATGAGAGGAAGACACTAGCAATTTCTGTGAGCTCATCTAAGAATTCTGAGTTCCATCTCACAGATGGGGCACTTGAAGCTCAGAAAGGATAAGCACAGTGTTCCGGTCTCTGGAGTCACTCTCCTTGGGTTCAAATCCCAGCTCCTACTCCTATTAGCTTTGTGACCTTGAACACATAAATTTAAATTCATCAGCAAATTGGGGCTAAAGTTAGTCTGTCTATTCATGCACCGCTAGAAAGCTTAAATGAAGTATTTCTTTTTTTTCAAGATTTTATTTTTATTTATTTGAGAGAGCACGAGAGCATGAGCAGGGGGAGGGACAGAGGGAGAAGCACACTTTCCTGCTGAGCAAGGTACCCAACAGTGTAGGGTTTGATCTCAGGACCCCAGGATCCTGACCTGAGCTGAAGGCAGATGTTTAACTGACTGAGCCACCCAGGTGCCCCTAAATGAAGTATTTCATTTAAAACTCTAGAGCAGCACCAGGCATGTGGCAAGAGCTTCATAAACATCAGCTGTTGTCAGTGTTATTTTATTTCCAGTGCCCATGGCAGGCCTTCCTTCTAAAGCAGCAGTTCCCAGAGTGCAGTCTCTGATCAGCAGCACTGACATAATCTGGGCACTTGTCAGAAAGTTAAAAAAAAGCAAATTCTTAGCCCCATATCAGATCTATTGAATGAGAAATTCTGGGGTAGGACCGGCAATCTGAGTACCAACAACTTTACAGGTGCTAAAGTTTGAGGACCACTTAGAGGGAATTCTGAGCATCTTCCTAGATACCTTCATTTTCCACCTGTAACTGGAAGGAGGAGGAAGGTAGAGGGCCTTCATCCATGCACGTGGTTTAATATACAGATTGAAAAGTCTCTGAGGTCCAGCGTCCCCACCCCTCTCCAGACATGCCTGTGTGTACAAGGTCTTGATTTACAGTTGGAGAAATTCTCCAGTCTCATTTCATATCTATCATAAACTTGCCCAGATTCATGAAAATTGATACATTGTTTCTCATTTACCTACCATATTGGGATTTATGCTACATCAATAAGACGGTTGGAGGAGAAGGGTAAATATCTAACACACCCTCATTAATATTTACTATTCTTCCATTCCTCCTCTGCAATGCTTCCCATGGGAACAGGCTTTAACTACTCTCTCTGGTCTTCTTCCAGGAGGGTGAAGAAACACATATATTATTCCACTGAAAATGCCCTATAAGAAAGATCTCACCTACAGACTAGTATAAAGAAGAGATATGTATCATCAAATTAGAAAGTACAATACAAGGGTGTTTTTTCCCAATAAGTTTTTTGGGGGACGGGGAGAGAGAGGGAAAGCAAAAGCAGGAGGAGGGGCAGAGGGAGAGGGAGAAAGAGAATCTTTTTTTTTTTTTTTAAAGATTTTATTTGACAGAGAGAGACAGCGAGAGAGGGAACACAAGCAGGGGGAGTGGGAGAGGGAGAAGCAGCTTCCCGGCGAGCAAGGAGCCCGATGCGGGGCTCGATCCCAGGACCCTGGGATCATGACCTGAGCCGAAGGCAGACGCTCAACGACTGAGCCACCCAGGCGCCCCAGAAAGAGAATCTTAAGCAGGTGCCACACTCAGCGCAGAGCCTAACGTGGGGCTCAATCTTACTACCCTGAGATCATGACCTGAGCCAAAATCAAGAATCAGATGTTTAACCGACTGAGCCACCCAGGTGCCAATCCCCCAATAAAAAATTTTTAAATGAGGACTGAAAACTTTAAGTGAACATATAGAGAGAAGGCAGAGGTCCTACTATGATGACCTTGAAAGATATTTGAAGAAGAAACCACTTCAGAATTCAAGACATCTGATTTTCAGTCCCATCTCCAGCAGCAAAAAACTTTGTAGCTTTGAGCTAGTCAATTGTCCATTCTGTTCTCCAGTATCCCTACATGTAGAAACAGGAATTCTTACATTGACTAGTAGCTATCCACAAGCTTTTAAGGAACAAGTGAAGTTATAAATGACAGGAATATCAAAATACCACCAAGATGCAGGATTTTATTATCTATTTCAGGAAATTAGACAATAAGAAAGGTTTGTATGCAGTAGAAAGATTATAAAATTTGGAGTCAAACTTAGGTAGTACTTAGGTAGACTTACTATATTACCTTGTAAGTCATTTAACACCTCTCCGTCTTATTTTTCACAATATTCCAACACCATTTCCTGGAGCTATTATGATGTATTATTTGATGGCCTAGAATTGTGTGAGGCCCAGAGTGGGTACTCACTGAAGATCAAGTATTATTGAAATGTGTTAAATGTAAATAAAAGGCAATATAATGTAAGGTAAGGTAAATGTTAAATGTAAGGCAAGGGAGGCAGAATAGAGAACTAATGCTGTAATCGCGTTTATAAAAACCTCACTCTCCTACCTCCAGGAGTAGATTACTTATTGTGGAGAGAAACATGAACTGGGGGATGTAAAAAAGAACCTGATTTCTTAATACTTAAAAATGATCTCCTAATGGTATGAGGCAAGAAGTATTCCTGTTTAAACGCTAACATCTTCCCAGGAAAAAACCTAAGAAATGTGAAATCTTGGGAATAATGAATTGGATGACCTTGGGCAAGTTCTTTAAGCTCTTTGAGTCCAATTTCCTTTAAATGGATACTCTGCCTGCCTCCAAAGTTAGTTGCATAGGTCACATATAATCATGTTTTTATAAACTCTGAATATAATGGTGAAAATCCTAACATCATTGGGTTGTTATGGTGGTGGTTGTTGGGGCTGTTGTTATTTTGCCTATTGCCTTAAGAATTCTATAAACAGAAGACAGGACAACATTCTACCTATATTTATAAATTATTCAAGGAGCCGTTGCCAATCTCTCTAGGTTGTCATGATTAGGAACCATAAATCCTTCAGGTATAAAACAGATTATATATTAATAGAAGAAAAATAAATAAAAATCATGACATGACTTTGTAAATGAATAAGATAGACCCACAAGCCTATTGGAATCACGGACTCTGTGGGATGGAAGAGTGTGGCCATTATAAAAAGTGGCCTGCATTTTTCCACTATCCACACCCTTGCAGTAAGAGTCTGCAGTTTCTCTTATTGAAGAGGCAGAGTCATTTTCCTACCCCTCGAATCTTGACTGGCCTTGTGTCTTATTTTGTTCAATGAGATACAGTAAAATTTTAGTTTTAGGAATAGGACCCAAGAGGCCATGAGTTTCTTGTTCTCTTCCATCCCTATTATGACTACATAAACAAATCTGAGCTAACCTGCTAGAATATTAAAGACCTCATGGATGAGCACCCATTTTTCTCAGCCAGTGCCATCCTCAACCAGACTATAGCCAGTCATTCCTGAATATACGGTAGTGCTCAGCCCAGGTCAGCAAAGCCACTTACACCCAGCTCAGCTGATGGCAGACACATGAAGGAGCCCAACCAAGATGAAATAACCATTCAGCTGTCCCCTAGACAACGTGAGCAATAATACATACTTACTGCTTTAAGTCATTGAGTTTTGAAATGGTTGGTTATAAAGCAATTGCTAACTGATACAGGAACTTAAAAACTCTAATCCAATCTCCCACATGATATTAGAGCCCCATCCCCAGCATACCTGCCAAATGCTTATCTGGCCTTTGTTAGATTGTGATTAGCAACATGTCTTTTTTGATGTATGGGTCCTTTCTTGATATTGGTCATTCCACATCTTGGCAACTCTCACTGATGTAAGGCTTTCCTTTATGTTGAACAAATTTGGTACCCCAGAAACTTCTATCCTTGGACTTAGTCTTCCCCTTGAGGTTGCCCCAGAGAAGTGGAATGGCTCATCTATATTTCACCTAACTGAAAGAATTCTCAATTAAGATTACCACTTGAAGTGTTTTGAGCCAGCCCCGTCTCCCTAGAGGATGAGGAACGTTTGCTTTGTTGTGCCTGTTTTCACTTTATTCCACTTGGTCTGGTTTCACCGTGAAAGGAAAATTAAAACATTCCGGAAAGTGTTTCTTTCACTGTTGAAGCCAAGAGATGTGAGAATCTTCAGAACTAAATCTGTCCTGGTGAAAAGAAGGAAGGCAGCTTCCTCTGGATCAAAGATGAAGAGCTAGCAAAGACAATTGAGGAGGATAACCTGACTCTACCAACCTTTGAGAGGTGAGCCGGCCATCTAGACTGCTAAGGTTCTTCATTAAGCTGCTTTGTGGACCCAGGAGAGAGGAGATGCATTAACAGGTGGGGACTTCTGCTGGCCCATCCGGTGACCACTTCCTAAGCTATGCTAACCCAGGCAGCATCTTTGTAGACCCAGCCTTATCAACCAATCGTTCCAGCATTCCTGTGCTGGGCCCAGTTCTGGACATTCCCTCATTCCGTATCTGGACTGGACAATTTCTCATTCCTTGAATTCACTTCCCTGCTTATTCAATTGGACTTCTGCCTCAGTTTTCTGTCTAGCATTCTACTTTCCAATCCTCAGCCTACTTTGTTTCGCTCATACATGGGACCTCGTTTTTTTCACCTTCATACCTATAACCAGAGCTAGAGTCTGCTGCTGAATTGAATAAATATCTTCAAATTAAGACTTCGTGATGATGTGAGTACAATTTCACCAATATCTGGGAACACATTTGCCAGCATTAATGTAGAGCGATTAAAAGTAACAGGATATGGAGAGAAACAGAGAAGTTTCTACCACTTTTATGTTACCTGTGGCAAGTTACTTGACCTCTCCAATTATTCAGATCCCTCTTTTTTTTTAAGATTTATTTATTTTTTATTTATTTATTTATTTATTTATTTATTTAAGATAGAGAGCACTTGCACAAGTGGGGGATGGAGCAGAGGCAGAGGGAGAGAGAATCCTCAAGCAGACTCCCCGCTGAGCATGGAGCCCGACATGGGGCTTGATTCCACAACCCATGATATCATGACCTGAGCAGAATCCAAGAGTTGGACACTTAACCGACTGAGCCACCCAGGTGCCCCAGATCCCTCTTTTGTTAAGTAAGACACAGTAAAGAGTAAATGTGATACTGTAGGTAAATCTCCTAGAAAAGAAAATAGATATTCAATATCTGAGAGCTGATGTTGATATCAGTATTAGAATTATTACTAATATTGATATTATATAGATTAACCTTTCAGAAATAAATCAAAGCTATTTATTTTTTTTAATATTTTGTTTATCTATTTGAGAGAGAGAGAGCACAAGTTGGGGGGAAGAGCAAAGGGAGAGGGAGAAGCAGACTCCCCGCTGAGCACTGAGCCCAACATGGGGCTCGATCCCAGGACCCCGAGATCATGGCCTGAGCCGAAGGCAGCTGCTTAACTGACTGAGCCACCCAGGTGGCCTAAATCAAAGCTATTTATAATCCCAAAGCTTTCAGTCCTGGTTTTTCCCTTTTTCAAAAGGGAAAGCCAAGACTGTCTCAAACCTGAGCTCATTTGAGTCCCAGTGAATTTAGTGGATGAAGGGTATACCTGGAGAATGGTAGGCTCCTACAAAGATACTGCATTGTGTGGAATCAAGGCAGCTAAGTGCTACTTTTTCCCAAAATTACTCAGAGTCCTCTGCGAGTCACAGTGGAATACTGGGGTAATACCTTGTACTTCAGGCTTTCCAAGAATCAGGAACGTGCAAACAATAAACATGCCCACAATAAGTTTCATCAAATTAAAGCCCAGTCATATGAGTGGTGGGGTTCCAGCTTAGCAACCCATATTAACTCTAAAATTTATATTGAGACATGCCTAAAGACAGCTCAAGGACTACAGAGAGACCTGGGAGGGAGTTATTTGCTGAAGGACCAAGAGGCATCATGGAATATAATTTGTCTGGAGGAAAAGAGAGTGGGAACATGTGTGTCTACTCCAAGGCAATGGGACAGTGACAAGGGATTGTAATGATTCCCGAATACAGCTCAGGAAATATTTTAAAATGTCTGATAGCCTAGCTTTCATGAACACACTCCTGACTTTTATTAAAAAAAAAGAAAAAAGAACTGCGATTAAAGAAAGAAACGAGCATGGACCATTGGAAGAACAAATAACAAGAGCACATTCACCAATTTCTAGAGAAGGGGTGCCTTCAGCAGAAGTGGGAGACCCCAAGGCTTCCCTCTGCACCCCTGGCCATGTCCCTGATAATGCAGGTATGTGACTTCTTTTAGTTTTTCAGCTTTATTGAGATATACTTGTGGTAATCATTTTACAGTACCTAAGTGTATCAAATTAACATGTTATACACCTTAAACTCACACAATGTTACATTTGCATTAATCATTGTTTTACATATCTGAGGTGATTACCTACAGATACCGTATCAATAATATAAATGAATACTATAACTTTTATTATTTTTCCTGATTATATGAACAACATATGTTCTTTATAATGTTGTAAGAATAAAGAAAATTATAAATAAGTTGGTTAGCATTTTTAAATTTGCTTTTAAAAATAAACTGAGGGCTGCTGGAGTGGAGGGGGATGGGAGGGATGGGGTGGCTGGGTGATGGACGTTGGGGAGGGTATGTGCTATGGTGAGCACTGTGAATTGTGTAAGACTGACGAATCACAGACCTGTACCCCTGAAACAAATAATACATTATACATTAAATAAATAAATAAATAACAGTAATATGACATTTTTCTGTATAAACAGGATAGAGGAGACTTCCAGAATTACAGTACAGTGACCAATAAGATTTAAAGTAAGACAACCTTTATTTTTAGTAGAAATTCATAAATAGTAATGTCCATGTACCAAAAACATTGAGCACTTTCAAGATAAAGAAAAAACTAGATTGGATTGAAGAAAGTGTCAACATGACCAATACTTTGCCACATCTCAAGAAACAAGATGCTTAGGAATTGTGAACAGGTACCCACACAATCTCTGAGAGAAGCCCTCTTATCATTCCCTTCACGGAAAATATACAGCCCTCAGTGGCAAAGAGGGAGACAAAGAAGAATCAGGGACAGGAGAGAAAATACCATAATCCAAAAGATTCTGAAAATGGATGATGAGGAGAAAAAGGAGGAAACTTTCACATCCTTAAATTAACTTTTTCAAGAGTCAAGAGGACTTTATGGGTGCCCGGTGGCTCAGATGGTTAAGCATCTGACTCTTGGTTTCAGCTCAGATCATGATCTCAGGGTCCTGGGATTGAGCCCCACGTCAGGCTCCATGCTCAGCAGGGAGTCTGCTTAAGATTCTCTCTCTCCCTCTCCCTCTGCCCTACCGCCCACTCATACTTTCTCTCTCTCTCTCTCTTTAAAATAAATATTTTTTAAAAAAGAGTCAAGAGGTCTTTAAATCTTTAAAACAAGAACTTGCAGTCATAAAAAAGGAAACAATTTCATTCCAGGAAGGACTAAAGGAGGTGAAAAGCACATTTATCATAGTAAAAGAAAAATGGAATTAGTAAACGTTAGTTTGGACTGAGAGAACGAGTCCACAAATTGCACCCGAATTCAAATTCAAAAATGAAGCCAAGATGGGATTCACAGTAGAACACAAATTACATGAAAGACAGAAGAAAGTTAATAGTTTTAATAAAATGATAATAATGACAAAGAATTTCCCCAGCTTAAAGAAAAATACAAGGCCTGCATATGAAAAGTACACACCAGGCGATATTAATAAAGAACACTAATCCCATAACACAACTGGTCCTGATTCTTTTTAATTTCCAAGTATAAATAAGAAAAGTGTCCTTCAACCACTTAGGAAGGAAAAAACAAAGCAAAACCATTTCTCTACAGAGGATCACAGGTTAATTTGGCCTCAGAATGCACTTCTACCACAAGTGAGCTTTTATGCGTTTCAATATAATATATTCTTCAGCCCTGCTTTAATTATGCATGATTTCCAGTCACTCAGCTCACCTCTCAGAGAATTGTTAGAGCTTCAGAAACCCAGGATGTCTCAAACAGTGTGAAAAGTAGTTGGAATGCACAGCTGAACAGTGCCTATCTTCCTTCTCAGGAGTTCACGGAAGACTGGGAGTTAGAAACATAGACAAAGATAAAACCAAGGGCAGAACGCAAAGAGGAAGATAGGTCAATGGGATGGAGAGTAATGGTATCTGATCAGATGGGGGACGGGGGTGGGAGGGTGGAGGGAAAATTCTGACACATGTGATGCCTGAGCTGCATTTAAAAATAGGCAATGAATGAATGAATGAATGAATTAAAAGTAGGTGTGAAGGTTAATCAAAGAGGGCACCAGCAAAGGGAGGGCAGCCCACACAGGAACAAGCCTGAGTGTCACTGGAGGTTGAGCTCAAAGAAGTAAGCTGTTTGATGGAGGGTTCTTAATTATGCCCAGAATTCACTAAACCTCTCTAAACCTCCATTTCCTCATCTATAAAACAAAGACAATGCTAGTATTTTTGTGAAAATAAATGAATGTAACCTTCTAAGACTAGTACCTGGCACTCGGCAAGTATTTGATGCTCTTACAGTGATGGTGGGGGTACTCTTTTCATTTCCATCATCAACATCTTCAGCCTCATCCTCACCGTCCAGTCCAGCAGATGTAGATAGTTTTATTTGAATTCCACCATTTCCACTTCCTGGTTAACCTTTAGCAGGTTGATCTATTTCTCTGTGCCACAATGTCCATCTTGAAAACAGTATGAAAGTTCCTCAAAAAGTTAAAAATAGAAATACCTATGACCCAGCAATTGCACTACTAAATATTTATCCAAAGGATACGAACATAGTGATTTGAAGGGGCACCGGCATCCCAATGTTTATAACAACGTCCCCAATAGCCATAATATGGAAAGAACTCAGATGTCCATTGACAGATGAATGGATAAAGAATATATACACACAATAGAATATTATTCAGGCATCAAAAAGAATGAAATCTTGCCATTTGCAACTACATGCATGGAACTAGAGGGTATTATGCTAAGCAACATAAGTCAGTCAAAGAAAGACAATTATCATATGATTTCACTCATATGTGGAATTTAAGAAACAAAAGAGATGAACAGGGCACCTGGGTGGCTCAGACGGTTAAGCGTCTGCCTTCGGCTCAGGTCACGGTCCCGGGGTCCTGGGATCGAGCCCCGCACTGGGCTCCCTGCTGAGCAGGGAGCCTGCTTCTCCCTCTCTCTCTGCCTGCCGCTCCCCCTGCTTGTACTCTCTCTCTCTCTAATAAAAAATTTTTAAAAAAATCTTAAAAAAAAAAGAAATGAACATAGGGGAAGGGAAGGAAAAATAAAATCAGATAAGAACAAAGAGGGAGGCAAACCATTAAAGGACTCTTAACTATAGGAAACAAACTGAGGGTGGCTGGATTTTGGGAGGTGAGTGAGGAGATGGAGTAACTAGGTAATGGGCACTAAGGAGGGTACTTCGTGTAATGAACACTAGTGAATCACTAAATTCTATCCCTGAAATTAATAATATACTATATGTTAACTAAATTGAATTTAAATAAAATAAAGCTATGCATGCCTACCTCATGAAATTCCAGGAGAAATTCAGTGAAATAATATATTTAAAGTACCTGACACATAGAGGGGGTTTGAAGGGTACATATCCTTTAAAGTAACAAAGTACTATACAAGTATAAAGATGTAAGTACAAAGAAAGTCAAAAGTTTGTTTGAACCCTATGTCTGAAAAACCAAGACACTACTGGGATCCTACCCAATGTCTTCAAGTGGTTGATCTCTTCAAGCTTACTTTTCTCTGTGCCTCTTTTCATTCTCCTTCCTTAATTCTAAAAGTCAAACACAAAGAACTCCTGGTTCCTCCAGCTCATCAGGATCTCTCTCGCTCTGGCCTTCATGTTGGTAATGACCTGGTTTAGAAGAGTCCCCCAAGTCCTCAGCATCCCAGGATTGGATGAGGCACCTCTCCTCAGGCCCAACAGGCCCTTATACGCTCATCACAACATTTACAGGCTGTTTTGTGATTGTATGATTGATTATTGGCATGCTACATTGGATTAAAGACTTAGTGGTGACAGATTCAGGCTGTTTTGCTCACTATTATAGTACCCAGAACACAGTACAATGTCTACTAAATAGTAGATTCTCCACAAATATTTGTGTAATAAATAATTAAACAAAAGAACTCCTGTTGAGTTTTTATTTTTTGGATAAGAGTAAAATTTTTCTTCAAAAGAATAAAATTTTTTATGTTTGTACACGTCTATAAATTCATCATAAATATGTACTCAAGTCACTCATCTCAAGGTTATATAGTTGTTTTAAGTTCAAACTCTCCACTAAATTTGTGATTTCTTGGGTTTTCTGCCAGTGTTTCTATAATGGCAGGCTTTGATGTTCGGTTTTCTTTTATTTTTAGTAATAATTACTAAGTACTAAGTTTTATTACTTATGCTTTCACAAATGTTCTATATGTTATTGATTCTTTTACTGAAATGTTCTTTTAAATGTTTTAAACTATTTTAAGATATGTCCCTACACTAAATGAATTTCCTCATCCAGGATGATTTTTCATAGAGATCATATTAATAAAATCAACTTTTATAGAACTATGAGGTGAAAATCAAAAAGTCTTACTATTAGAGGGGTGCCTGGGTGGCTCAGTTGGTTAAGCCAACTCTTGCTGTTGGCTCAGGTTATGATCTCAGGGTCTTGGGATCAAGCCCTACATCAGGCTCCACTCTCAGCACAGAGTCTGCATGAGATTCTTTTCCTCTGCCCCTTCTCCCACTGTCCCTCCTTCTACTCACTCTCTCTTTCTCTCTCTCTTTCTCAAAATAAATAAATAAATATTTAAAAGTAACATTAGGTATCCAATAGTATTGTTGTCTGTGTACTTTCTCCTCTATAGCTGTTATTTTTTCTCTAATAATAATCATCTTTCCCTTACATTTTGGTAGAACTGCTCAAGTTTGCTTCCCACATTTTGTGTGTTACCATCACTTTGCCCCTGCACTATCTCCTATAGGGATTTTAGCTCTGATGTTGAATTGTTGGTTTCTTTGTGGCCCTTCCGTGTCTCGGCTCTCTTGTCTTCCCAGTCTGCTGTCTTTGTATGTCGACTAGTTCTCTGCTTAAGCCTTTCTGCTCCTGCTTTATAGAGGTCATCACTTCCTGCATTCCATCAAAGTATTTAGTTTCCTAACACTTTCCTCCAGTTGTTGTAAAAATATATATATAATATATTGGTATGCGTGAAGATATCCTCGGTGTTCAGGATATTTTTTTTCACTTGTTCTGCAGTACATTTCATGTTTATTTTCCACTTTGTTCACTTTCAAGTGCGATGAGATTTATCTATACTGTATTGCCGTACTGTGTATCTATACATTAAATGTTTGCCAGCCCTAGTTTCCAGGCACTGTTCATTTGGGAGATAGTTAAATGCCATTCTCAAAGAAGAAATGGAGATTATGCACCTCCAAAGTCACCTGTAAGTGTGCTCGACAGAGACTGCAGCTTTTCCTATGCCCACCATCTGGTTCATTGTCCTTTGAACCAATGGACTACAGTGGGGACAAAAATCACAGAATAACCCTGCTAACAAGTCTCTTTTTCTGTTCCCACCCATGAGTCTTAAATGAAGTGTTTCATCTTCCAAATACTGTATATCAGTGCCAATTGTCTTTTTGTTTTTTAGCCGTAGTTGTTTTTTTATGGTTTTGTTTGTTTGTTTTTAATGAGTGAGGGAATGGGTATAGTCCAAGAGCAAAGCAATGTTGAGCAGATTACTGTCTCCTAGGATCTCTGTTAGGTATTGAAAACCCCACGATGAACACAATAGACATAACCTCTGCCCTCCTTAAGTCCATAATTTACCTAAGATCCAGTTATTAAACACATACAAATGTGATATGTTCCACCTATACTAGGGAGAGCTAACTATAGACAAAGAAGAACAAAATGGAAATGATGGGAATGGTAGCTTCATGGTGACAGCTTTTAATAGAATATTCTACATAAAAGAGAGAGCTCCTTTTTTCGTTGGTTTAAACTTTACATTTCAGAGCCACAGACCATAAACTAAAGAATTTTCTATTTTTTTTGGTAGAAGGGTAAATGTGATGTTTCTATTGACTATATAGGGACTTGTTAAAAAATGTTTTTTTTTTTATTTTAATCTCTGGTAATTTGTTAAAAGTAATTTGGATTCCAGTAATTTTTAACAGTTTTAAAATTTGATGCTGTTGACAAGTTTTATCTTTTTTAAATGCATTTTCATAGATATTTTTAGTGAAAAATTGGAAGTAACTGCAGCAAGGAGTGATAGCTAGAATCCATTTTAAAATTAAAGTGAGAAGTCATTTCAAGAGATGTTTAAGAGGCCAATTCTACAGGGACTGGTGATAGATTAAATTGAGACAGGGAGCAGTTTAACAAGACTCAGGTTTTGGCAAATAAATATATGGATGTAAGCTCTAGGAAAAAGCCTACGCTAGAAATAAGAACTTAAAAGTCATGTCCCAGTCAGTTGCCATCTGAAAGTGGAAAGTCAAGAATAGAAGACCCCAAAGCATTTACTCTTCTCATGTGGTGAGTCTTGAAATATGTCAAAAGATAACCCAATGTTATGCTGAGCGAAATAAGTCAATCAGAGAAAAGCATGTATCATATGACCTCACTGATATGAGAAATTCTTAATCTCAGGAAACAAACTGAGGGTTGCTGGAGTGGGGGGTCAGGTGGGAGGGATGGGGTGGCTGGGTGATAGACATTGGGGAGGGTATGTGCTATGGTGAGTGCTGTGAATTGTGCAAGACTGTTGAATCTCAGATCTGTACCTCTGAAACAAATAATGCAATATATGTTAAGAAAAAAAAAAAAAGAAGAAGATAGTAGGAGGGGAAGAATGAAGGGGGGAATCGGAGGGGGAGATGAACCATGAGAGACGATGGACTCTGAAAAACAAACTGAGGGTTCTAGAGGGGAGGGGGGTGGGAGGATGGGTTAGCCTGGTGATGGGTATTAAAGAGGGCACGTACTGCATGGAGCACTGGGTGTTATACACAAATAATGAATCATGGAACACTACATCAAAAACTAATGATGTAATGTATGGTGATTAACATAACAATTAAAAAAAGTAAAAAAAAAGATAACCCAAGTGAACCGAATTTTGCTCTGTGTGGCACAACTTACACTTTTTAAAACAGCAATAATGACTGAATTTCTCCCCTACCTTCCAAGGGTCTCTCACATCACCCATTTTTTCCTTAACCACAGCCACTGTTCAAATAGAATCCCATTCACCTTGAATTCTCGTGTGCTTTATTAATTTGGAATAAGTCGGTTGGTTTCCCAACATTATAAAGTGGGGACTTCAGTGAGGAGGTGACAATTCAGCAGAGCATAGTGCACAATGTAGGGCTCTGGGACTCCCATCCGCTTCTCACCACCTTCCTTCCCTCCTTCCCTTTCATTGTCAGAGTCTCATCTCTTGCCACCCTTATTTTTATGACTGTCTCTTATTGGTCTCTCAGAACCTTGCTTTACTCCTTTTTTTTTTTTTTTTAAGATTTATTTATTTATTTGAGAGAGAGAGAGAACATGAGTGGGGGGAGGAGCAGAGGGAGAGAATCTTTCAAGCAGACTCCACGCTGAGCATGGAGCTGATGTGGGGCTCTATCCCATGACCCATGAGATCATGATCTGAGCTGAAACCAAGAGTCAGATGCTTAACCGCTTAATTTACTGAACCACCCAGATGCCCTTACTCCTTTCTAATCCATTCTTCATCACCTATTAGATTTACTCATTTGTTTTTCCTGAAGTGGAATAACAAGCTCAAGGCTTGGTTCTCACCTTAATCTTCAGGGAAAATCACAACTTACCCCAGAGTCTTCCTCCACAAAAATGGGAAAATTTGGTTTGCCTTGCCTTGCATCCTTCATAATGGAAAAGAGTAAAGGAGACAAGGTATATGAAAGTAAACACAAATTCTGCACATATGATGGTATGTTACACTAGTTGGAGTAATACTAGCAGTGTAAGAGAAACTCTGGCAGCTTAATAGCTTATCAAAGTAAGATTTATTTTTTCCCTCCAATGAGTAGGACTTACATTGATCCAGGGTCTCTGGCTTCTTTCTACCCTGCTTTCCCCAGCACCTCATAATTCTTCACTCTGCCAGCAAACAAGGGAAGGGACAGGAAGAATCACCCATGGGAGGCTTTTAAGGGCAAAGATTGCAAATCATGTATATCACTTCTGATCCTATCCAGTTAACCAGAATTCAGTCACATGGCCATACTTAACTGGAGGTTGGGAAATTTTGTTTAGCTGTTTACATAGAATGAGAAAGAAATGGACTTTGATGAACACACAACAATCTGCCATTTCATGACATTCCTATAATTCTACTGGGTGAAGGGGGTACCAATATAATAAATATCTGTCTTAAAGAAAGTCAGTCATTGGGATGACCCAAACATACAAATGACCAACTAGAATTTAAGATAAAATAAATGCTAAGTTTTAGGTTCAAAGTGCTAAGGACTTAGAGTACACCAGGACTTACTAAGAGCCTAACTGCCATAGCCATTTCTGTGTACTTATTTATTATATACCATCCTTATATTTATAGAAGGGAAACACTCAGGTTCAATTAAGTTGTATTAGTCACCAAAATCCAAATGACTATGTATAATGGCAGATCTGCACTCAAGCCCAAGATGAAGGAGTGATTGATTTTGCCTGGGGATTTGAGGGAAGAATGTTTGATGGAAGAAACATTTCGAATTGGTCCTGAAGGACAAGTACATAACTGACAGAGTGAAAATTTTTAAAAGTAAATCAGAATTTATTACTCCCAGCTTAAAAACCACTGATGCTTCCATCACACTTGGAATGTAATCCAAACTGCTACTTGCGTTGACTTGCAAACCTATGTATCTGGTTTGGGACCACCCCTATGAACTCATCTTGTCCCCCCACCTTGTCATCACCATTCTAGTCCCTGACCCATTGTCAATAACTCAGTTGACTGTTTCCTTTGCCTGGAATGCTCTTGCTCTTGTCCCCCCACCTTGTCGTCACCATTCTAGTCCCTGACCCATTGTCAATAACTCAGTTGACTGTTTCCTTTGCCTGGAATGCTCTTGCTCTTGCTTTCCTCTTTTTCCTCCTCCGGTATTTCTTAGCCTGGATTCAAAGACAGCCGAAAACTCCTAAGAGAGCCTTTCCCTGACACTTCATTGTTCTCTATTATCTCACTCTGTTGTAATTCTCTTCCCAACATTTATCATTATCTGATATCTCTCTCTCTCCCCCTCTCTACTTACTCCCTCCCTCCCTCTCTTCCTTCTTCTTTCTACTCTCTGCCATCAGAATGCAAACACCTTGAAAACATGAAGCTTCTCTATCTTGTTCACTGCCAAACCAAAACAATATGGCTCAAAATGGCTTGCTAAATAAGTGAGTCCTGTTTCGACAGGTTGAGAAATGGGGGGAATAAAGATATTAGAGATTGAAGGTAGCTTCAAGAGCCAAGGCAAGTTGTATATCAATATAAGGGGTTATGTACTTTCAAACCTCACATTTTTCTCTTAAATCTGAATATGACATATTCTTCTTTTGTATAAGACCCGGGTGTCTGTTGGTGGAATATTGTGTGCTGTTGGTGGAAGATTATGTGCAATATCTGGTACTTGTTCTTTCAAAAAAGACTTAATGATGCTTGGGATATTTCTAAAAAGGGCAAGGGCCAGGAGAGGCTGCTGTACAATTCCAGACTAAAAATATCAGGGTTGTTTTGCCTTGAAATATTAGGTTAAGAAGAGGTGGGAACAAAATCTGAAGTGATTTGGAGAAAATAAACATAGTTTTATTCAGTAAAACCCAACATCCTATTTTTCAGACTCCTATTAAACCTTGAGAGAAGACACATTTAGGGCAAATAAAATATCATAACCCTTCATTTGCATAACACTATGTTTATAAAATTTTTTCTTTTTTTTCTAAATATGCACACAACATCTGTATGCTGAGTATAATTATTCCTATTCTATAAATTGAGGATATCAAGGCTCTGAGACGTAGTTTGCCAGAATTTCTTGAGGAAAAGAATCATGTCTAATTTATCCTTTTAATGTTGTTTGTAAATTTAAATAAGAAAGAAGGAAGGAAGGAAGGAAGGAAGGAAGGAAGGAAGGAAGGAAGGAAAGAAGAAAGGACAAATGTCTATTAAATTGAATTGGATAAAACTCATATAAATAAGAAATAGGTTTCCTAAGAATGTCTTGCCACTGGATACCCATTTCTTCATCATTAAAGGTGAAGAGAGGTAATTTACTTTTTTTTTTTTTTTTTGCTCCAAAGTCCAAAAGGCCCTCAGCCCTGAAAAATAATGAGCAGAATGAACTCAGAAATTTAAATTGCAACCAAAAAGATGTTAACATCTCTAAACTGAGCCTGGAGGAAATTAGTCTTAGAAGGAAGAAGATTGAGAGATCCTTGTTTCAACATCTTGACAAGATGATGGAATAACATAAGATCCTTTTCCTCAAATCAACCCTGTAAAATCTAAGCAAGAGGGAAGCAACAAACCCAAAACTGTTAGTTTTGGTTCTGGCCAAGACTGAGTAAGCACACTTTGTCCTGTCTCTCCCACACCATGCAATGAAAAACCCTGGACAGAATGCACAGAGTAGCTATCTGAAGAATATTTATAAAAATAAAATAAAAGTGGTAACAGGCAGATTGGGGAAGGAAACAGAACTCGAAATAACACCAAACCAGTGATGACTTTCCTCTTTTTCCTCCTCCGGTATTTCTTAGCCTGGATTCAAAGACAGACGAAAACTCCTAAGTATTCACCAGATGTGAACTCTGTATTAGTTTGCTAGAGCTGCCAGAACCCAGTAACACACACCGGGTGCCTTAAAAAAAAAGTAGAGATTTATTATCTCACAGTTCTGGAGGATAGAAGTTCAAAATCAAGGTGTCAGCAGTATGGGTTCCTTCTAAGTGTTGTGGAGGAAGGATTTCTTTCAGCCTCTCTTTAGCTTGTGGATGGCTGTCTTTTCACATCATCTTCCTTTTATATGTACTGATGTCCAAACTTCCCTTTTTATGAGGACACCAGTCATGTTAGATTAGCATACCATCCTACTTCAGTGTGGCCTTATCTTAGCAGAACTAATTACATCTGCAATGATCTTATTTTCAAATAAAGTCATGTTCTGAGGTGTGAGGGTTAGGACTTTGACACAGGATTGAGGGTGGGGGTTCAATTCAACCCATTTAAAAAGATTTAAAAAATAAGATTTAAGGTTTAAAAAACAAACAACAACAAAAAAACACCTTTTCTTTCTGGACCAAGGAGCAGGAAAGAAGGTTCCCATGGGTCAAAGAGAATGGTAGAGTCCCCTGCTTTTGGTTTTGTCTTGTTTTTCCTTCTCTTCCACTCCAGTCTCCAGGCAATCCCATAGCAAATAGTAGTGGGAAGACTGACAGCCATGACAGGCAGGCACCTACACCTCTAAGGGAGAAGAAGCCATACTGACCAGAAAACTGTGGCACTGAGAGAGTGGGAGGTGTTCCTTCTTATCATTCTATATACCTTGGCTTTTTGGCCCTGATGTAGACTCAGTCTCAGGAAGTACATGGCAGAGCTGGGAACCTACAATATCATTTCTTAGACAGAAAACAAAGGTGGGGGTGGGGTGAGCTGAATGGTTGGATGGGATGGATATTGGGAGCCAGAATGTATCAGGAAAATCACCAAAGGGAAATAAAGGGATCCCATAAAGTCTCTTGGTGAACTCTTGGTCTCACCTTCAAGCTGTGCATTCATGGGGCTTGGTCCTAAATTGCATACAAAAGTCTTTGAGAATTGAACTATGGGATAAATTCCCACCCAGGCCCCAGACTAGCCACCACATGATACACACATGGGACAGATCTAAGTGAGCCTCCAAAGGCTTTGAAAATTAAGACTACATTGGAACCACAACCCAGAGAGAAGACCAGTAAGAATTTGTGGTCTTAAACTAGGATAATTCCCTGCTGAAACAAACAAAAAATATTCCCTATAAGATTTAAATAAGGCTCAGACCCTTGCAATATTGAAAATGTCCAAGATATTATCCAAAATTATAAACAAAAGAATGAGGAAACCATAATATCTTGTAAGAAAGAAAGTCATCAACAGATATTAACGCTGAGATGATAGAGATATTGGAATTATTATAGATAAAGGCTTTAAAGAAATTAATTTAACCATGCTCTGCAAAGTAAGGGTAAACACTTTGGAAATAAAAGAAAGTGGAGCACTTGGGTGGCTCAGTCAGTTAAGCGTCTGACTCTTGATCTCAGCTCAGGTCTTGATCTCAGAGTCCCAAGTTCAAGCCCCATTTTGGGATCCACACTGGGCATGGAGCTTACTTAAGAAAGAAAGAAAAAGAAGAAAAAGAAAGAAAGAGAGAAAGAAAGAGAGGAAGAAAGAAAGAAAGAGAGAAAGAAAGAAAGGAAGGAAGAGAGAGAGAAAGGAAGGAAGAAAGAAAGAAGAAAGGAAGGGAGAGAGAAAGAATAGAAAGGACATATCACTAGATAAATAGAAGTTATAACAAAGAATCAACTGGAAAATGTAGAACTGAAAAATAACACTTTTCACTGAATGGGCTCAGTAGCAAAATAGAGATGACAGAGGAAAAAGTCAGTAAACTTGTTGACAGAGCAATAAAAATTATCCAGTTTTGAAGAACAGAGAAGGAAAATGATTGAAAAAGAAATAGAGCCTTAGGACTGGTGAGACAATACCAAAGAGGCTAAGAGTTATGCCATAAGAACTCCAGATGGAAAAGAGAAAGAGTGTGGGGAAGAAAAATCTCTTAAAGAGATAATGGCTAATATCTTCTCAAATGTGGCCAAAGACTTAAACTTAAGTAATAATTGTAACATTGAATTATTTATTATCGTTGCTGTTATTACTGACATTTATTGAGCACTTTGTCTGTTCTGGGACTTGTTTTAAGTCCTTTACACGCTTATTTAGTCTTCAAGGAGTAACACATAGAAATTCTTGCCCAAGGTCATGGAGGTATTAAGTCGTAAAGACAAGAAACAAATTTAAGTAGTCTGTGTCTGGTGAAAAAGCTCTTAACCACAATGTAACATACTCTCTGGCTCATCTAGTGGGTCAATCTCTCCTCTGCACTTAGATTCTCAATGGCAGTTACTTTGTGTGCTGTACTATGATTTTTTTTCAAGTATGTGTAGTTCTTGGTGTAGTATCTAATATATGGAGGCTCAAAACATTCGAGGGAGAGAAGAAGAAGAACTATAATACAGGGTTGTTTTAGTCTGTCTGGGCTGCTATCACAAAATACCACACACTAGATGGCTTATAAACAACAGAAATTGTTCTGGAGGATGGAAGTCCAAGATCAGGGTGCCAGCATGGTTGGGTGAGGGCTGTTTTCTGATTGCAGACTTCTCGTTATGTCCTCATGTGGCAGAAGGGGTAAAGGAGCTCTCTGAGCCCCCTTTTATAAGGGAACAAATCTTATTCATGAGGCCCCTGACCTCATGATTTAATTCCTTCTCAAAGGTTCCACCTCTTAATACCATCACATTGGCATTAGGATTTCAGCATATGAATTTAAGGGGGGACATAAACACTCAAACCATAACAAGGGTGAAAGTTATTTGTGAACCTGATTTACTATCTAATAAGACGATATTTTTTTAATGACCCTGAGATCACAACCGGAGCCGAAATCAAGAGTTTGTTGCTTAACCAACTGAGCTATCCAAGCACCCCTCTGCTGACACTCTTACATCCCAAATTATCTAGTAGGCTTCTGGTACATATAGCTGCTTAATTTTAAAAATTTTGTAGTTTGATGAAATAGGATAAGACTACACCTTCCATAAAAAAAAAAAAAAAAAAAAAAAAAAAAATGGTGTTATAGAAAGATGCCCTGCCTCTAACGCTAACTAGTTTCCTACTCTTAGGAAAGTCAAAAGCCACTTAACCTTTGGAGACTCAGCATCTTTTCTTAAACTAAGGAGCGAACATTCCAGTGCCCAACTAGGGTATATTGTGAAGATTGATGGGGTCATGTCTGTGAAATGCTTTGGAGAGCACTATGCAAATGATATTTCATTTGCTTTAACTCATCAAGAGGCAGACAGGAATAAGCAAAGCATACTAGAGAAAGAGCTTGACAGGCTAGGGGAGGGAGAGACTAACTCCAGCTGGGAGCATTGAAGGTATGTGGGTAAAGACTAAAACAAGCTGGGAAGGAATTGTTTCATTAGAAAGGAGGCCAAGGCCAGAGTTAGAGAGTTGTGTCCTTGCATGGCGAGCTCCCACCGCGGGAACTTACTTCTGACCTCCTCCTTCTCCCTGGAGCTTGGAAGAGATATGATCTCAGGGAATATGCTCAAAATCACTGCAAGCATTTGGAACACTTTGTAATCCCAAGAGAGAGAGAACACGACACAGATGAAAAGCAGAGAGGAGGGAGGTTTTGAGATGAGCAGGCTTTTTATAAAATGTCTTTGATTTTTTTATATTTTTTTAATTTTGGGGGAGCTTTTCTTTTCCAAACTGAACCAAATTAGATTCTAGTCCAATTGGGGAAACTAACAGTTGTGCCTTCTACTCTGCTTTAGCACAGATTTCATGCCAGTGTTTTTCAAACTTCAGTGTGAATATGAATACCTTGAGGAGCTTATTTAAGGAAAAAAAAAAAAATGACTCCCAGGCTGCATCCCCAGGGCTGTCGATGCAGGGCCTACCTGGAGTTGGACCATAGTTCTTCATTTTGACATGTAACCAGGTGCTCCAGATGTAGATGTCCATTCTAACTGTGGACAAGACCGAAGATCGGTCCATGCCAAAGCTGAGGGCATAGTATTTGGCACTCGAAGTAGTTCCAACATTGCTTAGACTCCCTTCCAAGAACAGCAGCTTTGGGATGTCCAGAGAGGGAGATTTGAAATCCATGTTGGACTTTTCCAAATTGCTTTATTTTATTCTTTGCATTTTCTTCCACTCAGAAGCAAGAGTTTAAAAAACCAGATCTTGGCTTTGCAGATGTTGCTGGCCCAGAGCCCCCTGCACCACCCCACCATAGTCAACTCAACCCCATTGAGTCCTTTGACATCCCTGTGGATGGTGAGCCCTTGGGCCATGTTTCCCTTCGAGCTGTTTGCAGACAAAGTTCCAAAGACAGCAGCAAACTTTCATGCTCTGAGCCCTGGGGGAAAAGGACTTGGTTATAAAGGTTCCTGCTTTCACAGGATTATTCTGGGATTTCTGTGCCAGAGTGGTGACATCATATGCCATAACAGAACTGACAACAAGTCCATCTATGGGGAGAAAGCTGATGATGAGAACTTCATCTTGAATATAGGGGTCCTGGCATCTCGTCCATGGCAAAGGCTGAGCCCAACACAAATGGTTCCCAGCTTTTCATCTGCACTACCAAGCCTGAGTGGTTGGATGGCAAGCAGGTGGTCTTTGGCAGGTGAATGAGGACAGGAATATTGTGGAATCCATGGAGCACTCTGGGTCCAGGAATGGCAAGAACAGCAAGAAGATCACCATTGCTGACTGTGGACAAATCTAACAAATTAGACTTGTGTTTTATCTTAACTACCAGACCATTCCTTCTGTAGCTCAGGAAAGCACCCCGTCACCCCCATCTGTTTGAAATATCCTATAATTTTTGTGCTTTTGCTGCCATTCTCTGGGTTCCATGTTTTCCTTACTTCCCTCCAAGTCTAGCTGGATTGCAGAGTTAAGTTTATGATAGTGAAATAAAAACTAAACAACAACAAAACCAGATCTCATTAGTCAATTTTTACTTTAAATTCACTTAAGACCTTGGCCACTGCACCACCCAGTCCAGGAAGCAGTATAATGATGGTCTTTAGAAAACAAGTTGAGGACACAGTTTTGTTTTCATACCAAGCCAAATGCAGTATGCAACAGTCTTTTTTTCAATCCCAACCCCCCCAAAAAGAGAGGAAGAAACAATCAAGAACTCAACAAATAAAATGAAATTTACCTCCCTTTTATATTTTGGTGATGAAAAATGTTTCAAAGCCCACGGAACTCTCACAGAAATAATAATTACCTTCTGTTTCCCTGGGGTAAGCATGGGGACATTTGGATTGTAATGGTCTCATCAGAGTTGTATAAACTGCAGCATAAGCAATAAAATTTCCCTGAACATCTGGGCTTTGTCTACCCTTTACAGAGTTTGTGAGCATCACATAAAGAAGACGTTAGGATGTTTTTATTTCAGGCCTTAGAGTGGTAACAGTGGTCCTGTAATGAAGTCACATCAAGTCTGAATCTCCGGAAGTCACCTGTGAAAACTACTCTCGAAGCAGCTCATGGCCTGAAGTCAAAGATGTGCCCAACTGAATCACGTCTTTCCGGGAAAAACTCACTTCTCAGCCCTACAGCTCTGCTTACTCCAGTTCTCCTTGTGGAGAGAACACAGATACTAAAGAACATTTACCCGGGGCCAAGGAGTGTATTGGGAACTTCACAAATGTCACACGATTTCATTCACCCTACAGACCCATGGGGCTACCATTACTATTTCTATTTTATAAATGAGAGAACCAAGACTCAAACAGGTTACATAACTTGCTTAATACATACAGATAGTAAATGGTAAGATAATAATCCAGAATTGCCTGATTCATGCCCAAATTGCAAAATTCCACTTCATGATTACCCTGCTAGAAAGTCTATATAACCCTGCCCCCCTCAATTTGAGTAGACAATCCTTTTTTTTTTCCCCATTGTAGCATGTGTGTAACTAACAGGAACCACAGTCTGGAAGATGTTGTAATTTGGGATTCATTTAATTGTTCCTACCAGTAGGCTGTAAGTTGGAGAGAAGAAACCACATCTGATGATACAACTTTTGGCACCAGACATAGCAAAGTACATATTCTGGTTCCAACACTTACTACCTATGCTTACCAGGCACAAGTTTCTGTCTGTTGTTGTTTTACTTTTTTTTTTTTTTTTTTTAAAGTAGGCTCCATGCCCAGCGTGGAGCCCAATGCAGGGCTTGAAATCATGACTCTGAGATCAAGACCTGAGCTGAGATCAAGAGTCAGACACTTAACCGACTGAGCCACCCAGGTGCCTCTGTTTTACATTTTTGAGCCACGGTTGTCTTATATGTAAAATGGAAATAATAATCCTGCCTCACTGTATGTTTTAAGTGAAAATATGTGAAATGCATCTAGAATATATCTGCTACTTAGCACATGCTCCACAAAGAGTCTCCTCGCAACGCTCCTTACTGCCAATGTGCTGGGAGTGTAGCAGGTATTCGGTAGGTGCTATTGTCTGACACATACATTCATGTGGGGAAGCTGAAGGGACCCAGGGATCAACATTCTTCTTTCTCAGGCAAGTTCTAAACCAAACAAAGAACAAGACAAAGGAAGGAAGTTCTTGGAGGCCGAAATATTGATTAGTGATAAGATGATTAAATTAGACAATTCAGTTTATATGTTTAGGGCAGGTAGGCTTAGACTGAACTAAAACTAAGCCCCGCAATCAGGTGCCTTTACTCACTCTTCCACAGGCGAGAGTGCAGAGCCCCAGGCCCACCAGGCTGAAGCTACAGTGCGGTCCCTACCAGAGGCAGGAGGAAGGGGCTGGCCCATTTGTGCCCAGCGTCTCTTCCAAGCCCACTGACTAGGTAACTCTTCCCTCCTTGCTAGCGAATGAGTGAAGAGTGGACCATCATCTAGAAATATCCAGGAAAAGTCTTTCTCATGGGGACCATGAGGGCAGAGGAAGTTCACCACCCAACATCCCAAATGACTGCCTGAATGTCAGCAACCTTCCATCGCCCCCAGGTCTCCATGCAACAACCTGGACTCACAGTACCCAGACCCCATTCCACCTCCTTCACCAGCCCTCTCAGTTGGGAGAATTGCAAGAGCTAATACAAGACCTCAAACTACCCTTGTGAGGCCTGATTCTGACCTTGTGATTCCGTCACTGGCCTCACCTCTGTCCTCCTAACCAAGTCCTCACCCCATGTCTGATTCTGAAGAATTGGGACCCTACTCTATTCCCATGACTAAGACCCCCTCCTACTCCTTTTCATAACTCCAATCTCCCCAAGCTGGGGCCATGCTTGCTGATGTGAAGCCTTCCTGCTGCTAATGTTCCCCCAACTAAGGGTTGTTAAAGCTGGAAGGCATGCTTTCTAGAGAAATGAAGCAAAGCCCAAAGAATAGAGGGATTTACATGATCAGAGAGCTATGTGTTGGAACTCAGACTTGCTGGCATCCAGGTCAATGTTCTTTTGAATCACTGAGTGAGAACTAAATGGGAGAGAAGGCTGGGCCTCATTCCCACCATTTGTGCAGCCTGATAATGGGAATTCTATCAAATCCTGGGTGATGTCAGCAGATATGAATACTGACCAAGCAGGAGCCTTCTTAATAAAAGAAGGGTCCCTGAGTCTAGGGCCACTGAGGACACTGAAAGACACTATAGTCTAATAGAAATAACCTGGCTCTCTTCATTCATTCATTCATTCATACATTGAGTAAATATTTATTGAGAGCTGTATGTGCCAGGCACTTTTGTAGGTACTGCTCACCTAACAAAGATGAGGCCAGAAAAAAAACCTGCCCTCATGGTGTCTGCATCCTTTCAGGGGAAGACAGACAATATACCAAAACAAGTCTAATATGCTGCAATATCATAATAAGCATGGAATTATAAATAAGGAGTTCTGGGGGCACTGGTGGCTATTTTATTTATTGTTTAATTTTAGTTCAGGTAGAGTTAGCACACAGTGTTATATTAGTTTCAGGTGTAGAATATAGTGATTCAACACTTCCATACATCCCCGGTGCTCATCACGACAAGAGCGCTCCTTGATCCTCATCAACTATTTCAAGGGGTGGCTATTTTAAATAGACTAATCAGGGAATGACTCAGTGACAGGCTGACATCTGGACAGAGACCTCAAGGTGCTGATGGAGCAAACCCTGCAGATTCCCGGGAGAGGAGGGTTCTAGGAAAAAGCAGTAACAAGAGCATAGGCTTGGAGGCAAGGGTGCTTGGTGTGTTTCAGAAACAGGAAGAAAGCTAGTGCACTGGTAAGAGTAGCAGAAGACTGGGTTAGCACGGCTTCAGATTATATACATAACCTGGGAGTGGGAGGAGATGGGGTAAGATAGGAGGATCATGGCTTTCACACCAAGCAGGGGAACAGCAAAAGCAAAGGTACTAGTTATGCTCTAAAAAAAAAAAAAAAATCCTGAACAGGAATTAAGAGACTCTGTGACTGTGTAGTTTTATGATCTTGGGAAGGTCATTCTCCCTCTCTGGACCTCAGCTTCCTCTTTAAAATAAGCAATCATAGGGTGTCTGGGTAGTACAGTCGGTTAGACCTATGATTGATTTCGGCTCAGGTCATAACCTCAGGGCTGTGAGATCGAGCCCCGCATTGGGTTCCATGCTGGGCGTGGAGCCTACTTGGGATTCTCTCTCTCCCAATCTCTCTGCCCCTCCCCCGCTCCATAAATAAACAAATAAGCAATTATACAAGAATATCTCCAAGTTCCCCTCAAATTTTGAACTTCTAAAACTCAATATCTTTACCATTCCAGCTCAGACAGAGGGGGAAACAAGCCCAGGAAGAGACCAAACATTAGAGAAAACATCCCCAAATGTTTTTCAATTTCTTAGAAATAGATAAGTAGAATTCAAGCTCTGAAAACAAATTAATATCCATCCTCCCACCCTCCGCTCCAACCACTGCCTGAGGGATCTCAGAAAATTAAAAACAGTATGTGTTCCCCCTTGGATTTATTTCTAATTTCTGAATGCAAATATTTGAAAGGAGAGGTTGAAAAATGCAGCAAAAATCTGTAAATCAAAACCCTTGTCTTCAGCAGCATGTGGAAGAGCAAGTAATGTTGATATACTCTGATGGCTGGTATGAGACAGGTAGATAGATAGATTGACAGATGGGTACATACCTGTACAGATAGTCCCTGATTTAGGATTTTCAACATTATGGTGGTGCAAAAAAGACACCTATTCAGTAGAAGCCATCTTTCAAAATTTGAGTTTGGATCTTTTCCTAGGCTAGCAACATGCAGCACAATCCTCTATCAATCAGCCAGCAATTATAAGTGTAAACAACTGATACTCTTACAACCCTTCTGTTGATCACTTTCAGTACAGCATTCAGTAAATTACATGAGATAGTCAACACCTTATTATCAAATAGACTTCGTATTCGATCATTTTGCCCAACTATAGGCTAACGTCGATGTTCTGAGCATGTTTAAGTTACGCTATGATGTTTGGTAGATTAGGTGTATTACATGCATTTTGGATTTAGGATATTTTTCAACTTTCGATGGGCTCATTGGGACATAACCCCATTGTAAGTCAGGGAAAATCTGTATTTATGGAGAGAATGTGTATGTTTGTGTGTGAAATTTTGCTACCCCAGGTTACCCCATATATGTCCTGGTTCCTTTAACATCCAGCTCAACTGTGAAAGAGAGTAGTAATGGTCCCTGCAGACACTTCTACGATTGCTCTCACTGTAACCTACTGAATGGACATTCTCACTTTGATGCCACTTGGACTCCATCCATGTGTGCTTAGCTCTTACAGCTAGGCTTCCTATCTCACTAGATAAGGTGAGGTGCAGCCCTCGTGCCCGTACATTAGAAGAATATACACATATGTGCACCGATGCCTTTCTACTGTTCTCATACTTGACTATAAGAAGATCAAGTTCATCTGCTGGGACGTTCCTGTAGTAAAAGACACATGGGTAATGGTAAGGTTAAAACCCCTGCTGGCTAAAATAGAAGGCAGTGAGCTAGTATTTCTTGAGAACATCTCAAGTGTTAGGTACTTGGTCCTATGTTGTTTCATTTAAACCTTAAAAAAGAACTATATGGTCTTCCCGAAGAAAGGCATTCCAGTCCATAAGCACATGTAAAAACCCCACATCTGCAAAGACTAAATGAAATAAAGTAGTGAAATGCCTGGCACACCAAAGGACCCCAATAAATGCTGGTTTCCCTAAAGCAGCCATTCTCTTTTACAGCCATTTAGCCATTTAATCTTGTTTTATCATTAGGGTCTTTACCAAAATTTTCTCCAGGAGCCATTTGATACATTCCCAACCATCCTTCAATAACACAAACAACTGGTGTTCTCAACCTGGAGGGCTGCTCTCCCAATTCCAGAACCATTTGGCCATAGTCAGAAAGCTTATGTCAGTGGAGGAGGGCAGGACCATTACTTGGCACTGGAAGGGAAAATTCTAGGTGGAATCACTTGAGCTTCAATTACCATCTGTATGGCCGACTTCCAAATCCTTGCTTCAATCCAGACCTCCATTCCACATTCTAGGACAGTAAATACCATATACCTCCATTTACACTTGAGAGCTTACAGGTCCTTCACATGGATAATGTCCAAAATACGGCCACTCCCCTACTCCCCACCACATTCAGATGAACTGCATCTCCCCACCATCCTATGTTTCCCACCTGGTAGATAACACATTCATTCTCCTGGTTGTGTCAGTTACAAGCTCACAGCCTGAGTAAGATGCTAGAAGTCAAAAACTTCTAGATGCTTCCTCCTTCAACTTCAAAACCATTTGCTCAACAAGTATCTATTAAGCACACACTGTGTTTCAGGAATCGTGCTAGATGCCACAGAAAGTGGCCAGGAAAATAGTTATTTCATGGGTAATCCAAGGTGATGCTAAAGAAAAAGAATGGGCTGCTATGGTTTGGTAACCTAAGAGGACACAATGGAATGGTTTGAAGAATTGAGTCAGGAAAGGGTGGGGTAGAATGAAATATTACACCAACCAGAAAGGGGATAGGAACTCAGGATATGTATGATGGAGAAGACAGGCTTGGACTTCTCCAGGGGCAGAGGTAGGCAAGATAATGAGTTCTGAGCAACTCATGGAAGACAGTGTCCAGGCTTCCTCCTGCTCTGAGACTTAGAAATCTAATCTAGAAGCTTCACAAAAGGAGCAAGGCAGCCTCCTAACTGGTTATTCTCTCAGGCAACTCTCTGGAGCACCTGTCATCAAATCTGCCTCCTATAACTTTCAAATCTCTCCACTTCTCTCCAGAATAACTACTCTACTCCAGATTATATCAGTACTTGTCTATGATGGGTTTGGGATAGGCTGTCCCCAAATATGCCACTTTGGCATATTGATTATTTTGAATTAAAGTTACTTAAGAAATAGTGAGTATAAGAAGGACACACTGACCCTCCTTTGTCCTCCTGAAAGCAGGAAACGAGTTTCCCATGTGAAAATTGCCCTCCGGAGAGAGAGAGAGATGTCCTTATCACTAGAGACAGGGAACTTTTTTTTTTTTAATTTTTTTATTGTTATGTTAATCCCCATACATTACATCATTAGTTTTAGATATAGTGTTCCATGATTCATTGTTTGTGCATAACACCCAGCGCTCCATGCAGAACGTGCCCTCCTCAATACCCATCACCAGGCTAACCCATCCTCCCAACCCCCTCCCCTCTAGAACCCCCAGTTTGTTTTTCAGAGTCCATCGTCTCTCATGGTTCTTCTCCCCCTCCGATTTCCCGCCCTTCATTCTTCCCCTCCTGCTACATTCTTCTTCTTCTTTTTTTCTTTCTTAACATATATTGCATTATTTGTTTCAGAGGTACAGATCTGAGATTCAACAGTCTTGCACAATTCACAGTGCTTACCAGAACACATAACCTCCCCAATGTCCATCACCCAGTCACCCCATCCCTCCCACCCCACCCCCCACTCCAGCAACCCTCAGTTTGTTTCCTGAGATTAAGAATTCCTCATATCAGTGAGGTCATATGATACATGTCTTTCTCTGTTTGACTTATTTCGCTCAGCATAATACCCTCCAGTTCCATCCACGTAGAGACAGGGAACTTAGGGCCAAATAGGCTGTGTAAGCAAACCTTGTTACTTCTTCACTAATTTGCTACTCCAAGCCCAAACTTCTTTGTCCTGTCAATTTTTCACAAATGTATTGTTTCTCTAGAAGGTATAAAAGCTGCCTGCTTTGGTCACTTCTTTGAATCTCGGATTTCTATGAGCTTCTGTCAGTATATCTGTGTTCCAGTTATTCTCATGGGACTGTGCTTTAAATCTGTGTCTCCTTGAGATCTTTACTAGTTCTTTGTTTTATTCACTTTTACTCATCCTTCAAGTATCCACTGTGACCCCATTTCTTCCAAAAAAGCATCCCTTGTAGGTGACATGCTCTGTGTTTCCCTTGTTATAATAATTGGTCATTCTGTATTCTAATTGCCTGTCTAACCCTTTTTTACCTACTATTACATTTTGAGAACCTTAATATTCTCAATTCCTAAAAATATGTCTTATTCACTATTAAATGGCTGATCCTTAACACATGACCTGGTGACATCAGAGGTGCTCAATAGCTATGTGTTATATTTGTTCAATGAATGATGGGATGGGGCTGTCACTGATGGTCACAAAGGTGGCTTTGGAAATTATACTAATATGGAAATTATATCAATCTTGTTTTAATCCCAAAGTCTTTATTCATAATCTGGATGCATTTGGTTAAGCGCTGAGCCTTAGTTTCCTTGTCTAGAACAAGGATACAACATTATGTACTCAGTAGGGTCAGCATGAAGATTTAATAAGATAATATGTATTAGGCATCTTGCGAATAATTACTGTTGAAATCAGGCAGAGATCTTTTAGATCTTTTCCTAAGATCTTTCCACATTTATTTTAGATCTTTTCCTAAGAGCTTTCCACATTTATTTTCATGTTAAAGATTGCTCTTGTGGGGCACCTGGGTGGCTCAGTCGTTAAGCGTCTGCCTTCGGCTCAGGTCATGGTCCCAGGGTCCTGGGTTCGAGCCCCACGTCAAGCTCCCTGCTCCGCGGGAAGCCTGCTTCTCCCTTTCCCACTCCCCCTGCTTGTGTTCCCCCTCTCGCTGTGTCTTTCTCTGTCAAATAAATAAAATCTTAAAAAAAAAAAAAAAAGATTGCTCTTGCTTTTTATTACAGTCAGATTTCTCCCAAATAACCATTTGAATCAGAGTCATGGGGGGTAGGTGTGATTTGCTCCTGGCATAGAGAGTCCTGATACTAAATAAAATGAAGTTAACTTTCTCTTGCCTCTTGACATAGTTGTCACTGAGATTTCTGTCGCCCTCCCCAAACCCAAGCTACTTTGTTCCTCTAAGTTTTAGGAAACTGCATCTGGATCCAGGAAATGCCAGTGGCATCAATGTCATCTTAGGAAGCTTAGGACAGTGATATATGACACATTAAGTCAGGCAGCCTCTGCCAGATTGATGAGGGGGAAGCCTCTCCTTAACCCTGAGAGCACTTTGTCTGGCAGTCCCTCAGGGCTGGTTTCAAGGGCACCATAAAGACATGACAGAGGTAACCAGTCCTTGGACAGAGAGGGCAGTCCTTTCCTGGTAGAGAAGAAACAGGTCCAGCATGTAGAATCAGAGGCACGGGGAGGATGGAGGAAGGCAGAGCAACAGGTTCTGAATCATTCTGAAGATTTGGCATTTATGGGAGCCATGGGCCATTTTTAATAAGAAAGATACAAACCCTGTAGAGGCTGTGGGAAGTGCGGGGTATTATATAGAGGCAGATGGGCAACATGATCTCGATCTAAGGCAACAAATGACTGAGTTTGGTAGAGAGAGTGGGACTGGAAACAGGGTTGGGTAGGAGAGAGGGGATGAAGAAAGAATCAATAGACCCTGAAAACTGATTAGAGGTTGAGTTTAGAGGAATGAAGCCTATCCAGCTAAGAGAAAGATGGAACCAACAAACAAGGAAGATCAAGGTCGGGAGACACGTCTGTACCAGTCACTACACTAGGAAGATGCTGTGAGGTTGACAACCGAAGGACAGGAGGTGCTTCCATCTCCCCTGGGTGGCCATGGAGTCACATGGGATGGCGTCCACATAATGTCACAACATCCGGTCAGTCTGCTCTAAAATGCAGTCAAACCCTCAGTGTCACCCCCCTGTAGAAGCAAGAGGCTGACAGGATGAGCTCTGCACTTCCTCACGGTTTCTCCTTGCCCAGACTTACCCAGCGTGGCTGTTGGAAAATGATAAACTGAGTCACAACAATGGTGACCCCCAGGGCAGCACAGAGCATGTCTGTTTCTCAGGATCTCGACTTTATTTATGTATATCAAAGGCTCGCAGGGTTGGGGGGAAGGGAGTTAGAAAAAGAAAGGCACAAAATCTAAGAAACCAAAAGGTGACATCCGTTGCCCTCCCTGCAGCAATGGGTCTATTTTTACATCCCCGCATGGGGCATAGGGCTTATGTTGTCATTTCAAACACGGCTTCATCTTGACCAAGACAGGATTATATGTGACACTGCTGAAATCAGAACATCTCTGCAGGCAACAGAGCAGGAGGACTTCTAATTGTTCTGGGTATCCAAAGTTACAACAACCATCTCAGCTTGTCCCAGCTGCCCATGAAAGAGAGATCATTAGTGCCCAAACAGAAAACACTGAGGTTTCAAAAAATGAATAAAACACCCTACAAAACAATGCCCTCGTTGTGATATAGTCTGCTCCTGTTATAAAGGGGCTTGGGTCAGACTTCGCAGATACTAGAATGATCTCTCCTTTTTTTTTTTTAAGTGTCAGTAGAAACTCGGATCTAAGAGAAACAAAGAGAAATGTGTTAAGACTAATATCTTGGGGCACAGAAAAAAGATTCTAAAAATAACAATAGCTGCTTTGTGTACATTTCCTTTATTTCTCTCTCCCCAGCGTCTGGTCCCAGGTCTAGGATATTAATAAGTTTTGGTAGGCTGATTGGTTAATAAAGTAATAATAGTCAATGTTATTCCCCTACCTGGAATGCCCTTCTGTGTTTCTTTAACTAGAAAATTCCTATTCATATTTTTTGTCATATCACAAACCACATGTGAAATATCACTTCCTGGGAGAAATCTTTTCTGTCAACCGAGATGGAAAGTATCTCTCTCCATCACTACTTCCAGCACAGCGTTGGTTTACTGGAGGCGCCAGCAAGTGAGTTGTGTTTTATCAGTTTTCTTCTTTGTCTCTGAGTAACCTAGAGTTAGAAACCATTTCTTTTTCTCTTTCTTTCTGTCCCTCTCTCAAATGTCTGTTATAATTTGGCACATAGTAGGTTCACGATACATTTGGGTTGACAACTTCTCTGAGAGACCTTAGAGAAAAAGTCCTGTCAGAGATTAGTAATGGATGGAATACAGGGACAAGGGAGAGGGAAGGGTCAATGATAAATAATTCCCGAGAGTGATTGCTTCTTCTTTGCAACACAACATTTCTTTCCTTGACATCAGTAAGTGATCCACACATTCCTTACAAACCCGATATAATCTGTCAGCCATGATTTCCTGTAAGAAGGCTTTCTGCCATGGAGTTGCAAATAAAAGATAAAAATGTGAACGATATCTTCTGTATGGTAGTTGTCTTTTTTTATAATCTTCCCCAATTGATTCTAAAGCCCAAGTTTGTGGGTGGTCTTCTGGAGGAGACCAGCTTTCCTGTCACGAACGGGAACAAAGCTCTGAATACCCTCCCCAAAGGGAATCATTCGCGGCAGCCAATTAGATCCTATCCTAAGCTTTCCTGTTTCCTTCTAAATCACCATATATTTCTTGAAGTTTATGTGCTGTCTATTAGATGGATAACCACTCCCCTTCCATAAAGCAAGTGAATCAAGAGGCAGATTTTCTCGGCACTTTCAGTCACATGCATGGACTCGCTTTGTCTTTTCCAGGGAACAACCCCTAACTCTGTCTGGATCTTCACGTCAGTGTGTTCCACACTATCTTCACCCACTGGCACATTAAGTTCCACACATCTAAAATCTAACAACATCTCCTTCCTTTACCCTGTCAAACCAGCTTCCCGTGTGGAACCCCTTATTCTCAAGTATGATGCCAGCTCTCTCCAGTCACCCAGGCTCAAAGCCAGAGGCATCTCGTGTCAGAGTGGAGCCTTCTCATGGATTTCCTTGTCACTAGTCCCTTGCACATCGCCTCCAGAGTTATAGTCATGAAGCTCCACTTCTCTTAGTATAATTCCAAACTACTCAGTCTGGCCTTCAAATCTCTGCAAAATTGACTCTTAGTTACCACTCTAGGCTATTTCCTAAAAAATCCCCCAAGAACATTCTACTGAGTCACCATTTCCTGTTCCTGAAACAGACCCCACCCTCAGATTCATCATCCCGGATTAAATAGCCTTTATGGTTCTGGTTCTTGTCCCAGTGCCTGGGCTACTTAAAGCCTTGGGTCTGATTCCACTTAGAGCCCAGATGCTGGTTGCCAGTGTTTACCTTGACTCTATACTCAGAAGCTCACAGGCCAAGCCAAGTCCATCTCCAGCCCTCATTTGATTCCCAGGACCCAGAGCAAGGTGCGCTGCCCAGGGTCACTGTTTGTCTGGATAGGAAGTTCAGAAAGTAGCCAAGCAAGGGCTGGCATCTGAAGATGAAAGTGGGATCATAAAATGAAGAAAGGGTAGCACGTCGTAAGATGAAAAGATGTGAAGGAGAGATCTCAGACGCATTGCTCCATCTGAGTGAATTAATGGGTACTCTTTCAGTTATGATCGATAGAAATCTAACTCCAACTAGCTTGAGCCATAAAAACAAAGAATTAGCTCATGTCACTTAAAAATTCAGGGATATATTTGGCTCCATATTTGGTTGAATATAAGTGTACGATAATGTCCTTCAGCGTCTTTCTCTCTCCGTAGTTAGGTTCTGCTCTTAACTGTGTTCTCCCAGGCAGGTTTTCTCCTTGTGTGAGCAGGCTCTAAGCTCCCATCCTACCAGTTCAGCAACTTCAGAGAAGAGTGCCTCTTTCATAGCAGTTGCATCAAGTTTCAGAATTGTTTCTCAATGAAATGCCTGAGACCCTATCCCTGTCCCTGAATTAATCACTGTGGCCAGGGAAAGAAATATACCACCAGAAAAATCAGAGCACTGTAAAAAGGGGAAAATACTAGATGCTGGGTAGTAAAAACAACCAATGTCCACCATGATAAGAGAATCTAGAGAATTCAGGACACAGTGCATGTTGGAGGCCTGAGTCTTGGGGATTGGGGGCTGGTTCTGATCACTTGTAGATCCCATGCTTGGTCTCTCTCTTATATGTTGGTACATGTGAGAAGGGTCATGTGTGATGGTGAACCAAAGAAATACACCTTCCCCATCTCCATATATGGAACACACACACACACACACACACACACACACACACACAAATTTGCTTCTGAGTGGAACTACATCCTACTTAGATCAATTATTCAGAGGAAAATGTACGCACTGGTCAGCTGTCTGGGGCTACCAGTAAGACACCCTATCCTAGTCTAGATGGAAGGATAGGAGAGTGAGACATGGTTATGAAGAAACAGCCTCGGAGAACTTTAAAAGGCAAAAGACTCTTCAATCCAGGTTGTTAAAGTGAGCCCACCAATTCACCCCTTGCAACTTACTTACCTTTCAACAGATCGAGCTTCTTTAGGGAGTTCTTCTCACTTCCTCACCTTTGGTCTGGGTATGACCCCTCAACTGATCATAATCTAAAGCCTTCCCTGCTCTGTGCTGGGGACTGGGATCAAGAGGCCCTCTGATTCCCCTCACCCCCAATCTAGGCCCTAGGTTAAATACATTCCAACACATTTCTTCAAGGGTCAGGTCAAATTCCTCTCTCTCCCACAAACAGTCCCAATACCCTTATTTTAAGTTAGTTTCTCCCTCCGCCAAACTCCATAGTATGTTGTATATTCCCCTCTGACAGCACTTATCACAATCTGTGTTTGAATTAACGTTATTTATGTATGTGTCTGTCTTCACTGATAGACTGTGAGCTCTTAACAGGCCTGGAATAGCTCTTATTCATCTCCATATCCCCCACAGTGTCAAGTGCAGCCCTTTGCACTGAGCAGATCCCCAACAAATGTTTGCTAGGTTGCTGAAACCAATCGTGTTAGCTCCTGCAAAATATTTTTCAACGGTCTCACATTAACTATAGCACTGCTTCTAACTTTTTAAAAATCCATGTTCCCTTTAAGGACTAAAGATCTCATGCCTTCTGTTGGGATTGGAGGGGTCTGTTAAATAATTCTTTCTCTTCTCCACGCATGTTCTGAACCAGTTAAAGCATTAGACAAGTGGTAAAACAAGTAGGGATTTAAAGCAGCTTTATTGCTGATAAAAACTGAATTAGGAAGTGGTTAAGGTAGATGCTTCCTAATTCTAAACATGGGCTAATATCCTTTTGAAATGCAGAGCAGGGGAGGAGCAGAGCAATAATTTGTGTGTATTGTGGACATGGGGCTCCCAGGAGGGAGGCTAAGCTGTGGATCCATGTTGTTTCTTCTCCCACATTCAATAATCTAAAGATTGTTTTTTCCTATGAGGAGAAGAGACAGAAGAGTAAAGACATGGCTTAAGGGTCACTGTCATGAAAATTCTCTTCAGATGGGAGGAAACATCAGGAGCAGTGAGGTTGTCTTCAACAAACACCTTCCTTCATTAGTTCGTTCGCTAAATTACAAAGTAAGTAAAAATTCATCACCTACTTTGTCCCAAGTACCATGCAGAACTTGAGATACAGTGGTGAACAGAGCGGGCACAATTCCAGTGTCCAGGAGCCTTATAGTGTAGAGTAGTAAGTCCCAATGGCAAATGTCGCCATCACTAGGGAGCTGTGGAAGCAGCCAGACTGAGAGGCCCAGGAAAACCTCCTGCAGAAGTCACATTTTGGCTGGGACTTGATGAACAAAGGGTTTTAGGGAGGTGAAGAAAACAGGAAGAGTGGAGACATGGGAGGAAGGAAAAGGGAAAGTAGAGGAGGGAGTTCCGAAAAGAGGGAACAGAATATGCAAAGAACCTGAGGTTCTATGTCTATGTGGTCATGATGGATTCCATTCCATAGAAAAATCACATGCAAAAAGAAAAAAAATCCTCAGTATCCTGGCTATTTTACCTCCAACTTCCCCAAATATTTCAAAACTACATACAGAGGCTCACGATGTACTTAGTATTGAATTTTCATCTGCTCCCCTCACTCTGCATCATGCTAAAATAAAAAGCAGATTGTCAGGGTACCAAGTGCTATGGTGATTGGAAATATAAAGGGGTTAAGTGACAGACAGACAGCGACTCCAGTGAGAGAGTATGGCTGAAAGAGAGAGCCAGGGAGAAAAACACAAAATCATGAGGACTGGAGGCGGGAGTATCAGCCCTAAAATAATTCTTAAGGGAAAGAGATAATTTAAACTTGTAGACATCCTTCATAAATCCAGCCAAATTCAAACAAAACCCACTTGGAGGTTTTGGCAGTATTTTTATTCTTGCTCTGAAAAAAAATAAAAAGTCTCCATTATCAAAATCTTAATTATCAGAAGTATCTAAACATGAGACGACAGAGAGACCAAAAAAGACTCTGTCCTATTTTGCATTCCACTAACTCCAGCTAGGATGACCCTAATAGCAGTGATTAGTTGGCCCCATAGATGGCACCACTATTTGGGAACCCAATTCCCCAAATCCATCAATAATACCTGGATAACAACTATGACGTTCAAGGGCAATTGATCAGGCAACACAGATGGCAGATGTGAACTCCTCCCACCCCACACCCTCGTTTGCATTCTCCCATTATCACCACAGTATATCAAAGCTGGAAGAAGCCTCAGAAACCATCTTGTCCTACCACTTCATTGTACATCTAAGATATTTCAAGCCCAGGAAATTGACGTGATCTCCCCAGCACTCCACAGCATGCCAGTGGCAGGGCTAGATTTAGCACCCAGACCTCTGCTCCTTGTTTAGTGCTTTTATACTCATTGGGTTTCAGTCAGTGCATTGAAAGCAACTTCAGAGCAGGCAATACCTAAAGAGAACAATGTTAGCTGCATCATGGATTAAAGCTACATTTGAAGATGAGTAGTCAAATGGATTTAGTAACATTCCTCTGAAATGAATTTAGCTCCTAAAACTGCAGGGGGGTAGAATCTGCTCCATTAAGGTAACTACTTGGTAGAAAGAGGAGGTCAGAAGGCTTCCCTAAGGGAAAAGCATGCAGATCCCCAAAGGAAAGCCAGAGTAAGATAAGCCATTCATGCCAAACTCCTCCCAAATTCATCAGATAGGTCAGCCCTCTTCTGATTGCGGTGGAGACGGGGAACAATGACAGGTGGGACAAGAGGCCAAGAACTTATTCTAATGGAGATCCAAAAGGCCAGAATAAAGGAGACCCCCCTCTAACATTTCAAAATGATTTTTTTAATCTTAACTCATAGAGCTTAAACATTAACCCAGGATCCTCAAGCTATAGTCAACCCCTTACGAGAGAAGACCAGCAATCTATCAATCAATTCTTGCTTCCTATCTTCATGAAGCTACTCCTTCAATACTAACCACTAATACGAACCATTATACCTAAGGGTATCCTATGAGTAAGCTGTAAACATTTTGCTTCCAGTATGGATCAGACAGCCCTAGAATGTGTCAGACAGATAGTACTTAAATTAACTCCAAGGCCATGTTGTACCTAAAACTGAAAAATTCATCTGCTATTCTACCCAATGAGGTCCAGTCTCCTTGTCTACCAGAGCACCTCAGAGGTTCTGCAATAAGATCAGATAGCAACCTAAACAACCCTCCACCTCTACAACAAGAAACCAGTGTTCAAAGATCAAGTATCCTTGCAGGTTAAAGTCCAAAGGAATTAATTCCTAAAACAAACTATTCATCATTTCAAAATAAAGTTCAAAGTCCAAAATGTTTTAAGTAAAATCCAAGTAAACTGAAATACTTCCTCATTTCTTATTCTCACAATCTCTCTTAGGACTCTTGATGCCTGGAGAAGAGAGGGATTCCTTTAGCATCTACAATGTGGGCTCTTTTATTGTAATTAGTGTATTTCTGTCAGGGTCTCAAAACTTGTGTAAGTCCAATCCCAAATCTCTCATAAGCATCCCTTTATAAGGAATCCAAAGACTTAATAAGGATGAAAATATTATTTTAGCACGAGTAACACACCCATAAAATTTAGAAAGCATAAATCTCTAGTCTATAAGTCACTTAATTTTCTTCTGGTTATTTAATTGCCCCAGGGGATACCAGAGAATCTGAGAAACATGAGCGGCGGGTTCACAGTGAGGCGGGTCAATCGATTTAAGCTGCCCAGAGTCTATGATCTTGAACTCAAACTCATTTAGGAGAAATCTTCCATCAAGTGATAATGGCATATTTTCCATTACAAGCGGTGTGTGTGGGGGGGGTAAAAATCCCGCCAATCTGTACAACCCACCTTCTTAAAGGACTGCATTTACGAAACTCCTGCCTTCTACCAAAGTATAGTAATACTCACTGTTAGAAGGTCCCCTTAATAGTAATACCCACAGTTAGAAGCTCCTCTTAATTCAGAACCTCTTCAGATGCTCTTGATTCCCTTGACCACATTGAACTCAATGTTTGGCACCCCAGATGGAACTGATATCACAGCCTCTACACCGTCTTTATGAGCAAGCATTTTCATTTCTGAGGTGGTGGTTCTTGCTCCTTGCTATGGAATTCCTTAGATCTTAAGAAATCTGTATCCTCGGTTTCTCTTCATCCAACCATTTGTTTCAGTTCAATAATCACCTTCAACATAGTTCAGAACCACGGTTGCTGCTGATGCTTCGGAAATGTTTATTCCGGGGACCTAGTGAGGACCACTACCTCTGCCATGGGACCCTCAAGGTAGGCTTAGCTCAGCCTGAATAATCCTGGTCTTGAATAGCATTTCTTTCTGTTGCATCCTCTTGCAGCAGTAAACCATGCGTCTGGTGTTTCTGATGCTTCTTTTCTCTGTTTCTGCCGAGTCTCACACAAATGCTCAACTGGGTTTCTAACTACTTTAATCTGCTTCATAGCTTGGTCACTTTCCTTCTCCAATGGTGGCATCCTGCTACTTACTGGAATTGAATTCCTTTCTTCTTCCCTTTGAATTTTTTCTCTGCTTTCTGGCCAAGATATGTATTCATCCAACACCACCCTTTAAACGTTATCTCATATAGTTTCCCACAATGAGAGATATGAAATTAATAATTTCTGGGTCTGTGGAAGGCCTCTAACACAACAAATCTTGTCCGTTATCATTTCCTGAGTTAAATCATCCCACCCGGGAGATAGTATCCCATCAGTCTGTATCTCGCCCAGGCTGGATTTAATCTATCATTATTCTGCTTAGATTCCTTTTAGTATGTGCTGTGGTATGTAGAATTCAAAAACAGTCCCCAAATGGGGTGCCTGGCTGACTCAGGCGGTGGAGTGTGTGATTCTTGACCTCGGGGTTGTGAGTTCTAGCCCCACGTTTGGTATAGAGATTGGTTAAATAAATAAATAAATAAATAAACAAACAAACAAACAAACAAACCTTCAAAGAAAAAAAAAAACAGTCCCCAGATATCCCACCCTAATCCCTGGGACTATGAATATGATATCACACTGGTGATTAATGTTGCATTACACGGAAAAGGCTTTCTGAAGATATAATTAATGTTACTCATCAGTTGACATTGAGTTAATCAAAATAAAGATTATCTGTACTATCATGTGATTAATCTAATCACTTAAATGCAGAGAGTTAGCTACGGAGGGTAGCCTTAGAATCCTAAATCGAGAAATACACCAAACATGTTTCCTAATGGTTTAGACAACAGCTGCTGGCCCACCTATAACATCCATGTCACCATGGAATTGATCCAGAAGTTCTTTTGAGTATATCCTATTGATTTCTCTTATCTAAGTTTTTTGAATCACTTATGTGTCTCTCCTAGTCTTCAGGGGATGTTTCCTGGTGTCGATTCTTTACGTGGTTGCCTTCAGTGATCCCCAGCATGCTGGCACATTCATTCCAGGCTGCCTTCCAAGATTTTGCCTCTTTCCCTCTGTTATATTTCTTTGTACACCTGTCACATTTTCTGATCTAATAACAACTAAAATGGCTTCTTTTCTAATGCCCTCTTTTAGAGCAATTACACTTAGATGCAGCTACTTTTACCTTTTATATCTGCTAGTCATAGCCCTTAATATCTCATTTCCCTTTCATATCTGCCTGAATGTTCCTCCAAGATGTTAACATTGTTCCTAAGGAGCTGTCTCTGCTTTAACGCAGTTTCCTGTGCTTGATTTTTGTTCTTCCACTGCTCTCGTCGAGACGGTGAGAATAAAGCAGGCTAGTTAAAATATTCAACTTCCTCTTTGGTTTCCTAAATAAAATTATTTCTAGATGCCAAATATTCCAGGCGCAGGCAGTCTTTTTAATTGCCTTCCTAAGCTCTGGATTTTTACTAATTCCCTCCAAGAGAAGAGCTTTTTTTTTCTTTATAATAAAGCTCTCCTTTCATTTTACCAATTTACTAATAAAGCCTATCACTGTTCCATGCATAAAGCCACAGTTTTGATCTTGAGAAACTGAAGCTCTGGTCAGAACCTCAAAATGAACAAATTTAAGACCACATAGTGGAGGGTAACTCTCTAGAACCTGTCGACAAGCTCGTGTTTACAAGGGATTAGGACTCTGGGTTCCTCCTTTTAGCCTCAGTGCAGCAGAGAATTTGGGGCAGCAAGTTTAATGGTGCTACCTAGGCCTGCAATAACATTTTAAAGTGAAAATTTTACACATTAGGGTCTATAATCTATGTAGAATGTAACTGCCTTTGCAGTTTAAAGTGACCATTTACAGACCTGACACTTGGCTGAGGACTTCAGGAAAAGCAGAAATTATGTGCCACTTATCAAGACCAAAAAGTTCTAGTGTCTGCCTCAGCTTGGTCTGAGATCCTAATGCAAGTCCTATCTGTGTGGTTGAAGGTCCAGTTATAGCCGCCCAAAATAAAGATCTAAATGGCCAGCATATTCTGAAGTCTGTCCTTGATTATAAAATAACAGCTACTCATTGATAGAAAAAGCCTCCAGAAGGTCAACTGCACAAATGTAAAACCAAAACCATCCCTATAGTACAGCACGAGTCAATGCAAACTAGTCAGAATCTCCATTGGCACCATGATCCAGAGCTCTGGGCCCAGCACCATGTCCCTGGCCAACAAACCTTCCGTCTCAACACCTTTTATTTTGCCTCCAAATGTCATTTCTTATCTGTAGTTCAAGATCATCTGCTTTTACCAAAAGACGGGATTTTTTTAGTCAATAAGTAACACCTCATTCTTTTTTAATCATGGAGCCCAGTGATGTGTGAGCTCAGGATTGGAGAGATAGAGGCCAAGCTGTCAGCTTCAGGGCACCTGGGTGGCTCAGTCATTCAGCGCCTGCCTTCAGTTGAGGTCATGATCCCAGGGTCCTGGGATCAAGCCCCATATTGGGCTCCCTGCTCAGAGGAAAGCCTGCTTCTCCCTCTCCCACTACTCCCTGCTTGTGTTCCCTCTCTTGCTAACTCTCTCTCTCTCTCAAATAAATAAATAAAATCTTAAAAAAAAAAAAAGATGTCAGCTTCATTATTGGTAAAGGGTGTATTTATTGACATGGCTTCCACATATGGCCAATGGGCTTGCTAACACCCTCTGAACTGAACTTACCCACAAGACACTATTTCCCTCTTTGACATATGAAGACCGCCCCACTCAAACTGGTGCATAATGGAGAGCGTGGGCCAGAGGCTTCCTCTTTATAAGCAGGAATATGTCCTCAAAAAGAGCCAGGATGGACTATGATTAAGCAATTCACCAATCAATTAAATTATTATTTTTTCCCTGAGGATGGAGATGGAGAAAGATGTCAGGAAGTCACTCTATATGAAGTACTTTCTACATGAAAACAAAGCCAAGGAGGAAGAAGATTTGCCTCTAGAAAGAATCATAGCAGTTTTGAGTGTTTCAAAAGAAATTAAATAATCATATAGATAGATCTGTATTATTATTGAACATCTGCTTTTAAAATTCAGAGGTATGAGGAATTAAGAAACCATCTAGCTATTCATTCATTCATTCATTCACTTAAGCAAGACTTACTGAAAGCCAACAATATAGAAGGCATTGTACAATCCTCTCTTTCTCAACTGAGGAAGCACAGGACTAGAGAAATAAAACAATTTGATGTCACTCAGCACGTCAGGGATAGAACTTAGACTCAGACCCATTCTTGCAAGCATCATGACAGGACCAGACTGAAATGTGTGGTACCAAGAAGTCCTATCAGAAGTAATGCACTCAGTGCAAGCCACCATCATGGGGTTATTGACAACAGCTGTGACCCAGAAGAAAGAAGTCAGAGGAGTAAGGGAAAGAGTGGAAAATATGTCATGTGAGAAGTGGAAGGAAGGAAGCTGTGGTGGAAACATTCTTCCCCTGGTGTCAGATGACCTGTTTTCAAGACACAGATTCAGTCATGTGGAGTTGCTACAACACTGGACAGGTCTCCTGATCTTCCTGAGCCTCCTCCTCTTCTCCATAAATTGGAGATGACATTAGCATTGCTGTCATTGTCATAGAACTTCCGTGAGAACTGTATGTGATCATGGACCAGGATGATTTATGTAAAGCTGATGTAAATATTTATTATTTTTTTATTAAAAGCTAACGGAGCTAAGAGTGTTTAGCAAAGGCAAAATGAGGCCGAGTTGAGGGATATTTGAGGTACTGTCTCTTATGACAAAAAAAAAGAAGAAGAAGAAAACTCACTAGCCATCTGTTTCTTAGACACTTTTCTAAGTTCTCCCTCTTTCTTTGCACCACACTACCAATCCGTACATTCTAGAACACAACACAGCTTGGAGGGCAGATCAAGGAGCTAGATCATGAGCTGGGATCAAACTTGAGTCTGCCTGGCTGCCTCAAAACACAGCTAACTTTCCACCACTGGGGTAAAGAGCAAAGTGGTTGGGGGTGTGGGGTCCTTGAGTTTGCACCTGGCTCAGCCCCTAAGAGCTATGTGACGCAGGCAAGGTAATTAGTCTCTCTGTGTCTCCTGATCCTCATTTGTAAAATGGAAATAATCATAGGCCCACTTTGTCAGGTCATTATGCAAGAACACATGAGGTACAGCATAGGCGGTGTTTGAGAATGCATGGCATAAATACCACTATCACTGTTGAAAGCTTTGTCAGAAGAGAGTTTGGGCCCGGTGGCATTCTGTTTCCCTTCCAAGCCTCAGATCCTAAGTACACTTTTCTTTCCCCGTTCCCTATGTATATGATCAGGCAAAGTCCTCCTAGAAGCATCCTGGAGCTCAGCCAAGTACCTTGATCAACACTGATTTTGATCATAGCAAAAGGAGTTTGGAAAAGAACATCAAAGTGTTAGGTACAAAACCTGATTTTTAGAAGTAGGCACACTAAAGCCAGTTCTGAGAATCCGCTGGTCTATTTCATATATTTAGGGATTATTCTACCTCTTCTTTTAGGCTGATCAAACATTTACTGCCCCGTCCAAAGAGGTCTGGGTGCCAGGAAGCCCTTCCTGAGGCGTGCCAGACAGCACGCCATCACATCCTGATGGTGGAGATAAACCTCGCTGGAGGTGTGAGCAGGGGATGAGTCTTGACATGAAGTTTTGACAAGGAATAAAAATGAGAGAGGTAATCTCTTTTCCAAGTTCCACGGGGATTGGGTGAAGTGATGAGAAAAATCAGTGTTTCCCCTGAGCCGCACGCTATCAATATTAACATGGCTTCAACTTAATTAGCAGTAACTTCCTCTTTAAAATGCTAAGTATTTTTATTATTAAAACCAATAATCACAGCGATGGAAAGGTGCAGCATGGCCATTCTTACAGAATATTGATGAAAATGTATATCTTTTGGGAAGGTAACAAGGTCCTATATATAAACCTTCCTAAATGTATTTTGACCCCTAATTCTTATTTCTAAATAAATAATAATGCATGTGAAGAAATATCAGGGTGTACAATCAAAAAAGCCTTGTATGTGACAGCCAAAGCATGTGACAATGGGAAAGAAAATGTTCAGAAATGCAAGACAAAGTGAAATAAATGAAAGCACATCAATAAGAAGGAACAGCAGGTAGTTATTAGATGGATGATCTAGGAAAAACTAATGATGCAAGAAATCATTATGAGCACTTGTTCAGTGAAATGAGTAGGTTATTAAGGAGTGTGATCTGCACAACCGTGATGGTGTACATTCATTTACACAGAAAAAATAGAAGCCTAGAAGGATGGATGCACAGCTAAAAGAATACAGTGGTCATTAGGGGGAAGTGGGATTCAGACAGTTATGTCTTTTCTCATGCTTGCATGTGCAGTCTAAATTATTTCAAATAAATTTCACAAGTACCACTCCACAATAAGCAAACAAAAAAATCAGTAATCAATTTTTATAAAGGCTGATCAACAACTACATTTTGTGGATAAACTGGAGACACGGGATTTGCAGGAGATGATGGACATGCATTACCCCAGTAGCCTGCAAGAGCCAACTGAGCCATCCGCATGCTTTAACTACATCTCGGTCCCTCCTGTGATAGAAGGAGACAGGGTTCTGAAGTTGGAGCTAGTAACCAGAAGCCCAGATCACCTCCGCCACTTGTTGACCATGTGATCTTAATCTCGCTAAGCTTCAGTTTCCTTATTTGTAAAATGAAGATCGATAGTTCCAAGCTTTGCTGTGAGGACTCACTGAAAAGGTAAATTTGGAAGCAACTGGACAGGACCTGCTCATCATTGGACTGCAATCCATGTGAACTGTTTTACTTTGCTCACCGATCTAAAAAATGGGTTGAGGTGACATTCAATGAGGTATGGCTGGAAATGCAAGTGTGTGGTGGAGGACCCAGAAAGTGAGCGCCCACAAAGAGTTCGGCCATAATAGTGGTATTGACGCCATGCATTCTCAAGTGAGCTGTATCTGCTCAAGCCTCTGCTCTTTGCTGCCTTTACAGGACATAAGGCGGCAGCACCAAATAGCACTCTGGGGGGCCGCTACCTCTTCCAGAGGCAAAAGGGAGAGGCGGGGAGGCTGCCATGGCGCCTACAGGCTCCAGGAAGACACCACCTTGTCTGTGTTCCAGGGACCAAGAGGCGGACACTTCACCTGGTCACTCCACGCATACCAGCTCTGCACTGGGACAATCCGAGACTGGGCTCTGAGCAACCTGAAGCTGCTACAAGACACGTCTCCTTGACCGGGCTTACCAGCTGCAGCAGAAAAACAGCTTCTAATTCACTTCTGCCTTCCAAATCTCACGGGAGCACAACTGCCCTGGCAGAAGCTAAATTTAGCTGAACCCTACTTAAAAGGGAGTTGGGAAAAAGTAATTTATAGATGACCAATTTTACAAAAAAATATATAAATAAATAAAAGTATACTGGGGAAGGTTGGAGGGAGGCTGAGGGCTGACCTGCCACATCCACCAATACCTCCCACAGGCCCTGGCATGAGGTGACCTTGCCCTGAACCCTATTTTTAGAGGATCCTGCATATCACAAATACACATAAAAACGAAATACATTAAAGTGCAATGTGTGCACCGTTGTCTCTTGGGATCTGATACTCAGCAACCACACAGCACAACCCATAAACCCAAACATTAGCCCTCGTGTCTACACTGCTCAGGCCTCACGGGAATGTTTCTCTTACCATATATTCTTGAAATGAGAGATGCCAAGTCCAAATGCCATGAAGATTTGTGAACGGAGGTGGACGCAACTTTGCATGAAGGACCCGAGGGGTGAAAATGCCAAAGGAAGGCAAAAGATAAATTGAGTTCATCAATTTTTCCCCTCATGAATGCAATAGTCCTTGGTCATAATCAAGCATCAGTTTCCCAGGAATGCCAAACATCCATTTTGGGGAATCTCTTTGTACTCCAATGTATGGTTTCAGAGATACTCAGAATTAACTGAGTATTCAGAGTAATTGCACACGTCATTGGAGAAACATTTTGCAATATTAAACAATGCACCTCCTGCCTAAAATTGCATATTCTTAAGCTTAGATATAACATACACAGAGCATTATCCTAATATTTTTTTTGGCAGCTTGACGGGTACCGGATGCAAGAAATGTGAATATTCTGTTCTCATACATATATTTATTAAAATTTAATCACACTTAAAAAATAACTGTATTTGAATAATTTTGCTGAAAATTTTTGATACTAATAAATTTTAATTATATTTTCCATTTTAATTTTAAAAAGCAACATGGAATATTTTATAAGACAACATTTCAGAAACATATGGCCCTCCGATGTTCGAAGACCGTGACTGTGAGCTCCAGAATCTTCTCTTCCCCAGGTCTGATTCAGGCTCCACAGATACTCTCCATCCATTGTCCAGTAGGTCACTTCACTGTTATTTACTGTGAAAAGCCTTCAAGGACCATAAGACACGCTGAACTCTAAGGAACAAACTGAAGGTTGCCGGAGAGAAAGTGGGTGGGGGGATGGGGTAACTGGGTGATGGGCATTAAGGAGGCCACTTGATGGAATGAGCACTGGGTTATATGAAACTGATGAATCACTAAACTCTACCTCTGAAACTAATAATACATTATATGTTAATTAATTGAATTTAAATAAAATAAAAATAAATTTTTTTAAAAAGAAGCCTTTAGAGAGCACCTAGTATTCACTGGACATTGTGCTAAGCACTGAACATATAGACATAAAAACACATGCTCTGAAATAAGTCAATCAGAGAAAGACATGTATCATATGACCTCACTGATATGAGGAATTCTTAATCTCAGGAAACAAACTGAGGGTTGCTGGAGTGGTGGGGGGTGGGAGGGATGGGGTGGCTGGGTGATAGACATTGGGGAGGGTATGTGCTATGGTGAGTGCTGTGAAGTGTGCAAGACTGTTGAATCACAGACCTGTACCTCTGAAACAAATAATACATTATATGTTAAAAAAAAAGAAGAAGAAGAAGAAGATAGCAGGAGGGGAAGAATGAAGGGGGGGAAATCAGAAGGGGAGATGAACCATAAGAGACTATGGACTCTGAAAAACAAACTGAGGGTTCTAGAGGGGAGGGGGGTGGGAGGATGGGTTAGCCTGGTGATGGGTATTAAAGAGGGCACGTTCTGCATGGAGCACTGGGTGTTATACACAAACAATGAATCATGGAACACTACATCAAAAACTAATGATGTAATGTATGGGGATTAACATAACATAATAAAAAAAAAGAAAAAAAAAAACACATGCTCTTGCTATAAAGACATCAGATTCCAGCTAAGAAAATCTTGGGCAATCTCCTTTGCTTTTTTTTTTTTTAAGATTTTATTTATTTGAGAGTGAGAGAAAATTAGGGAGAGAGGGAACACAAGCAGAGGGAGTGGGAGAGGGAGAAGCAGGCTTCCCGCTGAGCAGTGAGCCTGATGCGGGGCTCGATCCCAGGACCCTGGGCTCATGACTTGAGCCGAAGGCAGACGCTTACCGACTGAGCCACCCAGGCACCCCTCTCCTTTGTTTTTTGATAGCTATTCCTTTTAAACTAAATGGCAGATCCTGGCATAAGAATACCCTAGATAATTCCCTCTTATCCATTCATTCCCTCTTATTCATTTAAAAGTTGTTAACGATTGTTAAATTGTTAACAATCTTCTTGTTACAAAATATTGTCAGTGGTATGTCAGGGGACTGGGGAGTCTAAGATGGATAAAACAGTGTGCCGTTCTTAAAAAGTTCAAGGATAAATGCTGCAGAGATGGACACAAATACAACATGGTAAGTTCAGTGACAGAGGCCAGGACAGGATGCTATGGGCATTTTCTCCCAACTCACAAATACTTTCATCTTATTCCATATTATCCTCAAGCCGCTGACTTATATTTACTCTTACCAATTTCTCGCCCCCCTGAAATCCCTCAGTGCACTGAAACCTAACATCTAGCCCACCCTTCACCTACACGGCCCGAACCAAGGTCACCAATGACCTCCTTGCCAGAAAGCCAATGAGCACTTTCATTCCTTGCCTTAATTTACATGAACATGGTCCTCTTCTTGAAACGACTTTTTCCATTGGCTTTCCCTGACACCACATCCTTCTGGTGGTTTCTCCAAGCTTTCTGGCTACCCTTTGTCAGCCTTTTTTATGATTTCCTGTTATTCTGCTCTTCTCTCAAACCTCAGTCCCAGATAGGTCTCCCACGTGTGTGAATCATAAACGCGCTTGATGATTGCCACCATGAATGTGCTGATTGTGACCATAAACATGCTGGGTGGTTATGACCTTAAGTATACTGGATACTGACAACCCTGTATCTGACCGAAACCGTTCTCCCGAGCGACGCCATGTATCACAGCTGCCGACTCAGCTCCTCTCAGATGTTGCTTCGGCCCTTTAAATAGGCTAACTGAGTGAGCCCACGTGTATCCTCTCTTAGTGAAGGAAGATGCCACCTACCAGGACCTGGATACCAGCTTGATCTTTTAGTCTCTTACAGGTATTCGGTCACCAAAAACTATCAACTAAAAAAACACCTTTTTATTATCGAAGCACGATTAACATGCGATGTTACGTTAGTTTCAGGTAAACAACATATCGATTTGACAACTTTATACATTACTCAAGGCTCACCACGAGTGTAGCCACCATACAACGTTATTACAATAGCATCAGCTATATTCCTTATGCTGTACTTTCCATCTCCATGACTTATTTTATAACTGGAAGTTTGTACCTCTTAATCCCCTTTATGTACTTCTCCCACCTCCCCTCCCACCTCCCCCCCCCCCCCACCTCCCCTCTGGCAGGAGGTATCAATTTCTACTCTTAAAAACGTCCACTCTCCACTCTACTGCTACTTTCTTTGCTCAGGCTACCAACCTCCTGTCTCATGGAGTAACACCCTGGTCCACTGAACACTGATGTCCCTGTGTCGAGCTGGTTTTATGCCCTTCCAAATGACCCTCCATAGGTGGCTAGAGCCATCTTTCAAAAGTGTAAATCTGACCATGTCACCTTATTGATTAAAGCTTCTTAATGACTCCCACTGCCCTGCAGCATAAAAGAACAAAGTATGTTGGGAAATAATAAGAAATTGGGTACTGCAAGAATATGAAGTTCAACAGGAGGATCGTCAAGCTGATAGAGAAAGCTAAGCACAAACTGAGCTGGAATAAGGAGGCTGTCATTGGAGCATTAATCTCCAAGGGCACGAAAACAGGACTGAAATAAATCAGAACAGATGCCAGTTAGCTCACAGTTTCACCCAGAACCTATAGAATTGGAGAAAATTACATTTGTTCCACTCTCACCAATAAAATAGTGTCCTAGAGCAGAAACGAAAAACACCTCTTACTGCTATTTTCTGTTTTGTCTCTGTTTGGAAGTTTTGCAGCATGGCCCTGAAAATTGCTTGTTAGTGCTGGAGGGGGAGCCCCAGTGCCTCACTAGCCGGACGACAGTGACTCGGAGCTGTTTTGGCCCCTAGGCTGAAAGCAACTGCCATGTGGGGCATTGCTGTGCTGATGGATCCCGTGTGTGTGTGTGCAACTTCTGTCACTAGAGAGGTGAGTGACCAAAGCTAGTCTTGAGTGAGATGAAAACTGAGTAGTAATGCATGTTATATGAGTCTATCCATATGAAAGTCCCAAACAAAGAAATCTGTAGAGTCAGAAAGCTACTTAGGGCTGGGGGCGGGGGGCATAGGGAGTAAGGAGGTGACAGCTAAAAGGTATGAAGTCTCTTTCTGAACTGATGAAAATGTTATAAAATTGACTGTGGGGGAGCCTGGGTGGCTCAGTCAGTTAAACGTCTCCCTGCGGGGCTTGATCCCAGCCCTGCTTCGGGCTCCCTGCTCGGCAGGAAGCCTGCTTCTCCCTCTCCCGCTCCCCTGCTTGTGTTCCCTCTCTCGCTGTATCTCTCTCTGAATAAATGAATAAAATCTTAAAAATAAAATAAAATAAAATAAAATGAGTGAATTGTGTAAGTGAATTATATCTCAAAGCTTTGATTCTAGACATTAGGAGGTAATAAAATTATTGTAATACCTTTTAAAGTACCATGTTTTAGACTTCTCACTGTTTTTTTTATTTAAATTCAATTAGCCAACATATAGTACATCATTAGTTTCAGATGTAAACAATTCATCAGTTGCATGTAACACCCAGTGCTCCTCACATCAAGTGCCATCCTTCACGCCCATCACCCAGTTACTCCATCTCCCCACCCACCTCCCCTCTTGCAACCCTCAGTTTGTTTCCCATAGATTTCTCACTGTTTCTGAAAGGGCTTTATAATGCAAACTTTCTTCCCAGTTCAATTTCAGAACATTTGTTTTCTATACTTTTTCTTCCTTGTAATGCTAAATCAGTTAAAAGTTTAATTATGATCTTAAAAAAAAAAACTGTGGAATAAAATATCATTTCAAATAATACAATTTTCTTTCATGTTCATTTGTGTGTCATAAAGCCCTTTTTCAGAACAAAAAAGCAAGCAGTCAATAATTTTAATAATAAATTGTGGTTGATCTTTAATATCTCTAAATAAATATTGAACACATATTTGTAAAATGTAGTTTTGAAGGAACACCAAATAATTCAATTGCTGTGTATCCCAAACATGCTCTGAACCATAAGGAGCAGATTTCACTATTTCTTCCAGAGATAGACTCACCCCATCTTGTAAAAGGGGCTGTGATGAACAATGTTGAGGGCAGGGATGGCAGGGCAGTGGTGTGGCGGGGCGGGGTAAGGGGGAAGAACACATGAGTGGAGGGAGAATCAGGAGAGCCCCTGCATGAACCAACGGTAAGAATTTGTCATGAATCAAGTGTGTGAAGAGGACCAAGAGAAGGAGAAGAGAGACTGGGGAGAGAGCCCAGGTCAGGATCCCTGGTTTCTTGCACTGGTTCTGTGGCTCCAAGCAAGTTGCTTTCTTCTTCTGAGCTAGTCCAGTCTGAAATAGAATGCAAGCCAGATATGTAATTTAAAATTCTCCAGTGGCCACATTTAAAAAGTAAAAAGAAACAGGTGAAATAAATTTGAAATATATATCATTTAACCCAATACCTCCACAGTACAATTATTTAACAATCAATGAATAATTATTAATGAGAAATCTTATATTCGTTTTCTTACTAAGTATTTGAAATCTGGAATACAGTTTGCACTTTCCATGGATGTCAATTCAGACTACAGCATAGCTCGACACAGGCCTGGGTTCCACTTCCTTCTCCATAAAAAATAAAAGTGGGTGATTTCCATGAATTCTAGGTTTCTTCCTAGAGTCAGTGAAATTTTTTAGCCATATGGAAGCTGACCCATAAGCTTTCCCCAACTGCATAGACATGGTACTTATATTAAGCTTCCCTCTGCTTCTTCAACTCCAGTTCAGCAAAGCACAACAGAACGTTCTGGAATCAGACACCACACTGTCCTTCAGAATCATTGATCCACACATGCTCACTCCTGATTCTCGATCCATGGGTCCTCTCTACATTCTGATACAATATAATCCTGTAGATCTTTATACTCTTAATAAAGACACAAACAGTGCTCATCAAGAGCTTCCAGAAGATCCTTAGGACACTGATAAAGAAGGCAAATCATTTCCAGGGGAAAGGGATAGAAGGGTTGTAAAGGGAGGCACCTCTGGCCAGAAACACCGACTCCAGAAGCTGCGCGGCTCAGTGGACAGAACAGAGACTTAGGTTTGAGCAGATACGGGTGCAGACCATGGTCCCAGATGGATGAGACTGGACCAGTACCAAGCCCCTCAGCCACCCTTTCATCTGCAAAAGCAGTCTAGAGCGAGCTAGATAGTTGTGGAGAGGTTATAGGTGGTGGCAAACATGAGGAACAGGCTGGCAATGGCCAGGTCACCAGATACACCCTTCAGCAAGTCAAAGGGTTGTCTGAATATAGACAGGCCCATGGGCGACCCACCTCAAAATATCCATAGGCCCTAACTAACCAGTGGTCTACTTACAACTAGGCACAGTTACCAAAAAAGGGAAAATTCCATAAATCGCCATCCCTCCTCATCTTCCCCCTTTAAAAACAGTCCCCACCCACTGCCTGGTTGCAGACAGCCCCTCCTCTCATGTCCTACTCCCTGCTCCCTTGCAGTCTATTCAATAAACCTCTATCTCCTTTGTTCTGCCTCTGGTGAATCCTTTCACCCACTGGCCCCCACCCCATCATTGCCCTACGTTTGAGGGACCCCAATCCAATCAGGAGAGACACCACATTTAGGTACCACAGTTTCCTCTGAAGTCCCAGACCCCTGCCCCCTTCTCCATAGTTCACAATGACATATATACCTCATGTTGCCAGACTGTCTTTGGAACTTCCATATCTGTGTAGAGTCCCCATATGTATGTCTATTAAATTTGATTTTCTCCTGTTAATCTGTGTTGTGTTAATTTGATTCTTAGTCCAACTAGAAGGACCTTTGAGGGGACAGGAATTCTTGCTCCCCGACAAAGACATGAATACTTTCTGTATGCATGGGACAGACCCAGGAAAATTGAGTAACTCCCCTAAATGGCCCAAGCCACCACCATAAATACCTCTTCAGCTAAAGAAAAACGAAGATGTTGGGGGTGGTGGAGAGCCAGTTATGGGAGGCTATCAAGGAAAGCACAGTAAAAGGGGAAAGTTTGTTATTCAGATTTAGGTCAATGCCATCCCCACTGATAAGAGTTTCTAGAGATTTAGTCATCCTTTTCTTTCTGTCTACAGAGAGGGAGACACCCTGAGGAAAGAGATTTCTCTTACAAATGTAAACGTGTCTTACTAAAGAGGTAACTTCTACTCCATATTCAGAGTTTTTCCTGTTCTGCTGCTTCCTAAAAGTAATCAGCCTAAAAATAATCCTTATGTCAAAGAGACATAGTGACATTAGGGCTAAAATGTTCTTGGAGAAAATGAGCAATGACCGATGTCCCGTTGGTTAGAAGAATCTATTTTTTTCCTCATCTTGCTCTATAGGAAGATAAAATGTGAGAGGGAGATGAAAAACGGCAAGGGGAAAAAGGGGAAAGTTAGAGGTCCATGGTCATCACGGATGCACAGTGAAGGAATTGGTGGGAGAAGGACATCTATTACTAAGGGGAGCCTTGGACTCAGTCAATTGCAGAAAAATCAAGGGAAAACCCAGCTAAAGGTAATTTTGCCCATGTGATTTTGAGCTACATAAAAGAAGTGTTTTAAAAATACAGGCTTTCATTTAAAATGCTAAAGGATGCAAGATTTAGTGGGGATTAAAGTGATTTATCGTATGGCAGCAGCCCTGGAAGGTGTTTATTTATAGACAATTATACACATCCGTGCAGGAACAATAATAGCCGGCAAGAGAACATGTCTGTTAGTTCCTGTGTGTTCTTTAGAGCCTCTTCTCCTAGGTTAGGCCTGTGTGCATGATGAGTGACCAGGTGGACGCTGGGGTTTCCAGGCCTTCTCTGACCCACCCTTCCCTCCCTCACAGCACCGCTGACACTTTGGCTGGACACCACCAGCCCCATGGACCTAGGAATTAGCCACCTTCCAAAAATGGGGCCACACCTTATTCCTTTTAACCCGAGGCCTGGGAAACCAACTTGGAACTCTGTGGGACAAGAGCTATGAGACATCCGATAATAATTGTAATAATAGCTCGCTAGCATTTATTGATGACTTGCGTGGCAAACACTACATCACTATTTGGGATTATAACACCTACACTGCCACAGTCTGGGCCACTTTATCAACCTTGTCTCACTGCATCTGCTCTTCTCCTCTGCCTTTCCCCTGATACCTATCTCCACACAGTCAGAACCAGCCTTGTAAAGCATAAAAAACATTGCGTGATAACGTTGTTTAAAATTCTCAGTGGATTCAGACTGTATGTAGAGGGGGAAAACGTCCTACCACTCACCCATTCCATAAATTCCAGCCGCACTGGACATCTTTGTGTTCTCGAACCCGACGCACTTGTCTCCAAGTTAGGGCAGGTGTTTCTGCTCTCTCGGAGTGAACAGTGCTGCCCCTGGATTTCTCCATGGGAGCCCCTCCTTGTCATTCAACGTTTAGTTCAAACGCCACCTCTTCATTAAAAAATAATAATCAGGCTGATCAGGATGACCTAACAAAGTAAAAAATAGAGAAGACACATCTCCTGGGACACAGACTGCCTGCTCTGACTTATTGAAAGTCTCTTTTTCCTAAAAGGTACCAATTCTTACTGTCTGAGGATCTCAGAGGCTCAAAGGCAAGACCACATACTCAAGCTGTTCTCCAGCCTCAAACCAGCCACTGAAATGTTGTAAATAGGAACGTTCGTGCATCTCAGGGCCCCCATGAGATGGAATTCCTCTTTATAAACATTTTCCTCGGGATGAACAGACACATATCTCAGATACCTTCTTAGAGGCGCTTAGCTTGATGAGAATGGTTCACTTTTTCTAAATAATCTCTGCCAGCACCCCAAGCACAGATGTAAAAGGTAACAAAAATCCCCCAAATATGGGTTGGGAAACCAAGAACATTTACTCAGGCTCCTCCAGATAGGCCGCTAGCTGCTCTCTTGAAAAAGATCAATAGAATTTCAGAGTTGAAAAGAACATTGGAGATTCTCCCAGCCCAGCATCTCCCAATGTGTGTTTTACCAAACGCTGGAACTACGAGATGCTAGTAGGTGGGAAAGGGAGGTTGGGAAATTTTTTTTTAATGGAGAGAATGCTATGTCTCACAAAGTTAGGTTTCTTATGGAAGGTCTTGTAGGGTCTCTAAGATGTATTGGGAGTCTACATGGGGAAAAATAGGATATCACATCTGATCTTATCCATGGGACCCTTTGTCATGGACCATCTTGCTGCATTAGTGTTCTGTGGTGTACTAATTTGGGAAGTGCTTGTCTAGTCTTACTCTACAGAAATAAGTTACTTTGCTCTGCAAACAGCTATATGTGTCTGGTGTAAAAATTTTCCTAGAGATTACCCTAACTGAAATTTCACAGAAAGAAGAGATGAATAGCAGAAGACAAGATTGCTTGGTGGAATGCACATGGATTAGAATCCTAGCAATTACAGCCATTAGATGTGTGGTTCAGGGAGAGCTGTGTTAAAGCTTTGAGAAGGCTTGGTCAACACTGAGCAAAAGGATAAGCAACGAGTATCTCCTGCTGGGGAGGACTGGTGGTGCATGAGACCATCCTTCAAACTCCAATCCTACAGCATGTGGGGGAAACAAGTCTAAGCCAGTGTTGTGGGCTACCATCAGCCCATGCCTTTTCTAGGTGTTTGGTTCTCTTGGCCAAAAGTTTTTAACTACTTGATTGCTTTCTAAAAAAAAATCCCATGTTCCTCTTCATGTCAAATAGACCGCACCTGTGGATGTTGATTCATTCAATGGCACTTGTTAAGAACCTGCTAAGTGCATGTAAATATCACCAGGCTCTAGAAGTGAAGGCCATCAATCTGGGCTTCTGACACTTTCAGCTTACACAGAATCTCTCACTAATTCTGGTCTACATCCTGAGTGTTTTCTTCTACCTGCCTCTAGGGAAAAGAAAGTACATGTTGTGAACACCATTCCTTCAGAACCTTACTCTAACAATGTATTCATCCAGTCATCCTTTCATCCATCAAGCCTGTGCATAGTGCCGGGTTCTCTAACTGGTACTAAGAACACAGGATTAACAAGACCCAGGCCCGGCCTTCAAGGACTTCATCAGTGAACAAAGAGGCATGCCTAACCTTCAGGTGAATAACAGAACATCAACAGAACATTCAGAATGCTTCTGAATGTGGGGGGAAAAAAATAGGCATTCATTTTATTTATTTATTTTTTAAATTTTTTATTTAAATTCAGTTTAGTTAACATATACCATATTAGTAGTTTCAGAGGTAGAATTTAGTGATTCATCAGTTGCATACAACACCCAGTGCTCATTACATCAAATGCCCTTCTTAATGCCCATCACCTTGTTACACCTCCCCTCCAGCAACCCTCAGTTTGTTTCCTATAGTTAAGAGTCTTTTATGGTCTACCTCTTTCTCTGTTTTTATCTGATTTTATTTTCCCTTCCCTTCCCCTATGTTCATCTGTTCGGTTTCTTAATTCCACGTGTGAATGAAATCACATGGTATTTATCTTTCTCTGACTGACTTATTTCGCTTGACGAAATACCCTCTAGTTCCATCCATGTCGTTACAAATGGCAAGATTTCATCCTTTCTGATGGCTGCATAATATTCCATTGTATATATATACCACATCTTCTTTATCCATTCATCTGTTGATGGGCATCTCAGCTCTTTCCATAGTTTGGCTATTGTGGACATTGCTGCTATAAACATTGGGGTGCACGTACCCCTTCGGATCACTACATTTGTATCCTTTGGATAAATATTGTTAAGTTTTTGAGGAACCTCCATACAGTTTTCCAGGGTGACTGCACCGGTTTGCATTCCCACCAACAGTGTGAGAATGTGCCCGTTTTCCTCATCCTCACCAACATTTGTTGTTTCCTGACATGTTAATTTTGGCCATTCTGACTGGTGTGAGGTGGTATCTCATTGTGGTTTTGATTTGTACTTCCCTGATGCCAAATGATGTTGAGCATTTTTTCATGTGTCTGTTAGCCATTCGTTTTACACTGAAAGTTAGAAACCCTGCTTACCAATTACTATCTGGGTAGCTGTGAAGAAGCCCATTAGCCCCTCTATTCCTTAGTTGCTACCTGTTCAGGAATGATTCACCTGGTCTCTTCCCAGTTTTTAATTAAACAATGGACACTTACATAATATTTAACAGTATGTAAGTTCTTTTAACATATACTTTTAATCTTCACACTTATAAGTACTATCGTTAGTATTATTAGATATCAAAACTTACTAATATTAGATATAAATACTTATTAGTATTATTATTATCACTGGTTGTTCTGTGTTAACATTAACATCAGTATTATACATGAGAAGTATCATCATTAGCAAGGGCGATCATATATCTGATAGCCCTGGAACAGAGCCAGCAAAGCTTGTATCATCATACAACTATTAAAAGTACTCCAGGGGCACCTGGGTGGCTCAGTCGGCTGAGAGTCCGACTCTTGATTTTGGCTCAGGTCATGATCTCCGGGTCATGAGATCAAGCCCCGCGTGGGCTCCAAACTCAGTGTCGAGTCGGCTGGAGATTCTCTCTCTCTCTCCCTCTCCCTCTGCCCCCATCCCAGCTCACTCTAAATAAATAAATAAATAAAATCTTTTTTTAAACAAGTACTTGAAACGTTTTTTATTTGGATACAGTTGACACACAGCGTGACATTAGTTTCAGGTGCACAACGTAGGGATTAGACAAGTTTATGCTATGCACACCACAAGTGTAACTACCATCCGCCACCATATAAACACTATTACGATATCATTGACTATATTCCTTGTGCTGTGCCTTTTATTCCCTTGCCTTATTCATTCCATAACTAGAAGCCTGCATCTCCCACTCCCCTTCACCTTTTTGGCCCATCCCCCCACCCCCTAGCCTCTGGCAACCATCAGTTTGTGTATTTATAGGTCTGATTCTGCTTTTGGTTTGTTTATTCATTTGTTTTTGTTTTTTTTTTTAGATTCCACATATATGCACCTGATGTTTATTCCAGCATTATTGACAATAGTCGAGATTGGAAAAGTACTCAGTTTTAAGGTCAAAAGTATCTAGGTTTGGATGGTAGACTTTAGGATCCCTCGGTCCTTATCCCTGATCCAAATAAGGCTGAGAGAAGCCATGCGGGACTTCCAAGATCACCCAGCTGACGAGTGGACAAGCTCTGAGTGAATGCAGAGCTGTCTTATTCTAAATGTCACTGCCTTGGAACCATCATAACAGGACCAACCCTTTGTGAGAATGAAGAAGTCAATGAATAGGAAGGTACTGTGGAAACTGAGATGACATGCGTTGCTTGGGCAATGTGTTCTTATTAATAATCCGTCCTCTGTCCTGTACTTCCCAGGCCCTGGGGTTGGGGCACTAAGTCATAGAAGAGACAGCCCAGAATAGGCTAAGCCACAACAAAGGCGTGACCAGGAAGGAAGAAGCTTTCTCTCACGTAAGCAAAGACAAATCCCTTCAACAAAGAAAAACCGTGAAACTCTGAGGCTGACAGCGTCTGAGAAGAGGAAACAGAGCTGAGGCTCCATGCTTTCTGGTGAGGAACACAGTCCCTCTGTTCATGAGGTGCAGTGGGGTGGCACCTGCATGAGGAGGAGGAGGAAACATGGCACTTGTCCCAGAGAAAGATGAACCCGCCCCACGAGTAAGCACTGCCTCCCCTGGTGGAAAGCGTCTCCTCAGGAGCATCGATAACCAAGACTGAACAGAATCCTATCACAGCAAGGGCAGGGAGGAAAGATGGCTGGTGGCCATTTCTGGTTTTGACCCTCACACACACTCGGTAGCTTTTCATTTTTTCCCAACGTTCTCAAGAAATAATTGACACACATCACTGTGTAAGTTTAAGGTGGGCAGCATGGTGGTGTTTGACTCACCTATGTTGTGAAATTATGCCCACAGTGAGTTTAGTCGACATCCATCGCCTCATATGGATACAACAAAAAGAAAAAAAAATTCTTCTTGTGATGAACTCTTAGCATCTACTCTCTTAACAACTTCCCTGTATTCCACCCAGTGGTGTGGACCATTGTCCTCGTGTTGTACTCACATCCCTAGTCCTTACTTACATTCTAACGGGGTGCAGCTTTTCAGCTGATGTCAATACAAGAAGGAGAAAACATATTATAATTGAGCGCTTGCTTTAGGGCAGGTGTTGCTCTCGTTTGATAAATACGTGTGGAGTTCCTAGTATGTTTTTAGACATAGATTTAGGCATGTCAATGTGCAAAACAGATAAAGACCTCTGCCTTAAAAGGAGATTCAATTATGGAGAGGAGAAATATAGAGTTAACAATAAACACAACAGACCAATACATCTTCCAGCTCGTTAGCAAGAGGCAGGTGATACTTACCTAAAAAGAACAAATAAAGCAGGTGAGGAGGTGGAGAGAGAGTACTGGGGAAGAGTGTCAAATTTGGTGGTTGCATTAGGTTTCATTGAGAAAGGGACATCTGAGCGAAGACTTAAAAAGTGGGAAAATGAGCCAAGACACTGTGTGGAACAGAGGGTGCCAGGCAGAGGGAACAGCTAGTGCAAAGGCCCCATGGTGGCCACATGTCTGGGATCTTCAAGTAACAGTGAGGAGGCCAGCGAGTCTAGATCAGGGAGAGCAGGTGCACCAGGGAGGTGGAGGGGAGGAGGGTCAGAGGGGAAATGAGAGCTCTTTTCATGCAGGGCCTTGTCACTGACAATGACTAATGCAAAGGCCTTGGCTTTTCCTCTGAGTGAAAATGGGGCGCCATTACAGAATTTTGAGAAGTGACATGATCTGACTGAAGAATCTGAAGGACCACATTGTCTTCTCCGCTCCAGGGGACACATAGGCAGGAGTGGGAAGACTTGCACAGAGGTTACAGCAATCCCTGAGGTCAGAGACTGTGGGGGCTTGGCCATGGTGGTAACAGTAGGGTTGGAAAGAATGGTGGGACTCTGGTTGTATATCGAAGGTAGACCCAAGGTTTTCTCATGTGTAAAATGTGACGTGGGAAAGAAAGGAATCAAAGGTGACTCCAAGGGTTTGGCCTGAACAACTAGAAGGATAGAGTAATCAATAACTGATGTAGGTAAGGATGTGTGTGGAACAGCTTGGGGGAGATCGTAAGATCAGTAGATCAGTTATAGACATGTTTTGAGATTAATCTTCAATGTTCAAGCAGAGATCTCAAGTAGTCTGTTGTTTCTATGACCCTGGAGTTTGAGGGAAGTTTCTGGGATGGAAACATAAATTCTCTTTGCTTATTGCTTTCATTCATTCCTCCTCACAACACTTCAAGGTAGGTAGTATTCCCTCTGCTTTGTTCCAAAGTGGTTGTGATTTAGCCAAGATCACACAATTAAGGAGGGAGTATGGGTTTTTGATTTCATGTCTGCCTTCCCAAAGCCCTTGTTTTTTGAAAGCTTCTCCCTCAAGAGAAATCAGTTCCCTCTTTCTGGCCCCTTTGTTTCTTTTGGTTTTATCCCTGTGACTTAGTTTATATTAAGTTCAATTTTAGAATCATAGAGGGATAGACCTAGAACGAGCTACATGGATCCTGCCTCCCTCCGAACAACCTGGGCAGGACTGATGACCATCAGGAGACCCTTGACGGTGTTGAACCCAAAATGAGGACTTAGAAAAGATGAGCTGGAGGCAATAAGAGATGAGAACTCAAGGAAAAAGTGGGGGAGTTGAAAAAACAAGGTACTGACAGGCATAAGAACATGAGGGACGCCAGATGCATCAACAGAATAGCTCTCACCCTGTGACACCCACCGCTCCCGTCTTATTACAGGTGAATTTAATGACATATGTATCCCAGGGAGTGCATGATCTCAATGAATGCATTTGTACATTGAGCGCATGTATCCTAATGGTGCGTCATGAGAGTCCCTGTACATGCGTGTCCCCTGTTAGACTCTGAGCTCCTTGAAGACTAGTGCCTTCTCTGTTTTATTCACCTTTGTGACTCCAGCATCCTGACACTTGGCTTGGAGTGCATGTAACGTGGACACATGGATGACTGAGATGCTACATGGGCAGGAATTCGGTCCTAGAGTTTCCTGAGGGAACATTCTGGAAAGAAGAAAAATAATCTGAGTGAAAATCAAGCATCTTGTTATTCTACTTCAACATGACGGGTAGCATATTTCTGTGGACATGTATTTGCATAGCTTTTTCTTAAATAGTCAGGCCAATTTACATACATTTGTATATTCCATTCAAAGAAACTTGCTGTCAGTATGTAAATTACTCAGCACATCCAGTTCTCCTTTTCTTCTTTCCATTTTTCTCATTTTCACTGTTTCCTTTTCATACTTAAAAATGTACATTTTATGCAAATTCCCTCCGTGTTCTGGTAGTGCCTTTCAATGGCATATATGATTTCAAATGAAATTATATAATTAATATATGCATTATGTATGTGTGTATGTATATGCTTTGAACTTCTATTATTCTATTCTGAAGGAGCCACATCTTTATAATTTAGTATAAAATATATTTTATTTCATTTCCACTTCCAGCTCAAGCACAAAATTGTATATATTAACTGAGAAGCCCCAGTGAAGCTTCCTAGCCTAGCACTGCTGCTAACCTGACAGAAGTCGTCAGACCTCTGTGACTCTATTTCCTCTTTAGTAAAATGAAGAGCTTGGGGCTCTAAGATTATTTCCAGGTGAAAGATTTAGCTACAAACGTTTTCACTGCTGCTAGTGCAAATCTCTGGGAGACGCACAAACTCAGGGACAGACAGGATAGGAAGACCTTTTTGCAGCAAAAGAGTAACATGGGCTGATTGGGGGGGACTGACTTATATGTAGGAAGAGAAATCCCTTTCAGAGCCGAATAGAGGAAGCCACGGAAGAAACACACAGGCAAGAATTGCAAGAATTAGGCAAATCAGAATTGCAAGAATTAGGCAAATCAATGGACCCTGGGAACAATATATTCCCAAAGAACACCTGGAGCTCTGCTTGATTCTTTTTCTTTTCTTTCTTTCTTTCTTTTTTTTTTTTTTCCAGTACTCCATTCCTGAGCTCATTAATCTCAAGCTGCAATCCTTTTCTTAGGAAACATACACTGAGCAAATGAGAAACTGTTTCATTTCCCCAAAAAGGCCACCTGCAAGAGGAATCCTCTTGGTGTAGAATTTCCCTTATTCTCAGGGACCAGAATGTTGTATAAATTATCCTGAACCTCAGAAGCCAATGGATTAGAGTTGTCACCTCTACTTAGCAAAGTATCCTTCAAACAACACACGGCAGTGCCCACCAAGCTCCTTACACTAACGCTCGAGGCAAGTAATTGATCCATCTGTTCATCCACTCCCCCAGCACTTACTGAGCTCGGCTGCACACCAGTCACAGTCATGGGAACATGGGGGACAGAAAATATATCTAATAGAGTGGTTCTCAGCCCTATTAGATTCTCCACACCCATCTTGTTACAAACAAATCCAATGACTCCTTTACTACTTGGAAATAAACTTTATTGATATGATATGATATGATATGAAATGGTATGCTATATATATAATACTCAGAAATATAATTTCAAAAATCAATATAAGATCAATATAATTCTCTTAAGTGTAGTAAAAAGGACAACTATACTAAGAGAAGTTGTTAGCTGCTTACCCCTACTTTGTAATGACAAAGGGAGGATTTAAAAAAAGCAAGACAACTTTTAACTGATTGTTATGTACACCCTTTCTCTGTGTTTGACATTTTAAAACAAGAACTCTGGGGCGCCTGGGTGGCTCAGTTGGTTAAGCCACTGCCTTCGGCTCAGGTCATGATCCTGGAGTCCCGGGATCGAGTCCCACATCGGGCTCCCTGCTCGGCGGGGAGTCTGCTTCTCCCTCTGACCCTCCCCCTTCTCATGCTCTCTCTCTCAAATAAATAAACAAAATCTTTAAAAAAAAAATAATAAAAAATAAAACAAGAACTCTGTGAATATCTGTGTTGTGGTAGATGATGTCCATGTCCAACGCTGGAACCTGCGAATATTTTATGCAATATGGCAAGGAGGATTAAGGTTACGGATGTAATTAAGGCTGCTTATCAGCTGAATTTGAGATGGGCGATTATCCTAGATTATCCGGGTGGACCCAACGGCATCACAAGGATCCTTATAAGTGAGAGAGGAGGGTGAGTGTGTATCAAAGGGATGCAGCAAGAGCAGGACTCAGTCAGCCATTGCTGGCTTTGCGGATGGAAAAGATCATGAGCCAAGGAATTCAAGCAGCTTCTAGAAGCTGAGAAAGGCAAGGCAATGGGTCCTCTCCTAGCGCCTCCAGAAGGAATGCAACCCTGCCCACACCTTTACTTGAGCCCCGTGTGTCTCCTTTTCAGACTTCTGACCTCCAGAACTATTAGATACCAAGTCTGTGTTGTCTTAGGAAACTAACACAAACGCATTTTCCTTTATACACATGCACAGAATCCCAGTGCACGTAACAGCTACAAATGCAGGTTCCCTCAAATACAGCAGCGGCCATGAACTTTGTGAGGAGCAACTGTTCCAGTAATTACAGCTGGTACAGATACGACGACGGTCAGGATGGGGCCAGCATTAAAACTAGGGCGGCCGAGCCAGTGAACACCAGCTAAATATCAGTCCTGCCAGAGGGACATAATTTTCAAAATGGTGAGCAATTTGGGGAACATTAAAAAAAAAAAAGAAATGTGCAGAAAAACCACTTTGTGTGCATATGCAAAGTGGGAACGCTACTGAGCAGCAGGTCAAGATCAAGATACTTTCCAAGGGGGTGATATCAGAGTCCTGAACAAACAGACGGCCCATTCAAGTGGGGTGAAAATAGAGTTTCTAGAGGGAATAGTTTCAAAAGCATGAGCGGATAAGGAAATGCGATAGGGATGGTGAAGCCCTTGTGAGCTAACAACCACCCTCTGAGTGGCAGAAGGAGGAAGTAATTCCCAGTTCCCAGAGACAGTAGCGGAAGTTGAAGGCAGTTGGAAAGAAAAGCGTTGTGATTTTGCTTAGAAAAAAGAACCAACCCAAGGCCTGGCAGGAGGGACCCAGAGGAATATATTGCACTCAGTCTCCTCCTTCTCTGAAGCTCCTGCTGGCGCTCCCACTAGTCAAACCCCAGCAGACATCGGAAGGCAGAGAGCTCAGCTGATGCGCTTGGTAGGAGTTAGCTTCCTGGGGCACAGTGTGGGTATAAATTGGCTCTCTAGGGGCAAACAGGAATATTCAGAGAAGGACTGAAGGTGGCCTCTGGGAATTAAGGAGAGCCTCTGGCCAACCACTAGCAAGGAGCCCACAGCTCTCTCAGCTCGGAAGCAGACCCCCCACCCCAGTCAAACCTCAGATGAGAATCTAGTCCTGGCTAACACCTCGTGAGACCTTAAAGTAGAGAACACAGCTAAGCCGTGCCCAGACCATAATATATAGAAACTGTGAGCTAATAAATACATGTTATGACACTAAGTTGGAACCTCTTCCAGGCTTATCCTTCATCTGCCAAATTGGGATAATGATCCTTATTCTGTAGTGTTGACTGTTCTGGGACTGAACTGCATAAAGCACATATAGTGGTGACACATGGCAGTCATTGAAAGCCTGCTCATTTTCTTCACTGCTTCCCTATCCCCAAGTCCTTGGCGAAAAGAAAGCAGAACATGGTCAAGGGAATATTACCAAAGAGAAAACACGGTTAATGAGAAAATATTTTTTTTTTTTTGTGATTTTTTTTATTGTTATGTTAATCCCCATACATTACATCATTAGTTTTAGATATAGTGTTCCATGATTCATTGTTTGTGCATAACACCCAGTGCTCCATGCAGAACGTGCCCTCCTCAATACCCATCACCAGGCTAACCCATCCTCCCAACCCCCTCCCCTCTAGAACCCTCAGTTTGTTTTTCAGAGTCCATCGTCTCTCATGGTTCTAATGAGAAAATATTTTTAAAGTGTAAGATGTATCGGTTGACTTGGATCAGAATAACACTGGCAACTCGGAAAGTGAGCCAATGAGCTTCCCTGCACCTTGAGAGCCTGATGACATTGTCTTTAGGTCCCCAGCTCCAATGCTGAGGCCTCCCTAACTCTGGGCCTCTCTCAGAGATATTCTCCTAAGTCCTGGGTGAGTCCAAACCTTGGGCTCCAGCTTCCTCCAGTGCTGTGTCTGCCCCTATTCAATTTCTACCCACCGTTGCTGAGCTATGAGAGAGCATACACACCCCTGCCTTCCCCCAGACCCTCTCCTTCCCACCTCTGCTCTTTATCCCACCCTCCCCCAACCAGAGAATTCTAAGTCTCTTGCCTCCAGCCTCAGCCCTACTCCCTCCCTCCCCATCCTTGCAAGTCCTTCGCAGAACATCTGCAGCTCTTAACCTAGTTACACACTATCTTTTATTACTATTACTGCTAATAGGAGCCGCTGTTACTGGTTCTACCACATGCTGCAGGCCTGAGAGACGAGGTCACAGAATGCAAAAACCACCATCTGGGTTCAAACCTTGCTTCTGCCGCCTGGTGATCCCGGGACGGTGATTCAAACAATCCGAGTGTGTCCATTCTAAAATGGGGATGATGGAACCTATGTCTTATGGTTTCTGTGAAGATGAAATGAGACTATGTCAAATCCTTAAAATAGTTCCTGGAGTATTCTGGAACATTAATTATAAGTATCATTCAGAGCGAGACAGATGAGCATTTTGTGATCTCAGGTAGGTCACACAGCATCTCCAAGCTCCACTTTTCTCCTTTATAAAATAGGGATATTTGATGCCTCCCGGCAGGCTGCAAAAGAATAGGTGTGAAAATACACAGAAGGTCAGGCACTTGGAAGATACTCGCTACATTGTCATTTTCCCCCAGATGTAAAGTTCTGTGGTTTGTTAATTCTCCATCTATGAAAACTTTTGCCTACATTGAGCCACTCAAATGCCCTCTGACCTCACTTCAACAAATTATTTCCTTAGTGGAATATACAAAGTGTACTAGTAGCCTTTGATTCCAAAGTAACCTCTGATCCTTTTTTGTTTGTTTTTTCTTTACTTTTCTTTTGTAGCTTCTCAAGTTGAAAGCAGCAGTTCGATGTTACTTCATTCAGCCATTCAAAGTGTGCAGGACTCAAGGTGGATGGAGTGATTTTCATCCTCATCTGATGGAACGCAGACTGTTAGATGCAAATGAGGTTCGACTGTTTGCAGCCATTTCTCTTTTACAGAACCTTCCCTTGAAGCCCCCATCCATCAGGGCTGACATTGAAGGGTGTGAGTTGAGTATCATGGGCCAGCTGCACCTCATCTTAGCAGGATGCTCTGCTTACACTCTGAGCTGCAGTGTTCTTATCTGTAAAGTGGGGATAATAGTAGCTACCTCTGCATGCATAATGGGGATTAAATGTGATCATGCCCTTAGCGTGCTTCTCAGAGTGCATGGCACAATAACGCTTGGACTTATTTTGATGATGATGATGATAATGATGATGATGAAAATGGATTTTGCAAGGAGTCCATAACCACTGAAGACAGAGCTTCACCCACTAGGCATCTTCACAAGCCCTTTCTACAATTCTGCTATTTTAAAAGCCTGCATGTTGGGGTGTAAAGTCTGACTCCTATTGAAAAGTGAGAAAATCCCTCATTATAAGCATCACAAGCTAAAGTTAAAAATAATCTTGCCAGTCAGGTGCAGGAAAAGCTCCAGGGAGAATCCCACACCCTTTTCCCCCCAAACAGAAGCTCCATCCAGGGGGCAGGGCTGTCCCACAGCGGCCGACAGGCAGGGCGCATTGTGGCTGCCCTAGTTTTGCAGGGCAAGTGTAACCACAAACAGGGTAGCTCAGGATGACAGGCACTTAATTTCTCACAGTTCTAGAAGCCAAGTACAAAACCGAGCTGTTCGTAGGGCTGCACTCCCTCTGAAGGTCCTAGGGAAGAATCCCTCCTGGTTCTGGGGGTTGCAACCATCCTTGGCATCCTTTGGCTTGTGGATACACCACTCCAATACCTGCCTCAATCTCTAGATGACCTTCTCCCCATGTACACCTCTGTGTTTCTGTTCTTCTTTTTATAAGGACACACCAGTCATATTGGATCGAGAGCCCCCTGAACCCAGCATGGCTTCATCTTAACTTAATGACATCTGCAAAGAACCTATTTCCAAATAAGGTCACATTCTGAGTTTCCATGATTTTTTAAAAATTTATTTTGTGGGGGTAAGAATACAACCTAGATCTACTGGCTTAATAAATTTGTAAGTGTTCAATACGTTATTGTTGCCTGTTGGTACAAAGTTGTACAGCAGATCTCTAGAGCTTGTTCATCTTGCTGAATCTTATACCCATTGATTAGTAACTACCCATTGTCTTGTCTCCCCGTCCCTGGAAACCACCATTCCATTCTTTAATTCTATGAATTTGACTATTTTGGGTACTTCTTATAAAAGAAATCACACAGTATCTGTCTTTCTGTGGCTGACTTTTTTCACTTAGTAGAATGTCCTCAAGTCCACCCATGTTGTGTCCTATTGCAGAATTGTCTTCTTCTTTAAGGCTGAAATGTACATTGCTGTATGTACCACATTTTCTTTACCCATTTTGGACATTTTGATTGTTTCCAATGAGGTTCCATGAATTTGGAGGGGATACTATTTTATTTGATTATTATTTTTTAGGGAGGGAAGAGCAGAGGGAGAGGCAGAAAGATAATCTTTGTGTTAAGATTTTATTTATTTATTTGAGAGAGAGAGCACGCGAGAGAGTGAGAGAGAGAGAGCACAAGAAGGGGAGCAGCAGAGGGAGAGGGAGAAGCAGACTCCCCGTTGAGCAGGGAGCCCGATGTGGGTCTCGATCCTGGGACCCAGAGATCATGACCTGAGCCAAAGGCAGACGCTTAACTGATTGAGCCACCCAGGGGTCCCTCACCTTATTTTATAGGTAGGGCCAAAAGGAAAGGGTCTCCCGCACCCCCAAACATTTGATTTCCAATTAATACCTTTTCAACATTCAATTCCTTCCACTAACCACAAAGATGTGAAGGAGAATTAATTACCTCTGATACTGATATCAAGTTTTTGAAGGTAATATAGGATTAAATAGAGTGGTAACATAGGATTAATTGTGGACTGCAGTAAGTTAAGTTGGTAGATACAGGCCCAATTATATCAATAACTGCAATAAAAAAACTCACCCATTAAAGACAGAGAATGACAGGTTAGTTTTAAACATTACAGATGTATGCTACTTTTTTTAAACACAAGACTATGCATACTTTATTTAGCACAAAAGTTCCCCAACATTTGCACTGTTGGCATTTGAGACAAATTCTTTAACCTCTGTCCTGTGCATTATAACGTACTTGGCAGCACGCCTGGGCTCTCCCCAGGTGATGTCAGCAGGATCCCCTACTCCTGTCATGAAAACCCAAAATGTCTCCTGACATTGCTAAATGCCCCTGGAGAGGGAATGAAATTCTCCCCCGTTGAGAATTACTGACCTAAAAAAGTTATTTAACTTCTCACTAAAACAAATTATTTAATTTCATTATTATTAAGAGGGCAGTCATGATGGTATCTTCGCTTTAAGAAGATTGTGAGAATTTTATGGATGTACATGTTCGAAGTTTGTAGACAAGTCCCTAGATGAGGATACGCATTAACTACACGTAATGATATTAGGGGTATGACACGACTGGTGACGGTAGAAGCAATAGCACCAGGAGCGGTATTGTGTGTTTTCCAGTAAGTGTCACATGTTTAGCGTAGACCCAGAGCAGCAATTTGTCTTTTCCATAAAGGGGGAAATGCATTCTTTTGTTCAAAAGATGTTCAATGAGTTCTTACTCTGTTTCAAGGACTGAGATAAACTCTGGGTATGAAATAACAAATATTTGCAATAAGACCAAAAAAATGTGAGGAAATTAAGCCAATAGAAAAAAAATAGAAGCAGGAGAGAGTGAGGAGAGACGGGAGTAACAGCAAGGCAGTGAACTACAGAAAGATAGAAAGATAGGTAGAAAGACCAACAGACCAAAGGAAAGAGAAAAAGGAGCAAGGCCATGAGTAAGAACCAGGCTTGCAGCAAGCAGGCATTCCTGTGCAGAGCGTAACAAAGGGGCCCTTAGCTTCTAATAACATAGCAGCATAGATTAAATTACTGTTTCAAAATGCCTAAAGATGCCAGAGGAAGTAACACAAATATTCCTTTAAATGTGCAGCTGAGCTTTCAAGGAAGGAAAGTGGGATTGCTCAACGAGTAAATTTCCAAATGGGGTCTCACATCCATTCTTAGATCCCAGGGCATTAGGCTGCAAAAGGAAGAGGTGAAACTGAGACTCCCTGCCATCAGGTGCCGGAAAGACTACACCCTACATCAAAGTGTAGACTTGAGAAACCACCTAGAAGCCCAGGTAGCACACACCGCACGATATAACACCCATGCACACGCACACCACAAATTGTCCTGGAATCCATCTGAATTGTTGATGGGCGGTAGGCAGGCTAGGTACCTGATAGTGGGGGAACCTTTTTGCCTTTGGCTTTATGTTTCCATGTGGAGGGGCTTTCTTTAGTGTAACCCTAATGCCCTCTCATGATCCCTCACCTTTCCAGAGGAGGAAGAGCATCTTATCCAACTAGGAGGCTGGCATATGAATTGGACACGTTTTACTTAAATATTTTCCTTTTTTTCTCTACCTTTTGTGATCTGCCCAGCCACAGAAACCATGCATTTCTCTCAGCTTGTTCATGCTGTAAGTTCTAGAGAGGCAAGTCCTGCTGTCTTTATGACTAGATGGGAAATCTGTTTATTATTATTATACTTACTTTTCCTATTTATTGTGACTCTTCATTGTGCTTCCTCAAACCCTATTATGAGCCTGCTGACCCTCAGGTTTGGGGATTCAATTTACATTGCTTCATGGTCTGTAACACAAAACCTTATAAATTAAAATAGAACATGAGTCCACGCAGGAGATCTTCCTGAGATGCCTGAGAGAAATAGGTAGAGAACCACCATGTAGGAATGCCCTACTATGCCAGGATTCATGGGATTCAGAAAGACAAAGCCCCACTGAAGACAAGTTCGCAAATCAAATAGACGATGATGATGATGATGATGATGATAGAACTAACATTTCTGAGCAATTCTTATGTATCAGACTCTTTCTAATCATTTTAAATATAAGATTAACCCATACTATCTCAATAGGATAGATTCTGTTAATATGTTCATATTACATTTGAGCAAAGTCAGCCCTGAAGAGTTTGTCTGTAACTACTTCAAGATCACTCAGCTAACAAATTTCAAACTCAAGATTCAAATCCATGTGTTCTGATGTCAGACCGCATTCTTAACCCTTTGCCAAACTTCTCCATGGAACAGGCAAACAAGCCATGAGCGATGTCAGAAGACAAAACAAGTTATTTTAGAATGCCAAGCATTTCAAATAATAGCAACATAAAACGAGACTATAAACATGTGTTGAGTGATTGCTGACATAAAAGAAGAAATTGGAAACATAAGGACAGAACACTATGAAAGAAAAGACACATCGAACTTCCATAAATGAACAAAACGGTCACTGAAATTTGAAAACTCAATGGACAAGTTAAACAGCAAATTAAGCACAGCCAACTCTTCAGAGGGAGCCAGGTGATGAAAAATAGATTTGAGGAAAATACATACAATGCAGCAGAAAGAACAGAAGAGATGAGAATTGGATAGACATCCCAACGTCTATCAGTGATGTCCCAACACGTGTCTATCAGTAACTCCACAAGGAGAGAAAATAGGGAGAGGCAAGATAGGCTAATGTCTGAGAACGTTCCAGCACTGTAGAAAAACATGATCATTCATATTGAGAATAACAGTGGGTTATGTAGAGGATAAAGAAAAGTAAATCCAAATCTAGACATCTTAGTGAAAAAAGCAGGAAACTGAAGAGAAGGAAGAAGTGTTGGACCAAGCAGGGAGAACTAAACAGAGTAGCTAAGAAGGAATAGATCTCAGACCAGCAGTAGCTTCTCTCACAGCAACAACAGAAACCAAGAAACAATAAAATTATATCGTCAGTGTTTTCAGGGGACTTAACTGTCAGCCTAGCATCGCATGCTAGACCCGCTGAAATTTGCATCCAGGAATGCGTGTGTAATAAAGAAATTATAAGGGGGCGCCTGGGTGGCTCAGTCGGTTAAGCAGCTGCCTTCGGCTCGGGTCATGATCCCAGGGTCCTGGGATCAAGCCCCGCATCGGGCTCCCTGCTCGGCGGGGAGCCTGCTTCTCCCTCTGCCTCTGCTTGCCTCTCTGCCTACTTGTTCTCTCTCTCTCTATCTCTTTGTCAAATAAATAAATAAAATCTTAAAAAAAAAATAAAGAAATTATAAGAAAAAATATCAGAGCAGTGCCCACTAAGAGACTGAAAAAAAATTAAAAATACTACAGGGTGTACTTCATGGAGAAGAAAACTAAATCCAGAAGGACATTATGCTGCAAATAGTGAATTTAAAAAGGAACAACTTCCCATGGAGCAATCTCCAGGTAGATCACAAGTTAAACGACCAAACAAGTCTCAGTAAGTTTGAGGAGAATGAGCTCCTGTCAAGCATCTTTTCCAACACAAAATTATGACACCAGAAATCAATTACATTAATGAATTGGAGAAAACCACAAACACAGAGAGGCTAAACAACATGCTACTAACCAACCCACAGGTAACAAAGACGTCACACAGGAAATCCCCAAATACTTTAAAACAAATTAAAATGAAAACAACACGCCACCATCTATGGGTCACAGAAAAAGCTTTTCTAAGAGGGAAGTTCACAGTGAGCGATACAGGCATATCTCAGGAAACAAGAAAAATTGCTAATAAATAATCAAGACTTACATCCAAAGGAACTAGAAAAAGAAAAATAGAGGAAGTCCAAAGTTAGCAAAGAAGGGAAATAATAAAGACCGGAGTAGAAATAAATGAAATGGAGACTAGAAAAGATCAATGAAACTAAGAGGTGGCTCACTGAAAAGATAAAAAAAAAAATTGATAAACCTTCAGATAGACTGATCAAGAAAAAGAGTGTGGGGCCAAAATAAATAAAATCAGAAATTTTTTTTTTAAAAAAGGGAATAACTTGTAGGCAAACATTAATTAGAAAATAAAGATTTTGATCAATTTAGGAGTATAAAAACAAGCAGAAATGAATATTCTAAAAAGAAACAAGTATGAAGATGAATTATTGGAAGAGTTAAGGAATTCTAAGGTTCTTGTGTCAACCTCCGGGAGGGAAAGAGAGCCACGGATGGTCATAAACTGTGCTAAAGCGTACTAAAAACAAACAAACAAAACCATATATTGGAAAAAAGCAAAGCACCATAATGACTTCACTTAATGTAAACTGTGTTTTTGCAGATTAAAAATAATCTCCATTCAGGAGTAAGACATCTAAACAGAGGAAGCCAGGGCATCTGGGTGGCTTAGCTGATGAAGGGTCAGACTCTTGATCTCAGCTCAGGTCTTGATCTCAGGGTTATGAGTTCAAGCCCCATGCTGGGCTCCATGTCTGCGCATGGGGCCTGCTTAAAAAAATAAAAATAGGGCGCCTGGGTGGCTCAGTTGGTTAAGCGACTGCCTTCGGCTCAGGTCATGGTCCTGGAGTCCCAGGATCGAGTCCCACATCGGGCTCCCTGCTCAGCGGGGGGTCTGCTTCTCCCTCTGACCCTCTTCCCTCTCATGCTTCTCTCATTCTCTCTCTCTCTCAAATAAACAAATAAAATCTTTATTAAAAAGAAAATAAATAAATAAAAAATAAAAAAATAAAAATAAATAAACAGAGAACGCCACATCTTAGAAAGAACCAGCAAGGGCCGAAGGGTGTCTGCTAGCACTGGATTCTAGCATCGGGAGTCGTGGAATATTGCCTCTGAGGTGCAGGACCCAGCTTGCTGCATTACAAGGCATTGCCTGGGTTGTGGCGTCATAAGGGAAAAAAACCAAAAAAACAAAAAACAAAACAAAGCAAAAACTCCTAAGTTCATTTCTCACTCTAGCAATAAAGCAATTTCCACTCTGGAAAGGACGAGTGTGTTTGACCACCGGTGTCAGATCAATAGGATCCGTCACACGTGGACACGCAGACTCCAGGAACCAGGTTTGATCTACGGCCGTGTGGCAGCGGAGGGCCCAGGCTGTCCTGGGCTTGCTAAGTCTACATTATCCCCAGCCTCATGAAGCAGACACTCTGCCTCCAGCCCCTTGGCAAACAGCACGCAGGGGTTCATGTCTCAAGATTACACAGGGTCCATTGTGCAAATGCAGATAAAGTCATTTTGATGTCGCACGTCTAGCCGTTCGTGTGCCCGGGGAGGTTCCTACTGGGGCCTCTGCAGGCCCAGAGTAAAACCAGGGGATGTGAATAAAGAGGTGACAAGGCCTGTTCTGTATTTGAGGAGCAGGGTCTTACATGGCAGGGTGAAATGGATATTTGTGGCCTTCTCAGGAACTTCCTTTTCCCTCAAAATTAGAGTCAGAGACTCCCCGGGTTATAAGAGTCAGCCTTTTTTAAAAAGAACAATATGAACAAACCACTTTTTTACACCTGTTATTCTGCCCATGGTGTTCTGTGTATGATTTCTGGGACAGGGATCCATTTCTTCTACGGTATCAAAGCCTCTGGTCAGATGTAGAGCACCAGCTCAGTTTGCCTTCCTAGAGGGGGCCAAATCAGCATAGGGACAGCTTCGGGGAAAAGGCAGAGCCAGGACTGAACCGAGAGTCCCAATCAGGCTGCCCGAGCATCCCATGTGATCCCCTTATCCCCTCCCCTGGACTCATGGAACAGGTTAAGGGCTAGTATTTCTCTCCTTTTAGGTTGTCTGCCTGGCAGTAAATCAGTACTTTCAAATCTCCAAAAAATATGGTAGATGTGTCCCAAATTGCTCTTTCTTCTGCCCTCATTCAACGGTTACCTGGCATTTGACTTCCCATCACCTAGATCTATTATTTTATTTATTTTTTTAATATATATTTTCATTCATTTATTTATTTATTTTTACTAGATAACAATATTCTCTCTGTCAATCGCTAGAAGGAATAGAACATTGACCAATGTGAACAAGTCATTCCCCTTTCTGTGCCTTGTATCCTCACCTGTGAAGTGGATAGTGGGTCACATGAGTTGACCGCCAGGATCCCTGCTGACATCACCACTATGTGCTTCGAGATCTGTCAGCAGACTCCCCATATAATCAAGATTTGTTTTTCTGCCACCCGAGTTCTGGAGATTTCTGGTTTCACATTTTGTCATTCCTCTCCACGCTTTTACTAGATTGGGAAATCCCAAATAATAACAACAGTAATAACTACCATTGATTTAGCACCTGCTCTGTGCTTTGTATTCAAAGCACATTAATATACTAACTCCGATCTTTACAACAGCTCTGCAACTTGCATACTATGAACTCAGTTGTACTGGCAGGGAAGCTGAGGCCCGGGGAGGTTCAGTGACACTCCCAAAACTACCCGTGTTGGCACCAGAATTCAAATCCAGTTCTAATGACTCTTGAGCCCACACCCTGCCAACTCCAACAGACAGCCTCTTTCTCAAAGACAGACTGTGGCCTCATGCATGTTGGGTCTCCCGCCCCTAGTGTAAAATCAGATATGTTATCCCAGGAATTATGGAGGAAATAAATACCTAAGTTTCCTTTCCCCTGGGCATGTCCACTGCCCTCACTTCAGTGCTTCTTGGAGTCCAGCCTCATCCTGTAGCTTTTAAGACTCCGGACAAGGGCCACTCCCACCAAAAACACATCCCCAGTGGCTCTTGCGCAAGCATCTTTCTCCCAATTCTGAAATTTTTCAGTATGCACTACCTACACATGATGCATTTAACATACTCAGACCAAGCCAATCCCCAAGGACACAGTACAGCCTGAAGTGTTCTTCTCCCTCAACTTCTTTATCATGAAAAGTCCTACCTCATCTTCATTCTCCTCAAATATCTCTTTTTCAGGAATGTATTTCCTAAACCTCCCTGGTAGAACCATTTGAGCACTGAGTGGTCCATCAATATTCGGAGCTCACTTTGACTATAGCACTTGTTACATTATATTGTAGATAGTTGGTGCATGTGTTTACCACTCCAGTATCTATACGATGTGCCCCTAGAAGGCAGAAACATCTGGTTCATCTTTACTAGCTCCTGACACATAGAAAGCATTAGAAAACTATAAAGTTCAATCAATAAGCGTAGTTATGGCACAGAGGTAAAGAAGGCAAGCGTCTATAATCAGAGGTCTCTCCAAACAATTGTGCTTATGGAATTTTTCTATTTGAATGTATTTGGTACTGTCATTAAAAATCATCAGAAGAGCAAATAACAGGAGAGAAAAATAAGAAGGCTGGAATAAGAATGAAAATAATATGGTAAAAAAACCCAGCACAAACAATGAATCATGGAACACTACATCAAAAACTAATGATGTAATGTATGGTGATTAACATAACAATAAAAATTAAAACAAAAAACAAAAAACAAAACAAACAAACAAAAAAACAGTGACTATGCAGTGGAATTGTTCATGAAAATAAGCACCTAATTTAAATTAGGAACTATTCACAAGAAGAATTGTGAGGATATTTTTGATAAATAGTTTAAGAAGAGCTTACGTGGGAAATAGAACCTGTCAGCTTTTTCATAGTTAAGAATGACAGCTCTTAGAACATGACATGGGAAGAAGGTCTCATATGGAAAGCAAGTTCAGCGTGGTGGACACTCAATCCATGGTTGTTGACTGATAGATTGTCATCTGAGTCATGTCACCTGCTGGTTGGTTTTTTAGTTCATGTTACTGTGTGCACATTAACTGCTTTATCCACATCAACATTACAAATAGTCCAAAAATCACTGTGAAAATATTCATTTCTTAAATAATTTATAAACATGAGTTATCACAAAGCAAATGCATAAGCATGGAATGAAAGAGCACAGAACAGTGGAATTTACATAGCCTTTGGAAGTTCAAGTCCTGATTCTGCCCTACCCTAGCTGTGTGATGTGGGAAATCCTATTTCTCCTCTCTAAGTCTTAGGGTTTTTTTCCCCCTCTAAAATGAAGGGAACCACTCCTTTTTCATAAGGTTGTTACAAAAATTAAATGAGCTAAGATGGTGAGTTGGTTCTTTGGTTCTTCCTTCTAAGAATTGATTGTTTCAGTCCAAAGAATATAAGTTGGTAGCTGGTTTTAATCTTTCCTAGTTTTAAATGAACAGCCATAAAAAGCAAAATGCCGTATTGCATTGAACTTGAATTTCAAACAAGTCCAATGTACACCTCATGCCCTTCTTTACTTCACTGTGATGCTTTCACTAACCAAGCTCATGTTTGCTCTTTGTCACTGCAACAGCAGCAGCTCTGTTACAAATCACTCATGATTTCACTGCAGTCTGCAGGTTTACTAACTTTGGGTTTGAGCTCTAGCATCTTTTAATCTGCCATTTTTATGTCAAACACATTTAAGGATCAAAGAAAACTGATCACTTAGGGACGCCTTGCTCTTCCTTTGCTCTTTTTCCTGTCTCCCCTCATTTCCTAGAGAGGCTTTGTCTGTTTGTTCTGAAATGCTTGTCTTGAAGGCTGTCTGCAAAATTCAAATGAGGTGGACAGTGTACGGGTATTTGTGACGCAGGAATGGGCCAGATGCTAGGATACGTAGCATACATACTTTCTCTCTAAACTTCCTTGTTCAGGAAACAAGCATGATGCCGCATCTACTATATTTATAGCCCCTTTATCCAGATGACATCGAGTCTCTGAGAAAGCCAGGAGAGCTGGGTGATGGCAGAGCTGAGGTTCATACTCAGAACCTGTTTTACTTCACAGCCTTTGCCTTTTCTGCATGTGTTAGTTCAAGAAGCTGTAACAAAGTACTGTAGGCTGGTGCTATGGTATGGAAACAACAGGAATTTCTTTCTCACAGTTGTGGAGGTTGGAGGTCTGAGATCAGGGTGCCAACACAGTCAGTTTCTGGTGAGACTCCTTTTTGGGCTGTAGACTTCCACCTTCTGCATCTTCACATGGTAGGAAGTGTGAGGAGCTGTCTGGGGTCTCGTTTATAAGGGCACTAATCCCATTTGCGAGGGTTCCACCCTCTCAACCCAATTACCTGCCAAAGGCCCCATCCTTTGATACCTTCACATCGGGGGTTAGAATTTCAGCATATGAGTTTCAGAGACACGTTCAGTCCATCAGACTGCGAGATCAGGCAGCTTCTCATGCTATGCCTTTCTCCAAATTGCCCACGACTGTCACCCGGTTTGTATCATGGTTTCCCGACTACATTTCCATTCCTGTCCTAGAGTTGGAAACTACCCTGAATCTTGGATTTTTGGCTGAAGTCCAGCCCTATATCTATTCTTGTCAACCATTGTCAAAGGTTTGAAACCTTTTATACTCTGGTTGTTCTGTATGTTCGGATCCAAAATAAATGAGTAAGGAATGCAAAGAAGTTAAGTGCTTGCCTCCAAACATCTCCATGCCAGTGTGGATATTGTTAGGTGTACCTTCTTCCTGGATCATTACAGTTGAGAGCTGGCCATTGCCATGGGAACCCATGCTACAGATTAGTCACCCACTTTGCTCAAGTCATGCCTTACAACCAAATCCCCCACTGGGAGACTTAGTCAACATCCCACTGAACTTTAGGCCATGGCTGCCATCTGGTCACTTCAGACTTTTGCTAAGACACAGTAAGCAAGGAAGAACTATCCTGGCAGGGATAATCAACTGTGATTATCTGTAACAGACCCCCTGTTGCCATGCAATGGGCCTGCAGAAGAATGAGTTTGACACTCAAGAGTTCCACAGAGCATCACCTGATGCTTCCTTGCCCAACCTTGACTGTGACCAAGTACTGAAAGTGACCAAGTACTGAAGCCATCCCCTGAAAAGAGCATGTCGACCAATGCCTTGGATCCCCAAGAGATGAAGATCTGTGTTACCTATCAGATAAGACAACTGAACCAGCATAGGTGTCAGCTAGAGGTGAAGGGAAACTAGATGAACAAGAAAGATGATATGATTCAGACCAGCTGCAAAAGTGGAGTTGTAGATCATCCTGCTAACCTTTTCTTATAAGTTTTCCCAAGAAAAGACTCCATCTAGGATCCAAGAGAAGCTGGTCTCAAATGGGTTAAACTTAGCACATGAAGCAAGCAGATCTGAGCAAAGCAAGGCACAGAATGTAGCAGACATTGTGATGTGTCATCCCAATCTCCTTCAGGACCGAAGCATTCGTCTTCCCAGCTGCCAATAGTGCCCCCTGATGAAGGTGCCATTTTGCCCCTCTCTAGGAATTATCTTCAACCAGAGGGATCTGCCTCCTAACCCCAGGGACAGTCCTCATGCAATGACTCATCTATGCAGAGGTACAAAACTTAGAACACCTGCTCCAAATTGGGACAACCATGAAGGGTCATCTGGCCCCAGAGCCTCCCAAACTTTTGGCTGAGTTCTCTACGATAAGTGCATTGTGATTGAACATCTCCCTCTGCCCACCCCAGCCTTTCCTTACTCCCTCATCGTGTGTTCCTAATAAACCTCCTGAATATATATATTCGATGTGTTTCCAAGAAACTTGACTGGACCCTATCTATACTCTGTTTATTTCTTTAAAAAAAACTACAGTAATGGCATTGACTCACATTCTACTTGTCCTTTATCCTCCTCCTCTCCCTTTTGATTATATGTCCAATAAATAAATTCACTGTGATCTATTAGGTTCATTCATGCCTGTACACCACCATAAACATGCTTTTTCTCCATCAAGTATTTAACTCTGTTTTTCCTCCATAACATTTTGTATAAGATCCAATAGATTTTCTTGTCTACTTATTTCGCCCCACTGCCTAACTTTTGAACAATTAAAATATTCCCTCCTGGAAAGACTGGGATTTATTTTGCATGATTACACAATGTAAGATATCCATAGTTATTCTGCCCAGATGAAGACCCTGTCTTGTTGAGTGGTTTTCTACTTCCTATCTCTCCAACCTTAAACAACTCATGTTGATTTCTGATGCATCGAGACTGTGGCTGAATGGCTTTGTACTTTCCACTCTTCTTGTCATTCTTCTGATTATCCTCAGGCCTGGAACCCCGGCACCCACAGAACAGAGTTGCCAGACTAAGGAAATAGAAATATAAGACACTCAGTTCAATCTGAATTTCAAATAAACAACAAATGAAACTTGAGTATGAGTATGCATCAAATATTGCACAGACATCCGTGTAATGTTAGGAATGTACTTAAACCAAAAATTATTCATTATTGATATTACATTTGAATTTAAATAGATGTCCTATATTTTATCTGGAAATCCTACCACAGAATATATTTGAAGTGGACAAACACCATAGAACACTCACTATAGTATTCAGAGTACTGGATTTGGAGACAGGTTTGGGCATAAGCTCTGCTGTATTAGCTGTGGGACCACAAGCTAATGGTCTGAACTAGCTCAACCCCTGCTTTCTTCATCTGTAAAATGGGCATAATTGTTTTTGCCCTATTTCCCAGGTCATGATAAGGATCAGAAATGTGACAAGAATGTACTTTGTATAAGGTTAATGCTGCCTTACGATAAATACCTAGAAGCTCCACTTTTGGTTCAGTGGATATGTCTATTGTTAAGGCTTTTGCTACAAAGTGCTCTCCACAAGGCTTGAGATAAGTATACGAGAATATCTGCTTTTTCTCCCCAACTAATGCCAAGCGTGTTATTAAATAATTTCAGCAATTAGCATGTTGTGTGGTTTTACTGAGAATAGTTGATAAAAACCAATATCTATAGTCCAAACTCCCAGTGGAGTGTCATCTCATGTGAATAATGGTTCTCTTATCAGGGGTAGAGAGCCTAGACTCCTTCACAGGATCGCCCAATTAGGTCCAGCACAGTTTTCCCTCAGTAAATAATACATAAATCAGTATTACCCTGTGTCCAATACACCCGCAAATGTCAAGATTTAAATTGCCCCAGCCAAAATGCTTCTGTCCACTCACCAAGAAAAGCTGATTCTCTGAAGATTAGTTTATTTGGATCTTAGTGAAATGGATGTGGAGGCAGCTCATAGGCTGGGAGAAGTTCAGTCTAAAGGCCGACTCTGCCATTAACCATCTTGAAGCCTTTAAGAAGGTTGCTTAACTTCCACGGGCCTCACAAAGTCAGACTAAATAATCTCTCAGCCTTTCCAGACTCTGAAAATCTCTGAATCTAGAGTTTGAGGTTAAATTACTCTTATAAGAATCCTAAACTCCAAGTCACATCTCACCTATTCAGACCAATAATCTGTCCGCAGCAGGTACCAAGAAATGTTTCTTAGGAGGGTTTATTCACTTGTTCCTTTATAGATTATTTCTTCTCTTCAAATAATTTTCAGTAAATAATAATAAGTAAATAACTTTGGGAAAAAATAGGCAAAATTGTTAGAACAAAAAAAAAAAAAAAGGAGCCAAGAGTAGGACAGATAGAAAACGCTTCAGCTGAAGATAATTTTTTTTAAGAGAGAGAGAAAAAGAGAGAGCATGAGTGTGTAGGAGCTGGCGGGGGCAGAGGGAGAGGGAGAGAGAGAATCTTAAGCAGGCTCCCTGCTGAATGTTGAGCCCAACTTGGGGCTCAATCTCACAACCCTGAGATCACGACCTGAGCTAAAATCAAGAGTCGGACACTTAACCTACTGAGCCACCCAGGCGCCCTGGCTGAAGATAACTCTTTTGATAGAATGCTCAATTTAGCTATAAGCTTCCTGGCAGGCAATGCAATCAACCTCAGTAGACATGGATCTCAAAAGGTGACCAATGGAAGCATAATTGTCCATTAGGAAAAACAACATTTCTGATTTTGTTCCCTTGCACTAAACTCTAAGTGGACCCTTACAAAGATCTTGATTTGTTACATCATTAGAATATCACACATACACACACACACACACACACACACACATCTGTATTTTATATGAAATACTTCAAAGTTCAAGATGACCCTCAGACATCGATGATTGTACTTGACTACCCAAAATATTTGTAGCCTTAATCTATGCCACCTTTTAGAGTAATGATCTATACCTGTGCTGTCTAATAAAATAGCCACTAGTCACTTGTGCCTATTAAACATTTACAATGTAACTAGCTCAAATTGAGATATGCTCCAATGCACAATACACACTGGATTTCTTTTTTTTTTTTTTAAGATTTTATTTGTTTATATGAGAGAGAGTGAGAGAGCAAGAGAGCACAAACAGGGGGAGCAGCAAGCAAAGGGAGAAGCAGAATTCCTGCTGAGCAGGGAGCCTGACGACGTGGGGCTCAATCCCAGGACCCTGGGATCATGACCTGAACTGAAGGCAGACGCTTAACTGACTGAACCACCCAGGTGCCCCTACACACTGGATTTCAAAGACTAAGTAGGGAAAAAAATATAAACTACCTCATTACTAGTTTTTATATTGATGTTGAAATTGATAATATTTGGTTATATTGGATTAAAGTAACTATATTTTTAAATTATTTTATTTAAATAATTTATCATTTTAACAATTATGATTTTATTTTTAATTATTAAAATAATTTCAACATCTTTCTTTTTACTTTTGAAATGTGGTTACTGGAAATTTAAAGTCATGTATATGGCAAGCACTTATGGCATGAATTATATTTCTGTTGGGCAGCACTCATGTATCATAATTATAGTGATAAAAGCATCGATTTCTGAGCAGCGAGCAGGTGCACACAGCGTGCGGCTGTTACAGATCTATCATCCCATATTCCTTACAATAACACCTCATGTCAAAGTGAGTCAGAGAGGTTATACCTTGCCCAACTTTGGAAAACTAGCGTGTGACAATGCATAACCCAATTTCCCCAAAACAACCCCTCTCATATGTTAGAGTTCTGAGTTTTCAGGTCTTATTGATCAACCATTCATTTTAATCATATTAATCTTATTAATCATTATTTAGAGATCAGAGAACTGAGCTCAGATCTAGCGGACTTGAGTGTCAGTCCTGTCTGTGCTACCAGCTAGTTCTCCCCCAAGGCCTCATTTTACCCTCTTGTGAACTAGATGAGCTAAAAGCTAATGTGCAGTAAGTGTTTACTACAGTCCAGGTAGTCATCCAAACACTCTACATATCAACTTGTGCAACCTTCATAATAATTCTATCAGGGAGTTCCTGCTCTATCTGCATTTTTCAGGTGAGAACTGGGGCATTAAGAGGTTAATCAACTTTCCAAAAATCGCACAAGCTAAGAACGAAGGATGCTAGGGTTGAACCCGTTCACTTAGCTCCAGAATCCATGCACAGAAGATCTAGGGCAGGACTGGGTAGAGACAATCAGAAAGTGCATGATCCTAAAGACTTTTAAAAGAATAGTATACACACCTAGCTGAACGTCCACCTGCTGTTATCATCACCATTCACTGGCAATTCTAAACAAGGCTGGTGAGAAAATACAAATTCCTTGGAAATAGTTGCAAGTTGAAACAATTGCTGTTAGTACTGTTGAGTTTCACTAATGTGTATATAAACTTCAAACCGGCACATTTATTGTTCGTTAAACATTTATTGTTCGTTAATAAAACAGAGGATGATTCAAAGAACTCCCCCGACACAGGCAGATCCAGAGACGCACGTTGATTTTGAGAGTAAGTATGTAACTATTTGGGATCGTTTGCGCTCCACCCAGGTGCAGGGCTGGTTCACGTCTCCAGCGTCTGGGGCTGTACACATTCTTCTATTTCACCAACAGGTGAGAGATAAACAGGAACAGCACCATGATGTAAAGAGGAAGAAGAGGAGAGTTGCTTCAGTTCTGCCGTTCTATGTGATCACTCAGCATATTTATTTCTGTTTAAAATTTTGAACACTGAAACGGTGTGTAACACAAGATGTAATCTTTTTATTCGGCAAGTACAAATTTTAGTTCATACATGAAATATAGTCATACCATTTCATGTTATTATGCCCTAAAAAAGAAGGCAATACCAAACTCAGGTTTGATAAGGATAAGCAGCTTCTTGAATGTCTTATGTCACCCTCAAAACGCCGTGTTTTATGGTTTTATCAACTCTCACTCTTCACCTTTCTGAAACAGGCAGCTCTGAGTGCCCAAGATACTTCTACAAAATGAAGCAGGGAATAAATGAAGTTGGTTGAAACCAACCAGGTCCCAGTGGTCTCCTTCATTTTACCTGGATGCTTTTCTGGACCTTCTCCACTGTGTTTCTCAGAAATGTGATTCACGGGGTGCCTGGGTGGCTCAGTCGTTAAGCATCTGCCTTCAGCTCGGGTCATGATCTCAGGGTCCTGGGATTGAACCCCACATCAGGCTCCCTGCTCAGCGGGAAGCCTGCTTCTCCCTCTCCCACTCCCCCTGCTTGTGTTCCCTCTCTCGCTGTGTCTCTCTCTATCAAATAAATAAATAAAATCTTTAAAAAAAAATGTGATTCACCAGACCACCACACAGTTTGTGTTCCTTTGTAGCTTTGAGCCTGAAGTCCTCCGCAGCTTCGTTTCATCCAAATAAACTCTTGCTGTTCCCCCAGCTGATTCTGTACCATGATTTTCCTCACCTCTGCCTGGAGAGCTTTCCCCCCACCTTTCTCCAGAACTCTCTGACCCATCTCATCTGTTGGGGGAGTCCCTCCTCATCCTTTTAAGATTCACCTCATATGTTAGCCTCCCCTGAGAAAAGCCTCCTAAAAGCTCCAGACAAAATTAATGGTTATTTTCTTATTGAACACTTACTACAATCTCCTGATACCTTGTTTACATGTGTGCTTCTCCTTCTCCCTCCTTAAAAGTGGTGTCTAAAACTGAGGAATAACTTTTTCTGCATTTTTGTACCTAAAAGGCCCAAAACGAAGCCTATCTGCTAGGATGACTTCAATAAATATTTAGCTAATGTATGCACGAATGAATGAATATTTTCAAATTGCCTAAGTTGATGTTCCTCGAAAAGAAGATGTTTTAAACAATCAAGTAAATTACGTAAGCCTGAGTTTCATAGAAAGAAGAAGGGTGAGCAGTTAATGGGCCAGGTCCTTCCCATGTTCTGTCTCCCACTGGTCCAAGCTTATTCCATGGGGCATCAACTCCACTGTGGTCTTTGGCTATGTGCGCTGGCTCTTCCTGCCAGGCTCTCAGGAAGTGGTAGCCTCTTGGGTCTGGTGGGGTCAGGCCCAGATCTGGTGTTGCCACCATCCTCTCTTCTGAGGACTCCTTGAAGGCCATGCTGAAGGCTGCCTCTGTCCTAGAAGAGGCAATGTTGGGACATGGTGATGGAGGCAGCAGTCAGACTTTGCTACTGTAGGAATTGTAGGAGCCAAAGTCAGGAAAAGTGCAATGACTGCAAATGCCAAGCAGTTCATGAGGAGTACATAGACTGGAGTGACTAAAAGTAAGAATAACAAAGAGCAGCTGAGATGCGGTAAGCATTTGCATTGGATCAGACTCAGTATTGCCCCCTGGGGCCACAATGGTGAGGGGGCAAAAAGACACGGTCCTTCTTCATAGGCTATAAATGGTTTGGTGGGAAAAACAGACATTAATCAAATAACTGCCAAATAAATGAAAACTTGCCAAGATGAGAGGTACAAGCGAGCAAACATTATGCTGTCTTTTCAGAGCCTATGATAGGAGCTGCTGGGAGCCAGGGGGATGGGGAAAGATTCTCTGAGGATACAACAGTGAAGGAGAGCTATTACTGATGAAAGGAGTCATTGAGGTGACCAGAGGGAGGAAAGACACAGAGGGGTGTTGGTGGACGGACGTCCGTGGGTAGTGAGGAGCGGAGGTTTAGAGAGTGGGGGAGGAGGTGACCTCTTGGACGGGTGAGGGTGGAGAGGTGGGTGGAGGCTGGGTCAGGAGAGGCCCCGAGCTCCATCCTAGGGATTAGCAGTAGAAACACCCAGAGGGGCTTAGCAGATTTGTCGACCAGATCAGTACTGCCCCCAAAAGATCATGATGACGGTGTAGAAGAGAATAAACAATAGAAAAAGGGAAGGATGCAGGGAGACCAATGAAGAAGCTGCTGTGGAAAGTGACAATGGAGCTGGAAGGAAAGGAGAAAAATGTGAGAGATGGTTGCAGAAGACAAGACGTCTTAGGACAGCAGATGAGACAGAGCTGGAGAAGAGTTGTAGGGGACTGTTGTCATAACCCCGGTTTTACACCTAGACTCATGTGACCTGAAAACTGTGGGTAATGCCTGGCTTCCATGGTTTTTCTTCTGAGTATAGCACTTCACACGTTTCCAGATCATGTACCTTTTCATACCCTCTTTTGTGACCTAGCAAAGCACTTTTTCCTATGAACCAGATAGTCTATTCTTCAAGAGCAAAGCATCACCTACAAATGGAAGGATGATTTCTTCGTTCCCTCTCCTGCAATGTTTAGTAACATATTAAAATGAATGTTTACATGGATTCCTAGGATTATGCATTTATTTTATTTATTTATTTATTTATAAAGATTTTAATTTTTTTAAGTAATCTCTACATCCAACATGGGGCTCGAACTCACAACCCCGAGATCAAGGAGATCACATGCTCCACCAACTGAGCCAGCCAGGCACTGGGATTATGCATTTAAACAAATTTTTTAAACAGTGATTGTACTAATAATAACCAGCATCATCTCAGTCTTCTAGTTTAGTTGGAAAGAGTCATCTCTTTTCTTGAGGAACTTTGCCTGGATCTTGACGCACAGGACAGGAGGTTAAAGAGGTGGGCCATTCAGTTTTCATGAGTGTAGGAAAGACTGATAACCTCACTGTTTTCTGTCCTCATCTTCACAAAAACAGAAAACAATCTGCCTCGTTCACTGAGTTGTTGTATAAGCCAGTGAGAGTTTTCTTTTCAAATAAACTGTAAATCACTTATAACAAGGATCATTATTATTACCACAATAGGAAATTGTGAAAGGACTGTTGAGTTCAGCAGGGTGTAATGTAGAATTCTTTTTACTGCAACAGGAAATATGATATCATTTTTTAGTGTAGTAATGCTGGTTGTAGAGAAAAAAATCATTAAATTTTCTTTAAAATATAATTATGATAAGAAAAGATAAAATAAAAAATCACTGAGGAAGGTATTAAATATTAAACTTGTGTGAAACACCCAAGAAAAAAAATCCCATGAAAATTCAAATAGGCAGATTGAACTTGCTTCTCTGGTGATAACTTTTATTTTAGAGTGGATTTTAGGCTTGAACTGGCCACACACAATTTCTGATTGATACTTTTTAATGAGGTTCTTTTCAAAGTTTTAATAGTCACCACCACTAGAAACTATCTTTGTACAAGTAGGTGATAATAAAATGTAAAACCATTTTACAACCATTCAAAATTTGCAACAGCTGAAATTAAATGTACAGAATCCAAAAGATTTTTCTCGACTAAACTGACAGAAATATTGAGGAAATGTCTTGCAACAATGTAAGCAGATTTCAAAAGCAATCAAATGTTTTCATACAGAGTATTTCAAACAAGGCAGAAGTTCTCACTTGAGAATATATGTGAATGGTTAAGGTGATTATCCTCTACAGCTAGTTTGGAAGAAAAGAGGGTAAAAGAATCACCACGAAAAGCAAATCGCAAACTACCACATCATCAGCAAATCAAATAGAAGTACCTAGTATTTGTGAAAGCGGAGACTCTGGGCTGACCGCGGCAGCTGTGGCCCTGGACATTTTAGAAGCTGCCTCTCAGCCTCGCTCTCACTCTTCCCACTTGGGCTGCACGCTCCAGAGCACCTGGAACGTGACCTTCTCCCTCAACCCTGCAGACCTCTGGTCCACAAAGGGCGGAAAAAGTGCTCTGTGGCTAAGACTGCCTTGGCCATATTTCACATTTCACAGTCGAACAAGAAGAACCAGATGTTACTTCTTCTCCTTTTTTTTTTTTTTTTAAGATTTTCTTATTTTTTTTATTTGACAGAGAGAGAGAGAATGAGCGGAGGTGGGGGGGAAGGGCAGAGGGAGAGAGAGAGGGAGAAGCAGGCTCCCCTCTGAGCAGAAAGCCCAACATGGGGCTCCATCCCAGGACCCTGGGATCATGACCTGAGCTGAAGGCAGACGCTTAACTGACTGAGCCACCCAGACGCCCCCAGATGTTACTTCTTCTGCTCACTGCCACTCGATCTCAGTCACCAGGCCTCACTCTTTGTCCAAAAGCTCCCATGAGTTGATGAAGCCCATGGTCGTGGGATCCTGCACCCACAGAGATCAGTATGACCAAAGTGCCCCAGTAACCCACTCCATTCCAACCATGTTCGAGAAATTTCGAGTTAAAGGAACCTCTTCCACCCTCAGTAAGAGGAAGGTAAGAGCATGTGTACAGGAGAAATTTATAAACCCCGGTATTAGTACCTTAGGTGTGTGGGCATTCCTGAGGGGACGGTAATCCGATTCAAATAAACAGGGCCTGGTGCTTCCACAAAAGATCTCATCTGTTAAGCAGTGGAATACAACTCTGTCTTCTGTGCCTGTCTAATCGGTGGGCTCATTTTAATTAACAAGGACAACACCGAGCTTTTAAATCTAAAAGTAAACATGAGTCAACAGAGCATTATATATGTAGGTTGAAAATAATGACTAAAGGTGCAATCACATCCAAACAACACCTAAGAAACAGATAGAAAAAATAAAGCCAGTTCACATCACACAGCTCTTTTCAGGAAATAAAGAGTTCAGCATCATTCAACTGGTAGCTTCTGTTTGGTTAAGCAATCATCAAGCAGAAATCATGGTTTATTACAAATCCCAACAGATATTCCCCGTTCGAGTGGTTAAATATTTCTTTGAAGGGAAGAAACCCCCTCTATTCCTTTTAGATTTTAATTTTCTGCACAGGAAAAACTTTAAAAGAGGAATCAGAAGATCTAAATCTCTCAATTATCTTACGTGTCCCCTCAGACATATCACTTAAAATCTGCAATTCAGTTTTCCAGCTATAAAACAAAGACATGAACTGAAATGATATATGAGGCCACAGAACTATAAAATTCTAGAATTTTCTCTTTGATCTATTTCCTCACAGTGTTCTATAAATTAGGACCCTTTTACTCAGGAACTATGTGTTTTTCAGATATAAAATGTCGTTGAGATGATCACTGAAAGTCAACGACATAAAATAATAGTGAAAAGATGCCAATTTAGGTAACATGAGCAGGGATGTGGTGGTGTGTATCACTGCATCCTTGGGAATGTTTGAAATAGACTCAGTGCTCAGCATATATTTGATAAATTCAAAAGATCCTTGCAAAACACTTAGCCTTCCTCAATTGTTTTGGAAGATATTTTTTTCCTGTATGTTTGTTTGTTTTGCTTTTGTTTTTGATAAAGAACTTCTTTGCTTCAACTTCTCAGTACTAATGCTGGATGATGTAGAGGAATTAAGGAGGTCTCATAATGGGTAAAATCCAGAGAAAATCTTTTTCTTGGTTCTGCAGTTTTACTCTAAACCTTCAGCATAGCGCACAGGGCTTCTCCCTCTCTCTCTCCCTCTGCCCTTCCCCCCACCTCCGCTCATTCTCTGTCTTCTCAGAGTATATACCCTCAAGGCAGTCATTCAATGGACCATTCATCCCTTCCATGAATATTCCTTAGGCATTTACCCTGAGTCAGGTACCTATGCTCCATGCAAGGGATATGGTGGTAAATAAAATGAACAACAATCCAGTTTTCATGGAGCTTATATTCTCAAGGAGAAACACAAGGAAAACAACATATAAGTAGAGTATGTGACAGAAGAAAACTTTCAGACCGTACTCAATTTTATGGGGGGAAAAAAGAATTAATTAGGAGTAGGAGGGATGGGGAAATTGGGGTGAGGAGGCATTTCAGGTAGGGTGGCTCTGAAGAGATATTTTAGGGGACATCATATGGCAAAATAAAGGCAGCCAATGGAAGATCTGAGGACCCAGAGGGCTACCAGAGACAAGGGCAAGCACCAATGAGAAGTTGGGGAATTCAGACAACACTATTGAGGTCTCCCATGGTGGCTCACTAGTTGTGTGGAATCAAAACATCTCATTTGATCTCCGGAACTTACTCATCTTCTAACTACGAGTTTGTCACGCACAGCATGGTGATTACAGTCAACAATACTGTATTGTATACTTCAAAGTTGCTAAGAGACTAGACCTTAAATGTTTTCACCACAAAAAGAGAGATGATAATTATAGATGTGATAGAGGTGTTAGCTGCCCCTACGGTGCTAATCCTATTGCAATAGAGAAAAGTATCAAGTCAACACACTGTACACCTTAAGCTTACACAGTGATATATGTCACTGATGTCATTCATTCATAAATAAATAGATACATAAATAAAGCTGAGAATGAAAGATCAAAAGTCTCATTTGACCTCTTTGAACCCCGGTTTATCCCTAAGTATTAGGGATTATAATATTGCCTCCCAGGATTGCCAGAAGGATTACATGGAGCCAAAAAAAGTCTTTCAGTACCATCCCATGGTCTCCCAACTGAACAAATCCCCTGGCATAGCACCCTAGGTGGTCTGGACCTACTTTTCTAGCTGCATTTCAGCCTATTTCCCCTCCCTCACCTTTGACCCAAATACAATGTGTCTGCACAGATCCCTAAATGTGCCAGCATTTTCCATTTGTCCCTGCCTCACACCGTTGTTCCCTCTACTTGAAATATTCTCCACGTCCTTCTTGTCTTAACTCACTTTTACTTGCTTATCAAGACCTGATTCAACCAATACTTCTTGCCACTCTCTCACAGTCCAGTGACAAGCTGAGCCCCCTTGATCTGGAGCCACTAATTCACTGCTTTGTCTCACCCTCTCTACTGCACCCTCCCTGAGAAGGGAAACAACTCCATATCTGCACATCAGATTCCTACATAACCTGGAACAAGTGGGTGCTCAATGAATGTTCATTGGGTAATCCCCATGTCAGCTGGGATCTCCTTGGTGCTGAAAATCTGGACATAACTGGCTCCCACTGTGAAGTTCACATTTCTAGTGTTAGTCAAGAGAAGCTGGATTGTTCCATAATAACAAAGATCCCCAAAGCTCAGTGGCTTAAGACAAACAGAATTAGCTCTCATTCATGGGACATGTTCAACCCAGCTCGGCTAGGGGATCAGCTCATCATAGTTCCTAGGACTCGAGAAGTCAGAGGCTCCTTCTTGACACCTGATTCCTCAGTTACCACCACAGAAAGAAGGGAACTCTTGAATGTCTGAAAGGGTTTGTCTAGAAGATTCTCAAAGGCCATTTTCTAATTTCTCATCAAATTCTCAGTTTCCAATTTGACTAAAATTTCTATGAGAACAACTCCTTCAAATATATTTCAAGAGCTAAGTAGGATGGGGAGAAAAGGTACACACACACACACAGCACATGTATATATGGAGCTATGCACACAACTTTCAACCACTAGTATTGAAATATCACAAGAGCTTAAAGTCCTGTAATCGCCAGTGCCAACTGCCGCATGTTCGGGACAGAGGTGATTTACCTGGTGTTCTGCTACCTGGGCAGTCATATTGCCTTAGGGTTAGGTTTCAGAGCCATACATATGTAGGAGTTTTTTCCCCTCCACCTAAAATAAAACCTAGTTCCACCAGTGGATAGTGAGTGATATTGAGCAAGTCATTTAATTTTTCTGAAACTCAATTTTGCAACTCTAGTAATCAATAGCACTGGGGTCATAATAATAAAGCAGTAACAGCTTACAACCATTGGGCATCTATGTGCATGCATTACCTTAATTCATTCTCATTCTTACACACACACACACACACACACACACACTATTGACTGGTGCTATTATCCTACTGCAGATTAGGAAACCAAAGCACAGAAAAGGAGAAGTAACGTGTCTTGGGCCACAATTAAGCCAAGTTGAACTCAGGTCCAACTCCAGAACTAGAGCTGTTAATTCTATTCCTACGCATCAGTAAAAGAGGACAATAGTGTCAAGAATCTAAATCTGTGAATACATTAAATGGGAACAGGTTTATGGAAAGCTGGTAAAATGTGAAGGTTAATTCTTCAAGATTACTATAAACCACTGAAGACAAGAACCATGTTGCATTCATTTGCGTGTTCCCTGGCATACAACAGATACTCCATAAATGCTTGATGTATGCACTAAACACTAATTCAGGTGATCCACAAGGGGTATTATGGGACCATGCCTACTTGACCAAGTATGGTACTCTAGGTAAAAGTACCTGACCAGACTGTCAGTGAAGAATTTCTACCCTCTGGGAATGAGAAACCTGGAAGTTTCCAGAGACTGAAGGGCCTTGGAGCTGAGTTAGTTCAATAACTGTAATATAGAAACAGAGAGAGAGAGAGAGGAAAGAGGAAGGAAAGGATGAGGGGAAAGAGGGAAAGAGAAAGAAAGGAGGAGGAGGAGGACAAAGAAGAAGGAGGAGGAGGAGGAGGAGAAGAAGAATAAGAAGGACGAGGAGGAGGAGAAGAAGAATAAGAAGGACGAGGAAGAGGAGAAGAAGGAGGGGGAGGGGGAGGAGGAGGAAGGAGAAGGAGAAGAAGAAGAGGAAGAAGAAGAAGGAGGAGGAGAAGGAAGGAAAAGGAGGAGGAAGGAGAAGGAGGATAAGGAGAAGAAGAGGAGGAGGGGAAGAGAGAGGAGGAGGAGGGGAGGGCGAAGAGGAGGGGAAGGAGGAGCAGAAAAAGGAGGATTAATGCCAAAGGGTAGATCTGTGGTCCTCAGTCAGTTTAAGGCTTGGGACAAATGGGCCTTGGATGTTGGGAGCCCCACTCAGGGCCACATCACAACCCCAAGCCATCTCATCATCATGGAGGCTCTCAGATTAAGTTGGGTGGGGTCTTAGCTCTGGGCACATAGAGAATGTGTAACCAAATCCTGCCTTCCAGCCAATCAGCCTCATGAGGAACTGAAGCCAAAGGACGCAGCTTTATTTGTGATGACCTCCTTCCTGGTTCCACAGCCAGTGTCTAGACACTATTTATTGGCAACCCCCTGGGGTTTGTAAGGAGTACACTTGAGTCTAATTAATCAACCTAACAGTGTGCACAGTCGTTAAAGAGTAACCACAGCTTTAATGAAGACAAAAGGGCGCCAGATGTCCCCTTTGATCGTAACTTGGGCTACTTTGTCTCCTCCTCCCTGTTCTTTCCCTTCCTTGCCCAGCTCCTCCCAATCCACACTCATTTCCTGTCATACTCCTGCCTTTTCTCCTGTGACATGCACATGACTTTCAAAGCCTCTGCTGATACTGAGTCCCATTCCTGAATCATGCAGATGAATTGCTGTGTGAGCTGGATGAGGCCTCAGTTTTCCCATCTGTGATGAGGGTGATGATGTCTGCCTAGCAGGTTTCTTGCATGGGTTCCATACAATAAAGTCTGTGGAAGTGTGGGGCTCACCCTCCTTCTCTCCCTCCTGCCTTTCTCACTCCTCTATTCTTCCTTCTTCTTCCCCTTTATGACGTTGCTCTTTTTAAAATCTTTACTGCCTTTCTTCCCTTCTTCCCCTTCCTCTCTTCTTTCCTCCTCTTTTCATTTCCTTCTTTATTTCCTCCCTCCTGCTTTTTCTCTCCTTTTCCAGGTTTTCTCCTTTGCTCACCCTCTCTCCCTTTGCAGTCAGAAGTCATCACAGGCACAGTCAACTTGAGACTTCACTGGATGTCTGGCAAGGCTGGCAAATTTGTAAAAGACTAAAGCACAGGAATAGCACTGGAAGTGGCAAAGCAGAGAGAGGTATTGGTTGCTTGTTGTTGCTCTAAGACTGTCTTTCTCTCACCTTCTTGGCTGGCGAGGAATATGCAATGAAACAGGAGATTGAGGAGGCCCGGAGAATCTCCATCTAAACATCTTGAGATTCTGGCTCTATGCTTGCCACTACCCTATCTGAAGAAAAAGAAAGCACTAAGCTAGTTACTTATGTATTGCTATGGACTGAATCGTGTTCCTCCCACCAAATTCATATGTTGAAGCCCTACCCCCCAGTGTGCTAGTGTTTGGAGGTGAGGTCTTTGGAAGGTAATTAGGGATAGATGAAATCAGGAGGATGGGACCTTCATGATGGAATTAATGGCTTTATAAGGAGAAGAAGAGAGAAAGATCACACATAGCAGGAAGACAGCCATCTGCAAGCCAGGAAGTGGGCTCTCACCAGGAACTGGATTAACAGGCACCTTGATCTTGGACTTCCCAGCCTCCAGAATTGTGAGCAATAAATGTCTGTTGTTGAAGCCCCCCAGCCTGTGGTATTTTGTCATGGCAGCCCTCATAGACTAATACAGGTATGCTGTAACTTGCAGCTGAAAGTAATACTAATCAATAACCTCTTGGCCTTTGGAAAGAAATTAGAGTCCCAACTCTTCCACAATCCATATCTGAGTGGGGGAGTTATTCTGGATGCATGCAGATGCATTGAAAGCACCTTCCTGACCCCCTTACAGAGTAGCACTAACCCTGCTATTTAGTAGGTGCTCTTAACAACTGATCTCATATACTCTGAGAGGGATTGCCGATGAGGAAGTGCCCCACTTAGAATTCAATTTAACATTCTTGGGGCTATAGGCTTTCCTTTTCTAATTTTGAAGTTTTTTTTTTTTTGCTCCAGCTCACAAAAAGTGTAGGTTTTCTCCTGGCCCGGCTAACTCTGCTTGCATGGTTTGCCTATATCAGTCACTAGCCAACTAGTTAGTTACCCAAACTAGGTCATTTTCACTAATTCATTCAAAAGCTGTTTACTAAGCTTCTATTATATGCCAAACCCTGAGGAGAGAGTGGTGAAAAAAGCAGAATGGTCCTCACCCCCGAGGAGAAAATGTTCTAGTTAGAGAAGGCAGAAAACAAGTAAATGAACAAGTAAATGGGATCATTGCAGATTATAAGATGTCCTATATAGGAAATAAACAGATATTTTGGGTTGGAAAATTCTGGAAGCAGGTAACTTAAGTGGGATGGTCAAGGATCACTCCTCTGAGGAGGTGACTTCTGAGTGAGACTAGAATGAGCCAAGCAAGGAATGATCTGGAAAGGGACTCCAGACAGAGGGAACGTCAAGCATGAGCGAGAGCAGTTTGTCCTCTTTACCTTTTCTTCTTAGCTAATAATTGAGCATCCGCACCTATTTGTCACAGGGCCTGGTACAAATGTCTTATCCTGGTATCTCTACAGTATATATCCATTAGTCCATGAATGAATGAATGAACTGCAAGAAGTATGAAATATTCCTAGTACAATAGGAAGCTAGTGAACAATTTTAAACTAAGAAGTGATATTATCTCATTTATGTGATAATCCCAGCTTAAATCACTGATGACTTTATAAAAATAAAATTTTTTACTGAAACTATTACAAGACTTCTCCTTCCCATATCTTATGAGTTTTTCCTGTATTTTTATGAATGAAAAAGAAAGAAATGCTTTTCTGCCATTCTGATTAGTTTGCAACTGGTTCATTGTTCTTATGGCTTTGGTTTGGTTTTTGTCTAAAGAAACATACTTTGGGGCACTTGGGTGGTTCAGTCAGTTAAGCGTCCAACTCTTGATTTTGGCTCAGGTCTTGATCTCAGGGTCGTGAGATCGAGCCCCGCATCAGGCTCCACGCTCAGCATGGAGTCTGCTTGAGATTCTGTCCCTCTCCCTACCCTGGCCCCTCCCCCTGTTCATGAACTCTCTCTCAAATAAATAAATAAATAAATAAAATCTTAAAAAAAAAATAAACGTACTTTACCAGAGGCAGTCAAATAATGTATCAGTTATCTATAGCTGCATAACAAATAACCACAAAATTTTGGGGGGCTTCAAACAATAAACATCTATTGTCTCACAGGTGATGTGGATCACAAATTCAAAAGCAACTTAACTGGATGATTCTGGTTCATAGACTCGCAGATGCATCACCTGAAGGCTTGACTGGGGCAGGAAACTTCACTTCCAAATAGCTTCTGGAAGGGGACATCAGTTCCTCCTTGACTATTGGTAGGAGGCCTTGGCTCCTCAATACATAGGATGCCTGAGTGTCCTCACAGCATGGTGGCTGACTTCCCCAAGAGTAGACAATGCAAGGGAGGGCAAGCAGAATGGTCTAGTCTTAGAAATGACATGCCACCATTTCTGCTGAATTCTATTGATCAAACAAACTAATTCTCACACGATGTTGGAGAGGACTATGCAAGGGCATGAACACCAGGATGTGGGGGATTCTTGGGGGTCATCTCAAAGTCTGACTACCAGAGATGAACAAAGAGAAGGGGAGGTGACTGGATAGAGCTGAGATGGAGATGTACAGCTTGCTAAGCAAAGAATTAATAGGGGCTAATAAGATAATCTCTGCTGCCTATTCAAGACCCATCTCCCACATGCTTCTTTGTATCAGATCCCTTGATCACTGGAAAGGTGGCCAAGTCCTGGCTTTAGGTGTAAGCATGAGATACAGTTCTGGCCAAGGACATGTATACGGAAGCCTTCTAGGTGATTCTGGAAAGACTTTTTGACCTCTGATAAGGAGGAGGTACTCAGGAGAAACTCTGAGCAGTGCTCCTACCTCTGCTTTGATCTTTCCATGTGGGGCAAGAGAATGAATGCTAAAAGAGGCTGTAACCATCTTGGAACCATGAGGTAAAGGTCAAAGGTATTCTAGAGTCGCCAGTACAAAGCCCCAGATATAACTGATTTCCTGAACCAAACCAGCAAATTTCTACATTCCCCACTTCTTGTTGTGTAATAAAAATAAACTCTTATTGGTTTAAGTCACTCTTATTTGGGTTTTTCCATTATTTGTTGTCATTCTAACTTATAAAGGCATCTAACCCAGACATAGGAGGCCAGGGAGAGCTTTCCTGGAGAAAGTGATATCCGTGCTAAGAGCAGGAGGATAGGTAAGAAGAGGCTCTGAGGAAGGGGGGCAGCAAATCCCTAGATTCGGAGAGAAGGGAGAGCAAGATATGTTTGGAGAGCTGAATGTAGTTGAGTGTGGCTAAAGGCCTGAGGGCAAGATGGGCAGCAATGGGAGAGGGGACTGGAGAGGGCCGTCCTAGAGATATTTGTCTTTGATTTTAAGGCATAGGAAGGCAAAGAAGAGTCACTGCAATGTTTTAAGCAAGGGAGTGACATGTTGGCATGGGCAAAGGAGGTGGGGAGTTGTTCTTTTGTAGATATAAAGTTTCAGTCATGGAGGGTGGTGAGGGAGTTCTGGGTTCATGCTGTACAACAGTGTATGTGAAGTTGACAATATTGTACTGGAAACTTGGAAATTGCTGGGAAGGGGAATTTTATGTTATGTGCTTTTTCCACAATAAAAAAGAGTGACACATTCATATTTTTAATTTAGCATAATCACAGCAGCTGGAGAAAGGAGGCAGGCTATAACTAGAGAAACATGTTCAGTCTACTACCATCACTAGGTGAGAGAGGATGGTGGCCAGAAATAAGAAAACATCAGTGGAGGTGGCAGAACTATAAGAAAGTTTTCATCTACTCTATCAGTAGTTAACAGACCTTATTAATTTAGTGGATGAGGTAGGGCGAGCTCTTAAATATTGAGCATTTGCTATGTGTGTTGTACCATATCAGGTACTTTATGATGAATTGCCTGTAGTCTTCACAAAACCTAGCGAAGTTTTTGTAGTCTTCACAAAATTTAGCAAAGGTAATTCTCCCTTGTTATGAAAATTCCGAAGTGTTAAGGAATTGGTCAAAGTCACAGAGATAGCACCTTGTAAAGTTAGAACTCAAGAATGAGTCTTCCTGACTAAAAAATCAACTCATTTCACTAAACCATGACTTTAGGTAAACATAATATTTAATGATTCTAGTAAGCATCTGAGGACTAGGCCAATCACTTCCAAACATTTTGTTTACTTCTATCTATATTAAGAAATCCACTTTACATTGTGCCCAGTCCATGTAGTGTGTGTGTGTGTGTGTGTGTGTGTGTGTGTGTGTGTGTGAGCGTGTGCATGTAGCTCCCAATATCCAAATCTATTTGATTCCTATTTGTATAACAAGAGTTCAAATATCATTTTGGAGAATGAGAAATACCATGTCAAACTGAATTTTATGTTTTGTGAATTTCAGATACTGTAACACCAAGAACTTGATAAGGTATTTTTCTGAAATTTTATCAAATTTTCTTCTGTTCTTTACTTCAGAGAGGAAGAATTTGGATGCTAAAGAATGTCTTTGTATGGAGTAGCAAGACATAATTGTCCTTATTATTCTATTTTACTACCTTTCATTAATTTATTCTTTAAATGCTAATTATGACCCACCAAGTAATTTTGCAATCTCCGATTTGGTTGGAACCCACAGTGGGGGGGGGGGGGGGGAGCTCTGATTGGGAGAAAGAATGAATCTTGCTTTTGTGTGCTCCTCTTTTTCTTTGCCTTCGTTCAAGCTTTCTTTAAGTCACTTCCATAAAGAAGGAGCAGAAAGCAAAAGTAATCTTTTCATCTTTTGTTTTTACAAAAATATAACCCCCGAGGAGAACTTAAAGGTTTTAGAGGTACAAGGAGTACAAGTTTTAGAGGAAAGCATGTGCACAGGGGAAAATCAGATGGGCTTCAAGGAAACGTAAAGGATTGTATCGGTCTAAAGGAGATACTTCCAAGCTGGAAGAGGAAGACAGACAGACCAGAAGACAGACAGACAGAAACAGAGAAAGCCAGCAAGTCTCAAATAATGACTTTTCAGTAGTGCCCTGGAGAGGGTTCATCGCCCCAGAGAGGAAGGGCAATGTGTTACATCGAGCACATGGGACCATAGGCAGACCTATGAAGACTCTCCCACAGGGACCATAAGAGTCGGACAAAAGATCCACTGCCTCAGGGGTGACCTTTATAAAGGGAGAGCCAAAGACCAGAAGGCATGCACATTCACGGTACGCACCTTCCTCCTGACACACCTGGGCACTGAGTAAGAGCCAAGAACCAGGGCATCTCTCCAGGATAAGAAGGGTACAAATGAAAGCCTCAAGAAGGATGTGAGTTAAATGTCTCACCAACTGGGTAAAAACAGAAATACATCGTTTTTTGGAAGGTGAAGAAATGTATTTCTTTGATACTTATTTAATGGACAGAGATCCATACATACAATTACGTGAATGTGTATAAATACCTATATTATAATGTCATCTATAAATTTTTAGCTTGAATAGTCTCCATAAACCCCAAAGGTCTCCTGGGGGCAGGGGTCAGTAGTGGGGGTGAAATACTTACCAAATAAGATGTTTCGTGTTATTGAAATAGCACTGAGGTAGGGTAGTTGTTTGTTTTTTTTTTCCCAAAAGAGAATGAAGAAAATGATCTGCTTTATTTCTCACTGAGTCTGGTCATTTTGTCCCAAAACTTCATGTGTGTCAAATTAAAAAGCAGGTCTTAAACCATGGCTAAAAGAGGTTTTGGTGATATGGGTGAACTAGCTGGAAACTCTCATATTTTTTCTTTCATTACTACTTCTTTTAGCTAACTTCTTAATGGTTCCTCCAATGGTCTGCGTATGTGTGTGCTATTAATTTTATGATTTCAATAAGTGAAGCCTTAGTAAGTAATGTCATAGTAAGCTCATGCTGTAGTTAAACCAGAGACAAGGGGATCGTCTTTTTTTTTTTTTTAAAGGTTTCTTTTTTTTCCTTTTTTTTTTTTTAAAGATTTTATTTATTTATTTGACACACAGAGAGAGAGCACCAGTAGGCAGAGCAGCGGGCAGAGGGAGATGGAGAAGCAGGCTGGACCCTGGGATCATGACCTGAGCCGAAGGCAGCCGCTTAACCAACTGAGCCACCCAGCCGCCCCGGGGATCATCTTTTTTAAAAAGATTATTTATTTATTTATTTATTTATTTAGAGTGTGCGTGGGGGAGGGGCAGAGGAAGAGAATCTCAAGCAGACTCCCCACACCTTGGAACCAGATGAGGGGCTCAACCCCGCTACCCTGAGATCCCGACCTGAGCCGAAACTAAGAGTCCAACACTCAACCCACTGAGCCACCCAGGTGCCCAGTGAATCATCTTTTAAGAAGAAAAAAAAAGAAGAAAAAAAATCATCTTTTAAGATTTCTTCCTCTCACTTGACTAACTGATGAATTCTGCATACAGATACATTGTTTCAGAATTGTTTTCCCACTGATGAGACTCTCTTCTCCTTCCAGGCACCAGAATCCAATTTAAACTAGTTCCTGTGAAGATCCAAAATGTATACAAAGGGTTTTTTTCCGCTCTTGCATTTTTTTTCAAGGCAAAGAAAATACAAGATAGGAACAAAATAGATACTTTGTTTTTTTCTATCACACATTGTGCTGCATTCCAGATGAAATGTGAGTCCAAGGTTTGTAATTAATACACCGTTTTCATGGATGAGCCCTACTTACTTTATTTTTTTAATTGAAGTATAGTTGACATACAATATTATAGTAGTTCTAAGGTACACCATAACGATTTGACATTTATATACACTTTGAAATAATTGCCATGATAAAAAGTAAGCCCTACTTTCTTTAACCATTGACTTTTCCTTGAGTTCCATCAAAGCAGTTAATAATGCCTTTGATATTTCCTAAGAGCAGTGGTTCCAGGCAAGACAGGCATGCCCTCCCCCTGACCTCCAGCTTTATTGGGGTATAATTGAAAACAAAAAATGTGCATATTTAAAACGTGTAAAACTTGATATAAAATGTGAGTTAATCACCACAATCAGTAGTTAATACATCCATCACCTCATGTTGTTACCATTTGCTTTGTTTTTTCTTTGTGTGTGGTGTGTAGTGTACATTTAAGATGTACCTCTTAGCAAATTTCATGTACTTTTCCTTTAAGGATTTCCAGCTTTGGAAGCTGCCCTGTCACAAACACCCTCCTTCCCCTTGGAAACAGGATCTCTCTGGTTTCAGGTCCCCTTCCTGAACTGAGTCCATCTTTTCTTTTACGTGTGAATATTTTATGTCTTCAGTGAGTGTCAGGGTTTCTATGGGTATTTTGCAAAGGGCCCAGTGCTTATAAAATTTAAATTTATATGTTAATGTACTTAACCTGTGAGGTCAAAGATGCATTGGAGGGAAACAAATTTCCTTTTCTTAAACATATCTGCTGTAAATGTGGCCAGTGGTATGCATCAGCATCACAAAGCAAACAATGTTATTTTCTAATGGGGCAAGAGGATGTTTCCCCCAGGACCACCCAAAAGGAAGTAAAGTAGACCAAAGCAATTATTTTGGTTAAATCCAGTATGTGAAAATCTGCTTTTTCACAAACTGCAGAAATAGTGTCTGTGGCTTGACCTACACAAAAAACTAACAGACCCTCTACCCAAACAAGAATTAGTTCTGCTACCTGTGTCTGCCACTCGGGGTCATGCTACCAGACTTCTCAAAGCCTAAATATCTCAGAAGTCTCTTACTTAATCTGTATTTGGAAAGTCCGAATATATTTGATGTTTTCATTCCTATCAGTCCTATTTAAATTAGGTCAAAACTTGTTGATTTCTTGTGACAGCATTTTTATTAAGCATGTGAAAGCTAGAATTATACAATCTAAATTTAATTGCTGGAATTTTGTTGTCTATTAACCATGAGGTCCCAAGCAAGTTATTTAGCCACATGGAGGCTCAGTGTCTTAGTAAAATGGAAATAACATTTTATTCTCTTTAACTCAGAGACTTGTTGAGATGCTTAAATGAGATGATGGTAAAGATCTTAAGTCCTCAATAAATTGTTGCTAATCTTTTTATCTTCATGTACACTTGGGGAAACCTCATTAAAGTGAGTAGGGAGGCTGGAAGGGGGAGCTATACAAGAATTACAATTACAGGAAGAATTGTAACATAGGCTCCAACAGAAGACTCATCAACAAGAAAGAATGATCAGTTCCAGGCCCCCAACAGGGAAAGACCTACACTGAATCTTCAAGAAATCCACTACCCTTGCAACTTACCTATAAGAAACTGGCATCACCCTGAACTCTTGCCTTTCTCCAATGGACTTGCTTTCAAAACGACCCTTCCCATCTTCTTCCTTCTCCTCCATAGAATAATGTCCCTCTCCTTTGTTTGTTGGATTGGCCTTTGGTTTGTCCATAGTTTGCATGTCCCAAATTGCTATTCCCGAATAAATGCATTTTCTTCTGGTAAAATAACTGACAGCTTTATGTTTAAGGTTAATACTATAGTTGCTAGAAACTGGAGGTTATGGGCCCAAGGAAAATCAATTCTCCCCTTCGATGAGTTCACCGCTTCATGGGGAGAGGTGAGAGACAAATGGGTGAGCAAATGGGACAGAGCCGATCCCCATAGTAAGTGCCACACTAGCAGTACCAGAATAGACTGGCAGACAACAAAGAAGTGTCCACCAAGAAGACAACAAGGCTGTAAAGCAACCAAACATGTTTATTTGGGGTCTTAAGAATTGCAGTCCAAGAGATACAGAAGACATAGGATCTACAGAATTCAAACATTTGCCCTGAAATGTGAAAGTGGTGTGCAGGTTTGTAAAGGCAAAACCTACAAGGCTACATAAGTTGTTTTTAAAGAATTATGATTGGCGCTGGCAGAGTTTGAAGTGACCTTCCGTACATGGCTGGATATTTGGCTAACAGGTGTTACATTATCTCTGTTTCAGTCCAAAGTAGGAGGATGCGTTCCAGGAGGTGGTAGATCTGTAATTGACAGAAGTCAAAAGTTCTAAGAATTACAGCAGGGATGTGCTTAGGTCCTAGTTCCTTGAGATCCTTCTGACTCTATTTTGAGTGACTCTTTTAGCAATGCTTCTTCATTTTGGAAGCTTCTTTCACAGAAGGAAGTTTTAAATTTTCACTGGGAATATCAGGAAAGGATTTGCCCAGAGACATCGCTCAGGCTTTGAAGGATGAGGTGAGTAGCATTTTGAGGGAAGGAAATGGCAGGGGGAGGGACGAAGATACAGGGCCATGCTAAGAGAAGGCATCTATGTACAAAAAGATAGCGAGTTTGCAAAGTACTGTCCCTGAACCTAGCAGAGACCACTCATAATAAACAGGCAGGGGACAAGTGAAAGCACGATGAGAGGCACATTGTAGCATCGAAGCAGCGTGTTAACTTGTTTTAAATGATAATCACTTGGTGGTTTCCTGTTTCAAAAAGCCTCTCAATATTTGTGTAAAGCCAAGTCTGTCATTTGAAAACAGAATGTTTTGGGGGCTGAATGGCACTGTGTCACCCCAACAAGAATAATAATTGAATCTAATTGTCATCTGTGCTCTTATTTTAAAATAACCTGTTCTAACACCCCCTAACAGCAAAGGAACTTTCAGAGGAGTCAGTTGACCAGATGCAACTTTTTCCCTGATATGTTAGTTTCAACCTGAGTTTATTAAATTCTTTGTTTTTTTTTTTCTGTAGCATGTATGCTCATTCATCAGCCTGAGTCATTTTATCTGATTGGGTCCAATCTCCCCCTCCTTGGCATGCCTGCTTTGCTGCTGAATAAATCATCCTGGGATATGTCCAGGAGGAAGATTTTCATAGGAAAGTTCCATCTGCATTCAACCCCTCATTTATTCAGGCTGAGTTCTGAGGCTCCCAAGGAGAAAGATTGAGAAAATAAAGAGGTATCTTCCACTGCCAAGTTTACTAATATGGTCATTAGCACAGATGACTTGGGACAATGCCTGCAGAGAGAGGACACAGTTGGGCACACATCCTGGCACAGGGTCTGCAGGAACCCACCTCCCTCCCCCACCAGCCTTCTGCCCTCTTTGGGCTCCCTCCTCAAGTCAAGACAGTTATTACCCGCCGGAGTTTCAAGAGAGCTGGTGAGGCCGATGAGTCCAAGCAATTTAGAAAGGGAGAAGCAAGAAGTGTTTCTTTTCTGGGATGATTTCATTAATGTCTAGATCACCGCAAAACTGAGTTTTGGGGTGCTCTTTGCCCTTAACCCCCAGGCCCTTGGGAGTGGGACAGCTACCCCAGGAGATCTTTATAGTTAAATTAATTCATCCACAAACCGTCTTAAAAATAGAACCGACCTTCTATTTAAAATTGAGCATTTAGTTTTGTTCTCTTGAGAGATGGTGGACTACAACTCTAAAGATATGGTATTAAAGGAGTTTTTCAGGGTGTATATTACATCCCAGAAATCTACTGTTAAGGGATAGGGGAAAATGTTAGTCGTTTTCTCTCTTGGGATTCTCCTTACAAGGCAGTGGACCAGTTCTGGATTTAAACCGAAACCCATGTGTGTGGATAAGAAAGAATAAAAAGGAAATAATTAAATCCCGTGTTTCTGGGACACAGTGGACACAAATAACCCTGGAGATGGAGTATGTGGTTGGGGAAGAGGGCCATCCAAAGCTATTCCCCACTCAGGGCAGGCAGAGAGAGGGGAGTTTCTCCTCGGGAGACCAAGGGAAATCGCTCATTCTTGAGGGCTGAGGGGGCAGCGAGGCGGTCTTCTGGGCTTTCACGGGACGCCACGGGGAGCCGAGAAAGCGCCCAGGGCTTGACGTCATTGGCCATCAGCTGACTGTGCTCAGGGCTCGGGCTCCACGGCTGCAGCCGCAGTCGCCGTGGCGGAGGTGGCGGCCACCGCGGCTCCGCCACCTGCAGCCGGGCTCGGGACTGCGGCGACCACACTTGCCCTGCGGCCCCGGGACCCGGCGCTCCCGCTCGGCCGGGCGTGGGCGCGGAGCCGGGAGGGCGGGAAACCGGGGCTTGAGCGGGCAGCTGGAAATGTTTTCCCCTCGTCCTCCCCCTCTCCTCCTATTGTAAGCAGGGAGAAACTTGGTGCGCGCTGCACTCGGGGACGAGCCCTCCACTTCTCCGGATTGGTGTAGTAAAGGCTCTTGCTGGAAGCCGTCTCTACAACTGCGGCTTCTTGCTTTTAGCCCGATACTTGGTTTCGCCAAAATATGCCCGGGTGGGGAGGACGGAAAGGAGACCCTCTATTTCATCGCGCTGTGCTCTCGGAGTCCGTGGGCAGAGCGGCCTACGAGTCCTGGCTCTGCACCTGCCGAGGACCGGAGCCAGTGCCTAAAAAAGAATAGCGGAGGAACCGGCCCGCGCGGCCAGCTGGAGCGCTGGATACTCGCGCGGGGGGAGACAGGGGCGCCCGCGGTCGTCCTCACCCACGCCGGCCTGCGCGTGTTGCTGCCTCCAAGACCTGGGGCGTCCTGGCCAGATCAAGGTGCCAGCTCCCCGCCACCACCCCCACCCGGTTCCGGGGGCGTGGCTTGGCGTGGGGGCGGGTTTAAGTCGCCGCGGGTGTCTGACCGATCTGACAGGTCTCCAAATTCCTCCCCGCCGCCGGGTGCCCGCAGCGCGCTTCAGAGCGCCAGGGTGGCACGCGGCGCGTCCCTGGATCCGGTGGCGTCTCAGTCGACTTCCCCGCGGCTTCGGGCCTCCCTTCTCGTCCAGACCTTACACCCGCCGCACCCGCCAATCTTCTGTTCTTAGGCTTAGGGATCCGCACCAGTAGCTTCTCGGCGATCTCAGAGCTGTTGGCTTCGGAGCCCTCCCCACTTTTTCCTGCTCCCGCCTCCCAGCTCCGGGCCAAATGGACTCCGAAGAGCGAAGTGAAGGGAATGGGAACTGTGGGCTCCGACCCCTCGGAAGCACAGCTGGAAGGGCTGACCTCGTCTAGCCGCGACTGGGACCCTGCCGCCCTCCCCCTTCCCCGAGGGATGCGACGGGCCAGAGCCAGCGCCGCGCGGTCAGTCCTCGCGCAGGAAAAGGAGAGAGCCAGAGATGAGCCGAGGAGGGAGCCTCAGCACCCCGCTGCTCCAAATTAACTGTTTGGTGACTTGTTAGCCCCGAGGCTACCACCTCTCCAGCCCTTCCGCGGGGCACCCCACCACCTCCCCGTCCCCCACGCCTCCCCCTTCTTTGTCCCCGCCCCCAGCTCCGCCCCGGCTCCCCATCCCGGCGCAATGGAGTTCTCCGAAGGGCTCTGCTCCAGCTACAGAGGCTAACTTCGCACCCGCCGCCGCCGCCGGTCACCCTCGGCCAGTCCTCCTGCAGGCGCCGAGTCGTGGGTGTCCCGAGCCCAGTGCCGCAGCCAGGACCCGCCCGGCGCGCAGCAGAAAGAAGCACGGCGCCCAGGCGCCTCTTGGAGAGCAAAGGCTGCGCCAAGACGCTGAGCCGAGGAGCGGCCGAGAAGCCTGAGCCCGCGAAGGGGGCTGCGTGGCTCAGAGCGCCGCGGCTTCTGCGGACACCGAGCCAGCGCCGCCGCGCACCCCAACTGCGCGGTTTGGCGGGAGGGCGGCGCGCAAGGACGCAGGGGTCTGCGGCAATCTTCCCGACGCCCTTTGCCCCGAGGAGCACTATGACCTGACGCGCGGGGCCTCCTGTGCAGGGCTCGCGCGACCCGGCGGCCGGGGATACCAGGGCTCGCCGCCCAGCTCCCGCCAGGCCGCCGTGGGGTCTTTGGGACCCCTTCCCCAGCTGCCTCCTCCTGGCTCTGCGCCTCCCCGCCTGCGGCCCGGCGCCATGGAGCTCTCGGATGTGCGCTGCCTGAGCGGCAGCGAGGAACTCTACACTATCCACCCGACGCCCCCGGCCGGCGACGGCGGGAGCGGCTCGCGGCCGCAGCGGCTGTTGTGGCAGACGGCGGTGAGGCACATCACCGAGCAGCGCTTCATTCATGGGCACCGGGGCAGCGGCGGCGGCAGCGGGAGCAGAGGCTCCGGCAAAGCCTCGGACCCTACAGGCGGCGGCCCCAACCATCACGCGGCGCAGCTGTCCGGCGACTCGGCGCCGCCCCTCTACTCGCTGGGCCCCGGGGAGAGAGCGCACAGCACTGGTGGCACCAAAGTCTTCCCGGAACGCAGCGGGAGCGGCAGCGGCAGCGGGGGCGGGGGCGATCTGGGCTTCCTGCACCTCGACTGCGCCCCAAGCAACTCGGATTTCTTCCTCAATGGGGGCTATAGCTACCGAGGGGTCATTTTCCCCACTCTGCGCAACTCCTTCAAGTCCCGGGATCTGGAGCGCCTCTACCAGCGCTATTTCCTGGGCCAGAGGCGCAAATCCGAGGTGGTGATGAACGTGCTGGACGTGCTGACCAAACTCACCCTCTTGGTCCTCCACTTGAGCCTGGCCTCGGCCCCCATGGACCCGCTCAAGGGCATCCTCCTGGGCTTCTTCACTGGCATCGAGGTGGTGATCTGCGCCCTGGTGGTGGTCAGGAAGGACACCACCTCGCACACGTACCTGCAGTACAGCGGCGTGGTCACTTGGGTGGCCATGACCACCCAGATCTTGGCAGCAGGCCTCGGCTACGGGCTTCTGGGTGATGGCATCGGCTACGTTCTCTTCACGCTGTTTGCCACCTACAGCATGCTGCCGCTGCCGCTCACCTGGGCCATCCTGGCCGGCCTGGGCACCTCGCTGCTGCAGGTGGTCCTGCAGGTGGTCATCCCCCGGCTAGCGGTCATTTCCATCAACCAGGTAACTCCTGCCTGCCTTGCTCGTCACCCCCCACCCCCGCACTCTCCTGGGTTATTTAGAAATAGCTTTCAGAGAGGCCGGCTTGCTTTGCTCATTTTGAGGCCCCTCCCCCAGTCTGGCACAGTGCCTCGCACTTGGGAGGTCCTGGGTGTTGATGGGATGGTATTTCGCTCATCTTAGAGGAGTTGGAACTAAATGATCTCTAAAGTTTCTTCCAGCCCTGCCCTTCTCTTCGGCTTCTGTGAGTAATTCTTCTCTGACATCAGCTAAGAAACAGCTTTCTTTCTGCTCTGCACATGTCCCCCAGGCCCTGTAGTCTCTGGAGCAGGAAACAGAAGGGGAGGAGAAGCACCCCGATTTAGAAGATGACCCACTCCTTAACAGCTTTTGGTGTTGTAAGGGACTCTGGGATTCAGAGTTGGGTTTCTGTGTATCTCTGTGCCACAAATCCTCCGTTCTAGAAGTTAATAGCATTTTTTGAACACATAGCAGTTGTTGGTGAGGACCCTACATATGTTATATCGTCCAGTCCCTCAGTCCCATGATACGTATTTTACTTGGGAATTCTTTACTGCTTTGGGGTTCTAAGAGGATATCTTCTCGTATAGGATCCGAACCCAGTGCTTTGCATAGATCAGCCTCATCTGGGACCCGTAGGGTAGGCAGGGAAGTGTCTTTGGCAAAGAATGCAAGTTTTGCTTGATTGATAAAGGATATTTTGATGTAGATGGTCTGAAATATTTAGGTGGAACCTGACCCTCCGTCGCTTTTCTTCCTTTCTTCCTGTCTTTCCTGCTAAATGTGGATGTGTTTCTGGGAACAGTGTTCCCATTGTCTGTGAAGGAGAAGGTAGATGGTGATTTTATTGTTGAAATTCATTAAAATCAATAGATAATTAATGGTCTGGAACTTTGTTTGCCAAATGCTTGATAAGTAGCAGGAGACTGAATTTGGGGGCTTCTCCATAAAAATGAGGGAAACATGTCAGCTGAAGTGTTTCCACATAGGAGGCTGACACAGGTGCTTGGACAGGGACCTGCTTTTTATGTTCCTGCTCTAGGCTCAGCCTCTGTGCCTTTGGCTCTATCGGAAGCTTAAAAACTCCTCTTCCTTGTGTTCGGGTTTGAATATATCGTTGAATAACCAGGTACAACACCTCCAAAAATGGCTTGTGGTTTCTGGAACACAGACACCTATAGAAGGCTTTACCCATCATTGACCCTCTGGGTTTCGAGTGGATTTGGGATTCTCTCTCTTCTCTGATGGCTCTGTATCCATTTGCTCAGGTTACTTATCTGGTTGGCTGCTTTTACAGTGCTTTTTGAAGTCTCCCTGGGTAGAGCAGAGTATTATAAAGTACATGGCTGTGATCATCAGACATGAAATGGAGAGATGAGAGCCTCTTTGAGTAAGGGCTGACCAGCTGAACTTGTCCTTATAAGACAGTAATGAATGTTTTCTCGAAATCACTGTGAACCTTTAATACCCACATCTGATAAAGTCTCAATTTGGGATTGTGTAAAATAGTCTTCAGAACTGTGTTTCTCAGTCTTCACACTTGGATCTGAACCCCACTAGCCTCTGAAAGTCTCAATTTCTTCCAAGCCCTCCTCCTTTTTTGCATTTTCTTTATTATGTATCTCCACATCATCAGACTCTCCTTCCCCATCTTGCTCCTTTTCCCCTTCTCTTCCTCCTCTTTTTCCTTCTTCTCTTTCTTTTTCCTTATCTTTTTTCACTATGAGTCGTTTTCACGATATATCACAGGTATCTGCTCATTTGCAGAAAATCCCACTGATCATAACCCACTGCTTGCCATGCAGTAGCCTTCCTTAGTACACATTGTTGAGAGACTTCATCAAGTAAGTTTGAATAGTATTTAGAATAACAACATCCCAAGTGGCAAATGATGAATATTTTCAAAGTTCTAAGTATAGAGACGCTTTGCTTGCCAAATGAATCCAGAAAGTAAATTTTGGCTTCATATTTGTTTTATGCTCTACTCAAATACTACCAGATGGGAGAAGATTAAAAATAACCCTAAAATGTCTTCCCACTTCCATCCCGTGATAAACAGTCCTTCGCTGGAAAACCAAGGTCCAGGTACATGCAAACCAAGCTCACTTGACTTTCTGTTTGGGTAGGAATTGTAGATGAACTGCAGTTTCCCAGTGGAATCAGCTTTTACCAGACTCCTGGGAACAGCCAGAGCGCTCTCCTCTCACTTCAGGTGCTGAAAAGACCCTTGTGGCTTTGGTTACCAAATGTTTTCCTTTGGCGCCCTCTAGAGGTCCAAGCTTCTTTCTTAGATCTTGCAGGTGGGTGAAGTGGAGAATTAGTAGCTTTTAAAATCATTTTTGATTTTTGAATAGGTACTGTTTAGTTTTCCCTGTTTGGGAACATACAAGGCATGCCCTGCTAATGACCTCTTATAGCAATTAGAATAACATCCTAACTCCTTCCCATGGTCACCTGGTCCCCTTACAAACTGGTTGCTCCTTCTCTCTATAATTATGTTTCCTTCTGTTCTCCTCCTCAGGCTCCAAATACACAGTACCTTTTCTTGCTTTCAGAGATCTTGAGCTCTTTCCCCACTTCTTAGCCTTTGTGTTTGCTGCCTAGAATGATTTTTCCCAGGTCTTCCCATTATCCTGGACGCAGTTCACATGCCACTCCCTAGTGCTTGGCTTGTTCTGTTTTCTCCTGAGCACGTACACTGTCTGAAACTATTTTATTTGTTTATATTTGTTCTGTTTCTTCCCCCACCCCCACCCCCACAGGAACATAAACATCACCTAAGGGCGTAGACGTCTATGTGTTTACCAATTTATGCTCATCACCTAGAAAAATGCCAGGCACCCAGCATACAGACACTGAATGAACAAGACTGTTCAGTGCAAAGGTAATATAAAATATCCAAGCCCCCTCCACTGTGCTAGTGAAAGTTTTCTATGTACACAATCACATGTAAGTTGTATGTGTGTAAGGCAGTCTTTTATACGTAAACGCCCTTGGCAAAACCAAGGCACAATGATAATCCTTCACATACGCACAATGCTTTACATGTAACTAAGGGCCTTTACATACATTATCACATCTAATGATGACAAACAGATGGTATCCTTCATTTTCATTTCATAGAAGAAAGAACAAATTCCTGGGAACTTTAAAGAGACATCCCAAAGACGGTGAGCCCAAGTGGTGAGAACACGATTCAAATCCTAACTCCAAAGTCATTCATTCTTAAGAAACCTTCTGAGAGTTTCTTTCCAAACCTACATTTGAATTGACTCAGCCTGAGGAGTACCTGTTTCACTACTCAGGAGGACAATACCCAGTATACCACATGAATGAACGTTTAGTGAAAAAAGCCAAAGGGAAATCATGAGAAAAAAATGTCTGAATTTCTAGGCATGAACTCTTTGTGGCTAGCTCATCATCTTGCTCAGTTGGATACAAACTTGTCAAGTGAAGGCCATTGACACTGGAATATCATCTTTCTCCACATTTATCTTGATTCCCATTAGCGGATGGCTCACATTTAACTTAACATTTTTGAGAAGCAAGAAGCTACATGAGAGTGTAAAGTCAACACACCTCAGCAACTGTTCCACTTACTGAAAATGCCATTTTCAAAAGTAACAAATGAGTCAATGATTGCCTTCCCTTTACCCAAGCTACGAGAATCTGTTTCTGTTCTTTTCCTCCCGGCGGAAATTACATCCGTGGCTTGACAGGGTAACACCCAAGCTGCGAATCTCGGCAGATGCCCTATATGAAGAGACAGGGCCTTGTGTTCATTTAGATCGTCATGTGCTTTCCACTGTGGACACAAGATGCAACTGGAAAAGGGCCACCCAGGCGGTCCTTGCCATCAGCACGGAGATAGCTTATGTTTTCTCCCCTCGGTGAACCGTTAGACCTAAATCATGGATTTCCCACCCAGACTAAGAGGTATTGTCCGTGGCAGATAAATAGGATCACCCATGTATGTTCTAGGTCCCAGGTGGGGATTGGAGATACAGAGGAACCTACAGAAGGTTCGGAGCTCAGTTCAAAGGGTTGCTTTTCTATTCACCCTGACAAAGCTCAACTATAGGCAACACGAGGGCTGCAGCCATTCCTTCCTCAGGATGCCTCATCCACCTCAAGTTGAATCTGCTTCATGTCAGGTCACCAATAGGAGTGCCTTTGTCCAGAGATGACAGATTTTTTTCTCCACATCTTAAATCGTTTATCCTGCCAGGTCACTTTGTCCATCTAAACCTTGATTACAAAATCAGGTAATATGTATGAATAAAATATTAATAATAAGGGTCTTATTTGCTAGGTTCTTTCATGGCTCAGGTAAATCCTAAGGACTGTTGCTGTAATTCGCATTTTACTCAATCTTAATTGCTGGTGACGGTAATGTGAGCTACTTCACATTTGAAACTCATCTTGTTCTCATTCTTCAGCTCATTAGTGATAAAATGGTGAAGATCATTTGGTTATTGGAAAACTGAGAGGCGGCAATATTTAACCAGAAAGATCCCTGCGTTATGCTTCCTCTTGGGGATTCTGAAATGTTAAAGCTTGTGGCTAATTAGTCTTCTGTTCCTCTTGGCGAGGCAGATAAGCAGAATTGTCAGAGTGAAGATGATTTCTCCAAGATAACTCTAGGAGCAAAATCAGCCAGGTATGCAAATCCAGGTTAGTTAGTGCTCAAGGTCATGCTGTCAGGTCTGAATTTCCATGCAGCATTTTCTTTACTGTCTTACACAAATCCCATCAAACAATAGAGGCTAGAGCCAGAAAAAAATACTGATTAAATCATGATCATTAAACTTGACTAATAATGAGGGACTTTTAGCTTACATTTGGCCTTTAAAAAATCCTTTGGGAGAAAATGCATTGTTTGTACGGATAAGATAGTGGTTAATGGTATGAGCTGGTTTGGGTCAGGTGAGAAGCAGCTTTTGTGCATGCTTTAGAATGCATTCCTGCTGATTTAGGGGCGCCTGGGTAGCTCGATTGAGTGTCTGTTGATTTCCACTCAGGTCATGGTCTCAAGGTTGTGAGATCTAGCCCCGCAGGGGCTCCGCATTCAGCGGAGAGTCTGCTTGAGATTATTTCTCTCCCTCTCCTTCTCTCTCTGCCCCTCCCCCTGCATGTTCACGCACGAGCGCACTCTCTCTCTCTCAAAATAAATAAATATTTAAAAATATAGAGAATGCATTTCTGATTATTTAAATGAAGGATTGGCTTCACAGTAAACACAGTCAGTATAATAGAATCACCAATATCTCTCCCCCCATTTGTAAAATTTAAACATAAGTGTATATTCTGTGTTCTTTGTCTAAATCTGCTAACTCAAATCAAATCAAAGGAATTGTATGACTACTTAATGTACAGCAAATGGCACGTAATTTAAATCATCCCAATTTGGTGGTTAGTATCAAGGTAAGTGCTCAATTCCAAAACACAAAATATCCATTAAATGAGTGTAACTGGGTTTCTATTTAATTCACCTTGCTAGCTATGGTGTGCATTTTTTAAAACTCCAGATACGTCCATTTCTGTACATTTTCCTTTAGCAAATTCATATAGGCTTAAAAAAATAATTGCAGTGTCCCAGCATGTCTCAGAAAATGTCTTTCAAAACCAGATTTGACTGTCACCATTCCCAAGAGGTTCCTCTGAATGCCAGGAAATGGAAATATTACTTTTTCATTCTTGTGAAAAATGCCCAGAGACTTTTTGGTTCTAATCCTTCCTTCCTCCCTCCCTCCCTCCCCCCCTCCCTCCCCCCAGCTCTCCCCCCCTCCTTCCCCCCCCCCCCCCCCCCCCCCCTTTTTTTGTGTGTGATGGAGATGTTAGGCTCTGCAAAGGATATTTTTAATGACTGCTGGAGTGACCAGTTCAAGTCCTTCAGCCCTGTCCTGTACCCCCCTTGGCCCTAGATTTGCAAATAAGCTTGGTGCCTGTGTATTTAGAGATAGTTGTAAAATGATTGTAAGTTGTGCGCTTTGCAAGATTGAATTATGAATTTGTTTTCCTTCATATCCAGTAATGTCACCTGACCGGTATCAGCGGGTCAGAGCATAATTAGATCAAAACCGGGAAGGCTGGGAGGACTTCTCCTTCTGGCGCAGCTGCTGCAATGTCATGCTAAGTAGGACAAACGCATTAGTCATATTTACACCTTGATGATTGATGGCACTGTAAGAGCTCATCAAAAATAAGTGAAACCAAGTACAAAAAGGAAAGATTAAAAAAACAAAGCTTGTCCCACAATCACTGTTGCTGGTAACGTGTAATCAGAGGCTTCTACTACAATCGTGCTGCCGTGACATTTCACTGTTGTCTAAATATTTCTTGAGATGCTAATTTATTCATTTCACAAGTATATCTCTTTTAGTTGATCCTACATGGGTTTATTTTCAGAACATAGGAGACACTTGCAACATTCCTCTCAAACCTTTCCTCTTACCCACAAATGGGCACAATATTAATCCTTCAAGAAACCAGCAGGTCTAGAATCTTCAGCTGGACAGCATATCAGTTCACTTGACGTATGGCTTTTGAAGCGCGTTCTTTGCTTTCTCTGGGCTGGAAATCAAGGTAACAGAAACTGAAGGTTGGCAGATTTCTATGGTACATAGATTTGAACCTTAGTTAGCAAGAGGATGGATCCTGGAAATAATGTCTTCCTTGGCTTTTCTCGGGGCCTGAGTGCAGGAACGCTACCTCACCCAGCCAGCCACGGCAGAGCAGCGGACGCCCAGACCATCTGCCCTGTGCTTTCCCAGGAAATGTAATTGGATTTACACACTCAAATTATATCATGCGCGTTTTGTTTATGAAGGACTATTTTAAGGAGTCAGGTCAGTTAAGCAGCGCTTGGAAGCCAGCTCTTCTCACTGCAAGATTTCACTGTCAGCCCTGCAGGGTAGAGAAAGAACAAGGCAGATTAATTAACCACTGAGGTGCCAGACATTCCGAGGGAGGCCAGGCCATAGCCTCGTAGGAATAAAAGCCATGCTATCTGTAAATACAACCGTGTGACCACCTCCCTGACCAACAAACTGGGGTTATAACTCAGTGTGTTGTCAGATAAACCTGCCAGTCCTTGTTTCTTGGATATCTGTGATTTGATATTTGAATTTGAATTTGTTAGATCATGTATTTTCATATGTGCAATATCTTACACATTGCTTAGCTCCTGGGGGTTTCTCTCCCTTTCATCCCATGTCTTGCCTTCTATGCCAAGATGTCTTTGAGGCACAAAATTCTCCGAAATCAGGAAATGATAAAATTCTACATGATGAGGGACATGAGCTAGATGTGAAATTAAATCACATTAATGGGGTTTTTTTAGGAGGAAATTTAAAAAACTGCCCTCTCTATGTAGAGTGCATACCGGTATAAAATTTTCATATAGAAAATAAATAGAACTGTTGCCACTTGCTTGTGTAAACAACACATCTTTTCCTGTGTCAGCTAGCTTTCCAGTTGACTGGAGGAAACCATTTCAAATCTTTTTTTTTTTTCTTTTTGGGATTACATGTTGAATACACATGATTGTTTGTAAAACAGAGATGACCAAGGATTAGGGAGTGCATAATCAAAATATATATATTTCTTTAACTTAGAACATGGGAAGATGAAATGCCGCATAAACAATTTAACAGAACAAGACCAAGAAAAAAGGAAGAACCCTTGGAAACCTAGGGATACAGGGATGTAGAAGAGATATGGTGGGTGTTCCCAAATGTCTGGGGTGCTGTCATGGTGAAGAGAGACTCGTTATTTTACGTGTCTCCTCGGGGACAGAATACAGATCAATTGATGGCCCCTATAGTGTGAGAGATTTGGGTTCATCTAAAGTCGAGATTTTAAAACAAACAGACCTGCCTGGGGGACTGCTTTTTAAAGTGATGAGCTCCCTGTCATGGGGATTCTTCAAGGAAAAGTTGTACAGCCATCCATCAGGGATGGCCTAAAGTAGATTCCATACCAGGCAGACTTTTCCTTAAGGTCAGTCGAAAGCCACTGGCGTTCATCTCCAAGCCATCAAGGCCTCTCTGTAGACAGGAAAAAGGAGAAGGCAAAGGGCAAAAGGCAAAAGGTTAAGATGGCCAATGGGCATTTGCCAACTGAATGGGTTGCCCTTCTAGGAGCTCTTCTGGATCCCTGCCCAATGACATCTGTACATTTTGGGGACCAGAATACTGACACATAGCCACTCCATGGGTAAGACAGGGTGGCAAAAATAGATGAGATTTTACTGCATCTCAAAAAGTCAGGATTGCATAGGAAGAAGGAGAGAATGAGGATTGAGTAGGTAAGTTGTTCAACAAATATTTGTTGACTGCCTGTTGGGTTCTAGGTTCTGGAGCCCAGCTGTGTACTGGACAGTCAAAGCTGTTGCTTTGACTGGAATTTGGTTAATATTTGACTGGAACTTGGGAGGGAGTTTGTGACTCTTGGTGCGGAGGTAGGGAGGTTTGTACCTGGTTCTTAGAATACATCTGGAGGGGCGTCTGGGTGGCTCAGCCGGTTAATCATCCAGCTCTTGGTTTCGGCTCAGGTCGTGATCTCATGGGTCATGAGATCGAGTGCTGCATCAGGCTCATTATTCAATGGGGGGAGTCTGCTTGAAAGATTGTCCCTCTGCCTCTCCCCTGCTCTCTTTCTCTCAAATAAATAATTTTTTTTAAAAAGACACGTTTGGAACACAGCATTCAGTACAGATGCAAGTCTTTGGCTTTTTTTTCTATAGACGTTTAAAGCATGAAAAATCAAAGCTGTGATGGGATGCTTTTAGGAGTTGTGTGAAAGGAAAGGTCAGACTGTAGAAGACACTGTGGATGGGTATGGATCTTCCTTCTTAGTGAAGAGAGTGTACGGGGACCCAAGAAAGGGCTAGAGGATTGGTTATTTAAGTAGTTCCTTTCCACAAACTGAATGCATCCCAAGCCTGGACTAGAAGATGTGGCAGGAGGGAGTGTCTGCCTCACGCTGGGGAGGGTCAGGCTGGTCTGCAGCTCTGGGCACACCCAGTTAGTCTGTCTTCACAGTAACCTCAGCGAAAAATTTGGGAGCTGCAGGAGACCCATTCCCACCCACAGGTAGGCAGACCAGGTACTCAGGTAAAGCTCAAATCCCCCTCCTTGGTACATTGTACACCCTGCATTTATCCCCTATCAGAGCAATGTCATAATATTCCCTGGGAGCCCCTTGAGCTCAAGGACAGTGTTTTACTCACCTCTATGTTCCTAGCATATAGCATAGCACTTGGCCCATGGAACAGTTCTGAGCATGGTACTTTTAAACAAATGGAATGAATGAATGTTACATGACCCCCTCCTTTCCTCTGGCCCCCCACCCCGAATCACACAGTTATCAACAGGGAATGAGTAACCAGTGAGAGAAGAGAAATTAGTTTCTCTAAGAAAGAAGAGAGAAATCAGAAGAGGAGGTCAGTGAGAAACCAGAAAACACATCAAAAGTTACCCCCTTCTGAAGTGCTTTGGGCTGGAAGCCCCAAGCTGAGTTTTTGTTAGACATGTGTTTAAAAAGTCATAGTAGACAACATGAAGAAAAATCCCAAGTGATCATCTAGATCATTTAAGTCAAAAAAGAAAGAAAAAGGAGAAAGAGGTGGGGAAGTACAGGCACCTAGAATATCCATTAAGTGTTTGTCCATTCGTGAAAGTTTTAAATGGGTCAGGCCCATCCCCACAAAATAGAGTCCTAACAAGGGGCTCACCTCATTCACTTCCTTCTTGGTTCTTCAGTACCTTGGCTCTGAATCCCAACACCAACACCTTGCTCAGGTATTCTTTGAACACATCCCAAATGGCCCCTTTGGCCTGACTTCTTGTCACCAGTCAATGTTCACCTTCTAGCTTCATACAGGTGCAGCTGTGGGCAAGAGGCGCTCTCACCTTCAGACCTCATTTCTGTCACTCCACACCAGCAGGGCTAGTCTGCCTCACTCCTAAGGAGAGAACATTGCACAAAACTGGTTGACTTTGCTGAGCATGGTGTACAGATCATTGTTTAGACTACTGTTCATTCCCCTCAGCTTAAAACTTAGCACAGAAAGGCCAGTTTGTACCCTAACTGGATCAGTTTATCTGTATATTGCCTCACGGCAAAATCAAGCCTGATTTTAGATGTTGGAGTCCAATGCAATTAACTAAAACAGTCATCATGAAGTCCCTTAAAAGGATGAATTAAGTCTTCCCTTTTTGGAATTATCCCACTTAATTCCTCTTTCTACTGTCAATTAGTTCAAGAAACAAGAACAGCAAGCTTGTTTTCTTTTAAGTTCAAAGTCAAACTCCCCTCATTACTTGGGTGAGCTTTCCTCGCCTGTTGGTGGTGGGCAGTGCATATGAAGATGGGTTGATGACCCCAACAGTCAGTTTCCGATGAACAGAGTCCCCCTCCTTCTCTATTTAAGAGACAGATATAGTTCTTCCCTTTTACCAAGTGAATAATCGCATCATAAGCAGTCCTTGGGGCCCTGCCCATGCCATTTCAGCCGGAGACCAACTCAGCTCTGTCAATGGACAGTTAGAGATATTTTTGAAACCATATACGTACATGTCCTTAAAACAAATTCTCATCCTATTTTTGCCATGATTTTTTTTTTTTTTTTTTTCTAGCGACTTTGACCAAATGGCTTTGGCTTCTTTGGCCACGAGTTTCTTTATGCCTAAAAGAGTTTTGTGAGTAGTGGAGAGAAATACAGGATCACAAAGGGTTCCCAGGACCCCAGACCAAGTTAGGTATTCCTGATCTGCTGGCCGCATCACCCTTTCTCTGCCCATGCGTCCTGCCGCATGCTGCTGTCATTGGTCTCCATGTTTCTCTCGCCAGCTGGGCCTTGAGCTTCACAAAGCAGGGGTTGTACTGGAGCCATGGTTGTGTCTCTATGATAAAGTCTAGTGCTGCTTACATCCTCTTCCTTCTTAGATGCTTCAGTTCTCCTCTTCAGTGTTGGGGCTCCTTAAATTTCCATTGCACATACCTCCTTGTTACCTCACTCCATACATCCCCCTGGGCAATCACTCCCTTCTTCCATTACTGACCGTGGACCTAGGTGCTGCTTACTCCTAAATCTGTATCTCTAGCCCAGTTTTCTTGGCTAATTACTAGGCCATTTAATGACCTGCTGGGCACCTCCAGTTAAGGGTCTCACAGGGAGCTCAATCTCAACAAATCAAAAATCATCAGCCTCCCACCCAACATCTGTGTGAATGCCTGATGGTGTTGTCTTCCATCACTGGGATCTGTCCATAGCTCTCCATCCTTCTCCTCCTTGCTGTTCCAGTGCAGCATGATCACTCAATTCTGTCAATCCCTGTGCTCCTCCAAGCCACCCCTCACCCACCAGGGAGTAGGCTTCTCCCAAATTCGAGTCATCCTACCCCTTGTGCTTGAGGGTAAGTTCCACAGTTGTACACATCCCCAGTTTCCTGACACCTTGTGCTGGCTTACTTCTGCGTCTGCTTTCTGGGGCAGTTCTTCTGTCGTCCTGTCCCTCCCCTGTCTGCTAGTACTCACACAGGGGTCACCAGCTCCAGGAAACCTCCCCTGTGCCCCTTCTCCAAGACACGTGCCATCTTAAGAACAAATGGCATTTGTTTCATCGGAGAATCATATGTGCTTGTTGGATTTTGAGAATCTGAGCTCAGATGAGGTGCTTAAGGGAGGAGGGGTAGGCAGACACTATGGAATTTGACAGAAAGATAAACAGTCTTTCGAGCAAGACTCTTTCAATGGGTCAGTACATGTATGGAGGGCTGCCATGAACCAGACCCACCCATATCACCGGAGAGCACTTGACTGTGAGCCCAGTGCAGGATGAGGATTCACACCACCTGGGATTGATTGCCATTGGCAATGTTAGGACACCAATAAGGGTCTTAATCTTTCTGCACCTCACTTTCTTCAGCTGTAAATGGGAATAATAACATTAGCCCAGAAACTTGTTGAAGAGATGAAATAGACATGGAATATTTAGATCTGGGCTGGTTCATAGAATTGCACAGTACATTTTATTTTTTGTTGTAACTTAATTTTTAAAACTAACCACCTTTTCTATGGAGTCCTCTGCCGTGAGGAGTCCTTTCCCAGGCTTTACCTTTCTAAACACCTGTGTACGGCAGACCAATGCTTGCAAACTTTAATATGCGTAGAAATCACCTGGAGGTCTTGGTACAGCCTTTGGATTTAGGAAGGGGGTCCCAAGAGTCTGCATTTCCAGCGAGTGCCCAGGTGCTGCATGCTGCCAGCCTGTGGATCTAGTTTGGGGAGAAAGACCTCACCTTCTCTGCAGTGGTTTCCCTGACACTCCACTGATGGGCTTAGGTCCCTGACTCCGGGTGGTCCTCATTCTCTTTACATCCCCCCATCATTTATTGGTTCATACGTCTGTTTAGCCTTTTATCTGACAGATAAGTATGGAGTACCATTGTGTGGTGAGGTCAAGAACGCACGATCCTGCTATTAAATGGATTCTAATCTAGAGTGAGAGCCAGCCATCAATCAAATAATGACCTAAGCATGTGACTCATTTCAAACTGAGTTAAGTACTTTTAAGCCAGGTGACATGGTTTGGTGCCAAGCTATGACTAGGTTGAGGCTAGGAAGGCGTCCAGGGTACAGAGTTTAAAGAGGCACTTGCTGTCAGGAGCCAACCCCGCGATGTCGTGAATCCTACGCATCTAGCTTGCCTCACCCTATCTTGGCCCTGGTTTCTCTTTCAAAGGAGAAACCTGACTTGGGCTGAGATAAGGAAATTCTTCCTGATTAAGACCTGAAAGGGGAAAAGGGGTTGGCGGGTAAAATTGGAACTATGGCATCTTTATTTGTTTCTACTACTAAAACATGTGCTCTCCGAGGTCGATCTCTCCTTGTGTATGTCTCTGGACTAGACATTGGCACGTCCCAAGGGAAGCTTGCAGCAGAGGCTTACCGAATAAATGCCTGAACCATCACCTTAGCATGGTATGGCTGCTTCCCTTCTCGTAGCGAAGGATGCTGAGCTCAGAGTATTACGTCATTTCCCTTTTGGTCGTAGCGCTAATAAGGGATTCTCAGCCACATCTGTCTCATTTCAAAGCTACCTCTGGATTTGATGGTCTTTTAAAGCCACTTTATCTCAATTAACTCTGCTAGTTTCAGAGGCAATGAGTTAAAAGTAATAAAGAAGAGGAAAAACGAGATTTGTATTCCAAATGGTAGCAATGCTTATAACAATGGTCTTGCTCCATGGAGCCAGGGGACCACACATTGTACTGAAATAGCACCTCAACCGTCGTCAAAAGACTGACCCCAGATTTTGCATCCAATGTGGTAAAACTTCGTACAGACTACTCCACCTGTCTCGGCCTCAGAATGAATTCCTTACAGCTCTAAAAGTCTGTCACCATGAAATGATTTCTGAGGTTCCTCCAGCTATAAAATTTTTATTCCCGTGAATTACAGGGAATGCGAATGTGGGGATTTGTATGCTTTTCTGGTTTGTTCGGCTCCCAAGATCAGATAATGACATTTCTTATAGAAAACATAGCTTGCCGAGGTCTCTGACCTCTGAGAAGGAAGAGAACTATGATGAATAATGATTTAGCACATAGAGAGAATTACTTACTAGGTGGTATTTAATATTTAATTTCTCCTCATGGTTTAATTACGTTGACACCATGAGTTGTAAAATTGCAGATCATTTTAGTGATTCAATTTGTTTCAAAGGGAATAGTGATGGAGAGATTTAATTGACAGACAATTGTTTCTTTTGAATATTTAATTAGTAACTTTGTGGTGCTTGTCAGAATTGCCTATCTGGCTTTTGCAAAATGGGAATGTCCGCTGTGATCAACAAGCCATTTTATGTCGGTATTACCCAGAAGCAATTGAACTGGACACTTAGCAGCCTGAATATCCACAAACTGGGGGGTCTGGCTTTTGTGGTTCCCTCTTCTTTGTCTGTAGACCCCAGGAAATAGAGGCTGAAGCCTGGAGGAATTCACTTAATCTTGCTGTCCATTAGTCACTTCATTGGTAACAACATGAGAATGAGATTCCTCTTGTCAAGAATTTCACTGTTTTTCGATATGGGGGGAGCTGAAGACTATGAAAGGTCGTGAACAGAGAAACAACACTTGCTAAGCACTGGGTAGTAGTAATATTACTTCTGTAACACAGATGGGTCTGCTTGCTGTGGTCACAGGCAGCAGGCTGTCTTGCTCTGGGGTTGGTGTGGAGCTCTGCCCAGCACAGGTTGGTTGCCTGAATGGTGGGTGAAATGGGAAGGCCCTGCCACTTCCAGCGATAATGATCATCGCAAGAGCTAGGAGCAACGACTGGGAGCAAAACTGCCCCCAGGATGAGGGGATGTCCACTAACTTTCAGGCTACCCACTGCTACTCCTCTGTTCCTTTTTGTGAACAAAACCACCAGTCATTAGGAATCACCCTTTTGCCATGGATTTAGAACATTCTTATAAGGAAGAGAAACCATCTTGCCTTTGTTGTTGCTATGTCTCCCTACAGATAACCACACTCAAGCCCTCTCCTATGGAAAGTCGTTCCTAATTTTATGGAAGGGAGAAACAAATACTCATTTGACATCCTGCAAAAAAAAGACCTTGGTTCAAGGTAATTTGACTGTAAAAAAGGCTGAGAAGGTCATTTTAAAACCTAGTTAATAAACTATTTTTTTCATGCACACAGACAGGATTCAAACCGTGAACCTATTCCAATATTAAACAACCGTTAAATGACAGCAAAACAAATCCATTGTCAATAAAATTAGTAGGAAAACTCAGAGTAAACATCAAGTTCCCTCGAACAATTAGGATAAACAAAAGATTTTAGAATAGCAGGAATCCCTTTTTCAAACTAGACGAAGTAATAAAACGTGAAAATAAAGAGGCACGGCCCTCTGAGGGGAGGGAGGTCCATTCTTTCTGTCTCCCTCCTGCGTTGCTCTGCCCCACCAGCCAAGGCACCACCAAGCTTCCCCCCCATCAACACCATTTGAGGACCACGCCCTTAGAAAACCTCTTCCAGGCCTCTGACTTTTGAGAACTCAACTTAGATGTTTCAAAAGGCAGAGCCATTATATGGTTTCACTCACAACCTATCCACTCCTAAGGGTATTCCTGTACTATAGTAGAATTGTAACCTCCACTTCGAAATGAAGAAATTGAGGTTCAGAAGTTAATTTCGCTGAAGTCATTCAGGGTGTGTGTGGCCAAGTGAGGATTCAGCTTCAGGTTTGTTTGGATCCAACCATGCATGGGTTCCGGCTGGCTCCCACCACCACTCCCCTGCACATACCAGGCTGCCATTGAAGTAAATGTATGCTCACATTTAATAGAGCGTGTTCCTTTCATTCAACTGTCTACCGTGTGCTGAACTTGAGGACTGCAATTTCAAATAAGATCCGTTTCCTGTCCTCCAGTCATTTTATATTTTCAGGGCGAGAAGGCAAGAAAGAAAAGTTTATCCACTGATACCTGGCTGCCTCCTGTATGGTCTCTACAGATAGCTGCGATGGGTCTCATACCCTGAAACTATGGAGATAGGAGAAATGGTACACTTCCTTACCTGGCCTTCTGTGCACGCTTCATGTGCCCAAAGTAGAACTAACATGTAGGGAAGAAACTGAGACAGAAGAACTTAAAGTTTTGATGACTTCACAGTTCACCATCTGTCTTCAAGATTAGTGGCTACACCATAAGGAAAAGCAGAGGATCATTACATAATTTATTAAAATATGCAGACAAAGCCCTTTTTACCCAAGTCCCTTCTAGCAAAATAAATAGCTTCTTTTTTTTTTTTTTTTTTTTTTATTTTTATTTTTTTAAAGATTTTATTTATTTATTTGACAGAGAGAGACACAGCGAGAGAGGGAACACAAGCAGGCGGAGAGGGAGAGGGAGAAGCAGGCCTCCCGCCGAGCAGGGAGCCCGATGCGGGGCTCGATCCCAGGACCCTGGGATCATGACCTGAGCCGAAGGCAGACGCTTAACGACTGAGCCACCCAGGCGCCCCAAAATAAATAGCTTCTTGAGAGTAATCTAGACCTAGTTGCCCATGTGATTCTGAGTTATCCTATATTGTTTCACATGCTTTAAAATGATAAGCCATTTGAGGATATTATCTTTCTACCTGGGGCAGGTTTCTGTATACTGCTGTGTTTTAGAGACTGCTGGGTGGTTGCAATATGCATTGTCCTTTCTTCCTTATATGTAGAGCCAAATTTTTATCTTGGGAGGTAATGTGTATAATGTGCCCTTACATAGAGAGGGAGTGCGGGGGGGAGTTGGCGGGGAGTGTGTGTATATGGACACACCGCCTCTGTAGCTACGGGTAGCCAATAAAATAGAGGTACTCATTACTGGAGGATTTTGGAAAGTTTTGAAAAGATGCCTGATTCATCTGGGAGGACTGCCTTTTTTTACCCACCCCGCCTCCTTTAGCCATCTTACTGCCTGGTGAACAGATATGATGGCACCTCCACCAGCCATCTTTGACCATGAGGAGCCGTTGAGGATGGAAGCCACGCGGTAGGATGGTGGACCACAAAGAAATCAGAATCCTAGGACACTGCCAATGCTCTGAGATCACTATACCAGCTGTAGACAGCTCATCCCTAGGTATTTTTTTATGTGACATAAAATAGACTCCAAATGTGTTTCATCCACTGTTATTTTAGTTCTCCATTACAGCATCCAAATCAATACTGGCTGCAAAATATATTCATGGTGCATCAGCCAATAAATTAAAGTTGTCTATTCTTCGAGATAACATTGCAACTCTTACACTTGATGATCTGATTGTCTAAGAGAACAGACCCATTTTCATTTTGTGATTTTTTTTTTGCTCTGTAGTTGAGATTTAGGGAACAGAAAGACCCAGATCAGATGTTGTGTCATCTGATATATAATTTATAGCACTAGAATAAATGGCAGGCAATAATTATGGCTGGAGAAGATGTGAGGGACTATTTCCCAAAGGAAGAAACCGATGTTTCCCTATTTATAGCTCTTTGAAATTGCACTAGGCCTTGTGAGATTAAAAAGTCATTGCTGAAGGTGCCCTGCAGAGGCCAGCTGCCCATCGTCAGGGGTATGGGGCAAAGGGGAAGGGGTTGAGCTAAATGATTTTTGAGATCCCTTCTAATTTGAAGCTTATGACTCTGTGGCTCGATGTTATAAATAATTGGTTAGATGTAGAATAAGTGGACTCTAAAAAGGAGAGAAGTCCCAGAAACCTGAATCTCAGAAAGGAGTGCTGGATATTTACATCCAGCCACTCCCCTGACCTTGTCCTCTTTGTGGATCCCCACCTCAGTGAGGCTAGGGGTCTGTCGTCCATCCTTGCAGCTGCCCAAGCCAGAAAGCCCAAAGGCACCCCCAGCACTTCTCCCTCTGCCAGTCCCCATGGCCAGTCTGTTGCGTCCCTGACAAGTTTCCCTCCAGAATAGCCTCAAGGCCACCCACTTTTGTCTCTGCTCCTTCCTCTTTGGTGCAGGAGACACTGTTCCTCATCTGAATCACAACAGCCTTCCCGCATCTGCTTTCACCCTTTTCCAGTCCGTATGATGATGGCTTAGAAGCCTTCAGTAGATGGCAGTAGCTTCCATTGCTCTTAAAACAAAGGCAGAACTCCCTCCTGGGACCCACCTTTAGATCTGCCATTCTTTCCCTTGTCCTTCTTCAAGTCACATGACCTTCATTCAATTCCTCGAAAGACCCATGTCTTTTGGTGCCTCTGAGCTGTCTGAGTTTCTATTCCTCCCTTGCCTGAGGTGCTCTTCCCTCTTTCTCAGCTCAGAGAACCTTTCTCAGAGAAGCTTCCTCTGCCTTCTCTTAGGTCACCACTTAATCACATTTTCAAATGTGATTTTCATACTTTTCTTAGAAAACACATACCACTGTGTGTGTGTGTGAGAGAGAGAGAGAGCAAGTGAGAAAAAGAGAGTATTTGTTCCGTGACTGTCTTTCCTACCAGATAGTAACCGATGAAAATGAGAATGAGTCAGGTTTGCTTGTTCACCAGAATATTCTCAGCATCCCATGTTTAATAAGTATGTATTTAAGAATTAAAAAAAAGAGAAATTCACCAATCCCATTTATCAACAATAAAAGTAAAAAGCTAAAAAAAAGAAAAGAAAAAAAAAGAAAAACTATGGGAAAAAAAAAAGAATGAATGAATGAATGAATAAGAATGGCTGGGGCTGAACCATGAGAGACAATGGACTCTGAAAAACAAACTGAGGGTTCTAGAGGGGAGGGGGTTGGGAGGATGGGTTAGCCTGGTGATGGGTATTGAGGAGGGCACGTTCTGCATGGAGCACTGGGTGTTATGCACAAACAATGAATCATGGAACGCTATATCGAAAACTAATGATGTAATGTATGGGGATTAACATAACAATAAAAAAAATTAAAAAAAAAAAAAAAAAAAAAAAGAATGGCTGGGGCTGGTGTTCAGGCCCCAGCTGGCGCTTCTGGTTTCTCTCGAAGATGTGTAATAACAGATTTCAACCATCCAAGAAGGTGAGATGATGCTGGTTTGGACTGGGGTTTGGGTTAGTGCTTCTGCTGGGCCTCTGGCCCATTTCTCTATGGCTTAAATCCTGGTTAGTGCTAAAGCTTGTAGATAAAATATTTTCAGTACCAGAGACTGAACAGGAATCCTACCAGGAGAAGATGACCTAATGAATCTGCCAAATTGTAACTCCACAAAATTGTTATGCCAGGGTGATGCTTTTCTTTTAATAGTCTATGTTCTGGGTAAAAATACTTGTGGCTTCCACAGTCTTTAAATAGATGGTATCATTAAAGAGGCAAACAACAATTTTATGAAATGTAATTACTCTTATCTTGTTGCTTATTTCTTATGATGGATCTCATTATGGCTGACTTAAATAAATATAAAGGACTTTATGAAGAGGAAATTGACACTAATATTGGGTCAGATAGATAGATAGACTACTGAGGAGGATTTTTGAGTCATGCTGCTGTTCATTTATCTTTTCAATTTTGGAAAAGGGTCTGGGAGGAGTAAAGAAACAACATAAGGAAGTGGGATATAAATTAACCTATTTAATCTATAAATTCCCTACCAAATTTTTATCCCAGTTCTGCTTGAATATCCCAATGATGGGAACTCACTCTCATCCCTAGGAGCTCTTTGCTTTATGTAACAACCCTACTTATGGAAAATAATGTTTGCTGTGGACATGATCTAGGCAGCTGCCATAACTGTGTGTTGCAAAAGGTCACCACTGCTTAAGATGGCACACATTATCATTTTTATGACTATCAGCATTACTATTGGTTTCATCACTGCCACCATCCCCTTTCTCCTCCTCTTTCATCATCCCCACAAGAGTCCCCAACATTTGCGGAGTATTTTAAGCTAGAAAGCAAATGGCATTAATTCTGGCTGAGGAAGACTTCATCATGGAGGTGGCAGATGAACTTGAAATTCAAGAGATCATGACCTGAGCTGAAGTCAAGAGTCGGAAGCTCAACCGACTGAGCCACCCATGTGCCCCTGCCTTTGATATTTCTAATGGATATTTCCAAATCCTTTGAAAGCTGGAAGAATACGTGTAATGCAAACATCACTTCTCCAAGATGGTATATTTTACCAAAAGAAAAAGGAAGACAAAGAACCACCTCTCTATCTTTGAGTGTTCTCTTTGACCTTTAAAACATAATAATAGCTAAAGAAGGCAGCATCAGAACTAACGTTGAGTCATTATTTTATATTGAAGGAGAACATGTATTTCAAAGCCCACTTCTTTCCCTTGAACCAACATTTACTCCAAATGATCCACTCAGAGCACTCATACCAAAAAAAAATATACTTGGCTTTTGTAATACAATTTATATTTGAAAGTTTCCTCATATTTAATGTACCAGATGGTATAATAACTCAGTCATAGAGGGCCCATTTCTAGCCCCGTTGCCTATGGGACCAGGAAGCTCAGGCCTGAAAGATTCCTTAATATCCAAACACTGGGCAGGCTACAATCCTGGGCTGTTCATCTTTTAGTTCATTTCCTACTGGGTTTTTTCTTTTTTTCCTCTTACATGCCCTACTTCTCTGGCGCCATTTCTAAAACTCTGATGGGCAAAGGGACTTAACTGGTCACGGTCTGGGACTGCTATGGGCTCCAGCGTCACGTCCTGGGCAGTGGGGTCAGACCCCCTTGGTGGGCACAGATGAGAGCAGAGACCCCTGGTGGCCGCCCCCCACAGACACCAGGATGGGGGAGGCTCTTCCTTACAACCAGCACCGGCTGCTCCCTGGCTTCCTGGCATTTCACTTCTAGATCCTAAAGAGCGGTTATGCAAACATATTTTCTGTACTTAAATTCAAAAGCCAAGACAATTATCCACTGAAGGATTCCGGGTGGGAGCAAGGAATTCTAATCTGAATGCGTCCGCTCATCCAGCTCGGATTTCTACCTGCTTTCCCTTTAGAATCATTGGCATTCCAAGTCAGAGGGGGTGTTCAGGGCCACCGAAGGCCCCTTTGGATCAAAGCAAGTGTCTTTTATCCAGTATTCTGGATGGGGGCAGGACAGCGACTCCTGGAGCTAAAGAAATTTTAGGAAGAGTTCAGGAGATAGCCAACACGCCATTTTGTACTCTGCCAGTTCCAGCATGGGGCCAAGAGCTTTTTGGAGGATAACCCCTGAACCGAGTATGCCATCAAGGCAGCCCCTCCTCTGCTCCAAACTTAGTGTGACTCCCCATTTCATGCTGGGTCACACCTGTGTGTCTCTGTCTTCTGCCCTGTCTCCTGCTACTCTCTCCATTGCTCACTCTGCTCCAACCTCACCTCTCCCTTAGAATTTCTCTGAACATACCCTCCTGGCCTTACCACTGGTGTTCCTCCTGCCTGGAGGGTCCTTCACCCAGAGAGATCCGTGATCCATTCACTCTCCTCCTCCAAGTTTTGGAAGGAAAGCCACCTTGGTCTCAGCATCCACCCTGGTGTTCTCATTAGTAACCTCTCATACCACATCCGCACCCCCACACCCCTCTCCCTGTTACCTTGCCCTAGTTTTTTAAAAAAATCACTTTTACCTTCTACTACCCCAAGTATTACTTAGTTTTATTGTTTACCTCTGCCAGCAAGGCAGGCACACAGATAGAAAATTGTGTCCGTTTTCCAAAAAGGAATCCCTGGAGTCTAGAACAGTTCCTGGCACGTAGGAAGCCCTTGGGAAAAATGAATGAAGGAACGGATTTTCCTCAAAAACTGTGTCTTGACGTTTGCTGTCACTCTCTCATGGCCACAGGCTTCTCATCTAGGTGTTGGTACTAGAAGCAGAGTCCTGAGAAAGGAGGCCAGACACTGGAGGCCAGTAGACTCAGATCTGCGTTTCAGAGCAGCCCCAGCCCCCTGAGTGCACAGAAAGGTTGCCACGTCTGTGAGCCTCAGATTTCTCACCTGAAAAGTGGGTGTCTTCTCCATACTGACATGTTATTGTAAGGAAGGATTTTGTTTATAAAGCACCAAGCAACCAGGAGAGGCTTAATGAATTTAACCGTTGTTTTGTAATGGCAATAGCTGGATAGAGCTATAGATGATGAATCATTAAATATCCAATAACCAAAATTATAGAGAAGACAATAGGCATATCTGAAATGAGTTTTTAAAATCTCTATAGCACTGGGTAACTTATATCTTGCCTATCATCCTTTATTTTTACCTTTTATGTCTATCAAGGCATTACTGTGAATGTTCTTGATAATGGAATATATACTGACATTATTCCTTTGGATAGCTGCGTGGTTTGCTCACCTTTTTGAGTCTCTTCAAATACAACCTATCAGAGGTATCTTCTTGACCCCATATAAAATAAGGGTTCATTCCTTTCTTCCCTTCATCACCTTTAGTTCTCTCCATAGCATTTTTTACCAATGCACAGGGAGTGCTATAATTTTGTATGTTTTTTTTTTTATTGTCTATGTCCCCATATGGTGAGGGAGAGATCTAGTCTATTTCGTTTATTGACATACACCCAGAGGTTACTCATACATATACTATGAATTGAAGTGACTGCTCTTCATTCAGCAGCTGCCCAGGAATATAGTCTGAAGATTTATATACTTGGCCTCCCCCTCACCCAGTGGTGTGTGCCATGGGTAGGATGACCAAACATCACAGTGTGCCCAGGACACTCCAAATAGATGTCTGTCTCCTCTCACTCTCCAGAGCATCCCAGTTCGCCAAATAAATGACGCTGTCATGATAGCGATCAAGTCCAAAAGAATTAAGCACGACACATAATCCCTCATTAGAGGAACTTACGGACTTGATGAGAAGGGGAAAGAAATCACTATTGATAGCAGCTAATGGGAACTGAACGCTCCTTCTATGTCTAGGACTCTGTGTAATTACCTCTCTCAGTCACAACAACCTGTGACTTACCACCTTTTAATATGAGTAGCCTGACACTGGGAGGTTAAATAAATGTCTCCTCTTCCCACAACTAGTAAGAGGCAGGGTTGCGATTCAAATCCCAGCGGCAGACCTGTGCTCTGCCAAGTAAGCGTAGCAGGTGCCAAGGCGGGGCGTTTCCGAATGTGACATCCTTGTAGTCTGTGGCAATCCTGGAAGGTTAGTGGTCCCACTTCTTTAAATCTGTAACATCGGCTTCGCTGTGTTCAATGGCAGAATTAGGCTTCTAAGTTAGAATAAGCATGTTTATGAGAAAATGGCAAACAGCCTGGTGGGAGCTAGTCGTCGTCATGAGCTGAAGACATTGTACGTTCCTGGCTTCCATGATACTTGTCACTTCCTACTGTGTCACGAGGTGTATACCTCAGCAGTATAAACCAAATCACATTGCACTTACTCATAACCCCTGCGTCTTAAATTTTGGAAGAACATCTTACTTGATTCAGACATTAAATGAGTTTACTTGACAAAACAAGGGTAAATGAAAGCCTTGTTAATACATGTATTCGTTCATGTTTATTCCCGCCTGCAGATGTCGAGCTATGTTTGCCCTTAGATAAATTGTCCTTTTTATTTTTTTTATATTTTTTAAAGATTTTATTTATTTATTCATGAGAGAGAGAGAGGCAGAGGGAAAAGCAGGCTCCCAAGGAGCAGGGAGCCCAATGCGGGACTCGATCCCAGGACCCTGGGATCATGACCTGAGCTGAAGGCAGAAGCTTAACCATCTGAGCACCCAGGCACCCTAAATTGTCCTTTTTAAACCACTCTATGGTCTGTACTCCTCAGAGAAAAGGAATTCTGCGAGACTTCTTTGTCCCCCAACTCTGTAAAATAGGACAGTTGAGAGACTTTGTGAAATTTGTAAAGTCACCTTCCTTATGAATTAGGCTACTCAATTTGGACATAATAAACTATTTTCTTTCTTCTCTCTCAGGTCAGTGTGATGTCCTTTGTAACAATAAACACTTTTTTTTTCTTTTTTTGGTAAAGCAGAAGGTGATTTGGCCTTCTTTTGAGAAGTCCAGATCAAGACATGGATGACTTGGGGAAAATGCTCCAATTTTTGGTGCGTGTAACTGTACTTTATTAACCCCGAAAAACAGATGCATTTTAAGAGAAAACAAGCTCTTGGTAAGGTGCTGTTTTTAGCTCAGTAACTAATGATGAATCAAAATGTTTCTTCAAACCCAATTACCCAATAAAAATTGCCATAGTAACCATCACATTACACAACACATCCTCATGCTCACACCACAAACTTCTTTAGGAACTGCTGCCACCACCTTCTTGACACCATCTGCTATGTAGTGAGAAGGAGAGATGGGGGAACGGTCTAAGGAGGGCAAGGTAATTCTGATTTGTGCAAATCATTGCAGGGAAAGGGAGTCTTGGGGCAGAGACATACTGGTAGAAAGATCCTTTTCTGTGGAAGTCTGGTGGTTTTCACCATGATCTAGGAGTGGCTCAACCCAAGAGCATCAGAGGAAATAAGATTAGACCTTAAATAAGGGTCCCCCTCCCCCCCATCACTGTGTCTGCAATAGGTGTTCCCTGGTTCTTTCCTTGGCTGACTCTTCCTCATTCCTCAAGTTTCATGGAAATATTTCATCCCCATAGAGGTTTTCCCTGCACCACTTGATCTAAATTAAGGTCTCCGCAGGATGCCTCCTAGGGAAGGGACATTAGTTATCTCATTTGCCACTGGAATCTAAAGCAGTGCCTAGATCCTACTTGGGACTCAGGAAATACCTATAAAAGGAATGCAGAAAGGGGAAACTACCTACGAGACAGTCATTATCATCATTTATCTGATGGTCTGGATGGTATTCATTGGTTAGATCACCCATTCCACAAATGCTAGAGGCTGACAACATTAGGAAGGGCAATGAACGCTTTCTGGCTGTTACAGGTTCGATCCTCCAAGAAGCAGACTCTGGGAGGGAGGTTAGTGGGTAAGAAGTTTATTAGGGGATGCTATTGGGATCAGCACCCATGGACAGGAAGATGTGGAGGCAGAAGTAGGCAAAAGGACAAGTTGAGCTGTGATGGGGTTTCCACAGAGACCTGTTGCTGCGGTGGGGAGTTCTGAGGCTGGGATGGTCTTTCTGAGATCTCAGAGTTGGAATTATGAGTGTATTCCAGGTGTCCTCCCGGATGATCAGTCCTGAGCATGACCTTGGTGAGAAGGTCCCCTTCAACTAGGTGATCTCCCAAGAAGGTGGACAGCTGAGGGCTGTCTGTCCACAGTAACCATGGGAAGATGCATCCTCCATTCCCGAGGGGGATCTGGTCCTACCACAGTCTACCCCTTGTGCCTCTAGCACTTACTTCACCACTGAAGTTCTGAGAGCCGTTCCATGATCCTGGGGGGCCTTTCTTCTTGGGGAAACCTAGAGGAGGACAGCTAATGGGATAAATTGTAGTCCCTACTGCTGCAGCTTGTCTCGGGACCCCTACTGATGTATGTTGTCTCCCTCCTTTCTGCTTTGTTCTAGATTCTCCTCTCCCTCAGCTAGTACCTCTGCTGGTCTTGGTCATTTACCTGATGGCATCATGCAGATTCTAACCATGCCTTTCTCAGGCCAGGTCGTAACTCCTACCTGGATGGTGACTCTCCCGTCTAATGGCCACTTGGCATGAGGATCCCAACATGCCATATGTTATAATTCATTGGGACTCTTGCTGCATCACCTGGTGGACATGCTCAGCCTGGGGAAAGCTGGAACTCTAAAGCTATAGAACCCAAGGTTCAGGCTCTGTAATCACAGGTTTCCCAGTTGGGTTACCAGGAGTGATGGCAACTAAGGCCACTCCTGCTTCTGGAAGCACCCCTTGTTTCCCAGACTCATGCATCCTTCCTATCGGGCACAGCACCATATAGGGCCTTTGATGGAAAGCGGCCATTGCATCCTAGAGGGTGGCATCCCATCCTTGGAGGGTGTTGACTACAAGATGGCACCAGGGAGCTCCCTTGTTCTCTCATGGGATCAGCTTCTGGGAGTGGGTAAATGATGTAGCCACTGGGCCCTGCAGCCTAGTGCCCCGTCCTGTCCCATACCCCTTCTGCCATAAGGGAGGTCCCTTGGTTTGACACGAGACCCCTGGAGCAGGACTCTCCCACACACATCTGTCCCCAAAGCTCTAGTGGAACCACCCCAGGCTCACACTTTCTCCTCCATTTCTAGTTTAAACCTAACCCGGGAAGAATAAATACTTGAGAGCAGCTAAAGCAGAATTCCCGGCTCTTCCCTGCCCTGGGTGTCAGGAGCAAAGGGAGAATGTGATAAAGGTGGCAGTTTCCTCAGTGACCTGCTGGCAACCTGACCAGGGAGGGGCTCAACCAGCACGGGAGCAATTCACCTGAGTCTCCGCCAGGCAGGCCCTTTGCCTCCTTCCAGCCGCATCCATAAAGCACTTTTGATGTGCTGCTTGACAGGCCCCAGGTGAGGAGGGAAGAGAATTGAATCAGTGCCCACTTGGGTCTTCAAACCATAGCTGATTTGCCTGCCAGTGAATATTTATAGACTTCATTTTCTACACAGTGTTGCATATGCCCTTGCATGAGGAGCCGTTCCAGAAAGTCCTCCTGGTTCTCTTCTGACCGCCAACAGCGCGTGGGTCATGAATTCATTTTTTCATTCTAAAAACATTTATGATGCCCCCGCCGTCACTAACTACTCTGCCAGGGGTTGTGTGAATCAAGATGTTGGCTTTTCCTGCAGCTGCTTCTTTGGTTAACGCCTCCGTTTCTCTGTAATGTGTTGTAATGGGCCCCATCGCTGCTTGTGTGGACCCTACACCATACTGGAATCACAGCTTACACTGGGGTGAGGTTTGAAGGCTAACAACTTAGTCAGAAATCCTGCTGTAAAAAAAAAAAAAAAAATCCCTGAAATGCCAGAAGAGTCAGTAAATGGATGTATCCTCTCTGGAACCCCAAACAACCAGGTCCTCCCCTGGTATGAGTGAGCTCCAAGCAAAGCAGTTGGTTTGTGTTCAGGGACCACGCTGTGTGAAAAAGATGGAACTTTAAGCCTCATACACACCCAGTCCAGTCAGGTGGGCACGTTGCTGGAGGCCAAAGGCGTGAAGCAGACTGTAGAGACTCATCACCTCATGCCAGGTCATGAGTGCTCACGAGCGGACAGCATTCTCAAGCCATTTAGAGTGCTTTATCTTTTGATTTCTGTCCCCTTTTCCTCCTCTCCTTCTCTCTCCCTCCCTCCCTCTTCCTCACCCCCAACTTGTAACAAATACATAAAAACTAAATACACATATGTGAAAATTCCACTGTTCTAATTTGTCACCTTGTGGAACTCAGGGTCAAATAGAGAACCTTCCCCCAGTGCTCCATGCACATTGGACAAAACTCTTCCAGACCTGGCTCTTGGTTTTCCTTATAAAATGCCAGCTAAGTGGATATTGTGCCTACGCCCCTAGAAGAAGCATCTCTTCCCATCACGGAAGCCATTAGCAGTGATGCTCATAACAATTCCTTGACGCCATCTCTAGCTGGGATGCTCAAGGAAGTATTGCAGACTCCTAAAATAAAGAGGGCCAAGTGTTCTGCAGTTGAGGATTGGATGTAGTGAGATGGAATGGATTTTGGCATCAGACATACTCCCAGCTCCCCTGTCAAATGTAGGCTTTGGGAGTAGGAGGGGTGTCTAAGACTCTGTTTCCTTATTTGTATAAAATGGTAAAAGTTCTACTTTGCAGGATTGACATGAAGATTTATTTATTTATTTGAGAGTGAGAGAGCATGAGCAGCAGGAGAGGTGGAGTGAGAGGGAGAGAGAATCTCAATCAGACTCACACTGAGCGCGGAGCCCGACATGGGGCTCGATCTCATGACCCTGAGATCATGACCTGAGCCGAAACCAAGAGTCAGACCCTTAACCGCCTGCGCCACCCAGGCACCTCTAAGATGAAGATTTAATGAACTAATTGACCCTGTCACATGTAGTAGATGCTTCCCCTGCTCCCACCCCCCATAGCTGGCCACTCCAAGCTTACAGTCCTACCCTCCGGCAATGCTCGACACTTTTCAGCTTCCCAAATGGTCCCTGCTTATTCTTGCCACCAGGCCCTTCCACATATTGCTGCTTCAATACCCCTTTTCCCGTTCTTGACTTGTCCAACTCCTCTGCATTATTCAAGCTTCAACTTAAATGTCGCCTCCTCCAGAGAGCCTTCCTGGATCCCCTACCCTCTATTAGACTCCACTGTTATGCACTGTCTTTACAGCATACTGTTGTTAGTGCTTAAATGAGCAGGCTCTGAAGTCTGACTGGCTGGATTCCAAGCCTGGCCCTTCCACTTAGGGAAGGGTGACTAGAAGCGAGCTCCTTAATTTCCCTTTGTCTCAGTTACTTCATCTGTAAGTAGGGATTGGGCAGCTGTGCAACCTTGTTTTCTCCTGGGGGTGGGGGGTGACGTTCATGCCTCTGATCCCAGAATCATTGAATGACCCCCTTCGCTGTCAAAATAGTTTTATTTGAATAATTAATTATGGGGTCACCTAATAATAGTAATCATTATTAGGTGACCCACTTCATTGGATTACCGTGTGAATTAAATGAGTTGGTATAGGTACAATGTTTAAAGCAGTGCCTATCAAAAGTTGACAAGGCAAGAAACAACAAATGTTGGAGAGGTTGTGGAGAAAGGGGAACCCTCTTACACTGTTGGTGGGAATGCAAGTTAGTACAGCCACTTTGGAAAACAGTGTGGAGGTGCCTCAAAAAATTAAAAATAGAGCTACCCTATGACCCAGTAATTGCACTCCTGGGTATTTATCCCAAAGACACAGATGTAGTGAAAAGAAGGGCCATACGCACCCCAATGTTCATAGCAGCAATGTCTGCAATAGCCAAACTGTGGAAAGAGCCGAGATGCCCTTCAACAGATGAATGGATAAAGAAGATGTGGTCCATATATACAATGGAATATTACTCAGCCATCAGAAAGGATGAATACCCAACTTTTACATCCACATGGATGGGACTGGAGGAGATTATGCTAAGTGAAATAAGTCAAGCAGAGAAAGTCAATTATCGTATGATTTCACTTAATGTGGAACATAAGGAATAGCATGGAGGACATTAGGAGAAGGAAGGGAAAAATGAAGGGGGGGGAAATCGGAGATGGGAGATGAACCATGAGAGACTATGGACTCTAAGAAACAAACTGAGGGTTTTAGAGGAGAGGAGGTAGGGGGGATTGGTTAGCCCAGTGATGGGTATTAAGGAGGGCACGTACTGCATGGATCACTGGGTGTTATATGAAAACAATGAATCGTGGATCACCACATCAAAAACTAACGATGTATTGTATGGTGACTAACATAACGTAATAAAATAAAATAAAATAAAAAAGCTGTGCCTATGACACAGCAGGTGCTCAATACTGTTCATTAGTTAATGATGTCAGCTGTTGACATGACCGCCATCAGTTGCCTTTGGGGTATCTGTGTCCTGACACCCGCCACCCCATGTGAGAATCGCACACTTAATCGTCTCTCTTCCCCACCAGACCCAAGCCCCTTGAGGGCAAGGACATCACCTGTCTTATTTTTGTACCCCCCAGTGTGCCGCTCAGTAGATAGCTCAAGGTTAGTTACACAAAGAAAAGAAATCTACATAACAAGGTTAGAAATGTGGAGCTACTTGAAAGAGAATTGTTGTGTTCTGTAAGCAAAGCGAGTTTTGAAAATGAAGCTGTGCACTTCCCACTTACCCAGCAGTAAATTTACTGAGCATCTACTGTGTGCTGGTGACTGCAGGACTCCCAGGGAGGGTGAATCCTGGGGAGGGTTTCTCCCCCTCGGCACTGTTGATTGTTGAGCAGTGTGATTCTTTGTTGGGCAGGGAGGCTGTGCTCTTAAGATGGTTAGCAGCACCGCTGGCCGCCATCACCAAATACCAGTATTGCCCCCTCCAGATTAGACATTCCGAAATACCTCCAGACATTGCTGGAAACCTCTGACTGCACAAAATCTCCCCTGTTTGAGACCCACTGTTCTAAGGGTAGGACCTGCCTTTTTCACCTTCGTAATAGTGTGGGGAAGCTGGGAGGTCTGGTACTTGTCGGTTTTGTACGAATGTGATCTTGACGTAGCATAGACACGGGCCTCTGATTTTCTCCCTAGTCATTAATATCTATAACAAGTTAATTCAGTGATACTCATTCTTTTTTGGGGGAAAGAGTTTATCAGACCATCAATTCGTATATGTTTTCTACTGTTTGTACATTCACTCATTATCGTGCACCTACTGTTTCCCAGATGTGGCTTCTCTCCATCTTGGCCGTTGTCGGTGTTGGATAGGATACCTTTCTCTTCCCTCCTTTGGTTTGATAATCAGGAAGTCTTATATGCTTGCTGCAAACAAGAGTCATGAATGGTTTTGAAAGATCAGCCTCATCAAAAATGAAAATCTTCTCTTTGAACAAAATGCCTCCGTGGAAGGGTTGTCATCTGGCCTCGGCACCCACCCATGCCTTTCTGGGCAATTATTCAGAAAACATCAGTTCTGACATTTCTCATGGAGATCTAAACAGGGTTGTGAGAGAACCGGTTATGGTTATTTGTATCTTCTGAAGCACCTTTCCTTTTTTGCAACATTGGCCACCATTTGCAATGGCCCAGAAAGTGATTTGTTCACTAAGCCACCAGGAATTGTGACAAGGTGGAAACACCCTCTGTAGGTTTCCTCCTACTTCACGGGGAAGAACCCTGGACTAGAAACCAGAAAACATGTATTCTGGTAAATTCCCCAATTTTTTATAAGTTTTCGACCCCTGACAGGTTGGTGAGCCAATGTCACCCATGACCTGTCCCACCTTCCCCTTCTACCTCCCACACTCGCACATATACATACACTGATACACATATGCTGTACCCCGAGACCACCTTGAGAGCAAAAGGACCCACCTTCTTTCCCTAAAATTACCCCAGAATGATGGGGGAGGCAGGGTCAGCAAGATTTTTCTGCAAAGGACCAAACAATAGGGGCACCTGGGTAGCTCAGTCGGTTGAGTGTCTGACTCTTGATTTCGGGTCCGGTCATGATCTTGGGGTCCTGGGATCAAGCCCTGAGTCAGCTCTGCACTCAGTAGGACATCTACTTTAGATTCGCTCCCTCTCCCTCTGCCCCTCCCCCTGCTTGTGTGCGCGCTCTCTCTCTCTAATAAATAATAAATATTTAAATAAATAAATAGAATCTTAAAAAAAAAAAGGACCAGACAATAAATAGTTAAATATTTTAGGTTTTATGAACCACATAATGAAATCTTCTTCTCCCTCCACCTCCTCGTCATTCCCCTCCTCCTTCTTCCACTATTCCTTAAAAAACGTGAAAACCACTTTTAGCTAATGAGCACTACAAAAACAGAGGCTGGACTGATTTGTCCGGCCCGTAGTTTGTGGATTGTGAGGAGGAGCATGGATGAAAACTCCTCCTGATTTTCCCAGGACTGTCCAGATTTTAAAACTAAGTTCTGTGTCCCAGGCAAGCCAGGACAGTTGGCGACCCTGGTACCCCTTCTGATCTCTGCGACCGCAGGTAATTACTTAACGTCTCTGAGCTTCACCTTTCTGTGAAAGGGGGCTAATAAGATCAAGCAGGATTGCTACTGAATTGTCTATAAAATGGCACATCTGAAGGCCAAAGGACAGTGTCTGGTACACAGTCGGGGCGTGGAAACAGAAGTTCTCCTAAACTCCCCTTATGAGGAGGTGGACAGGAGATTTTAAGTGGTGGAGTCACCTCAGGCTGCAAAACCCTCTTGGAACAATTAGGGCTATTTGTTTTGTTCATCTCTTTGAGGACAATGGAGTAGACATTGTAACCATGTTAATATCTTACCTGCTGTGCATGAGCATGGTTTATCTTTAAACTTTGGGCAGTCAGCTGTTATGTTGCTCCTATTTAAGAAACAATCAACTCGTCAGTTGGTACCTTGTCCAGTTTTAAGGGGTTTAACCACTTATTTTTCCTCACTTCCAGTCCTTCCTGTGGTTAGCCTCTTCAATTTTTACTTCTTCCTCACATCACAGTTTTTTAAGTCCGTGAGAAAAGTCTTCTAACTCCGTTCTGTTATTCTTTTAATTCTATTTTTTTTTCAAAATTCTCTCTTCGGTGGTCTTCCGAAAAGACTGCGTTGTCCCCTCATTACGTGGTCATTTCTCAGTACGCCAGTTGAGGAAGTCAGGTTTTTTCGTGGAGGTTTTTCATCAGTCTGTGCGACTTCTTACTGTTTGCTAACTGAGTTCAGCAGGACTCATTTTTTTTTTAATCTTTTTCCTAGATGTTCACTTAAGTTTACTACTTGATGGCTCTGTTATATTTTTTTAAACTTCATTCCGTTCCCTTCATGATTTATTTTTCCAGTTCCGTGTGTACTATTTATAAAGGGCAGGCAGGAAGCGTGGTCACGGGCCAGCAGCTGTGGGAGAGCCCACGACCCTGGCAGAGGATGTTGCTTGTGCTGTCTGTCCCACCCATTCACTCAGCCACTGCTGGGGATCCAGCTAATCCTTCCTCCGTGCCATTCTTCACCAAAGCCTTACAGACAGGAGTGTAACCTGGGTGTACGCATTCCGCATCCCACGTCATGAGTGATCTTTCCAAAACATAGACATGACTGTTTGCCTACTCGCTCAGACCCTCACTGAGTCACCTCTGTGATGTAAAAGACAACAAAGTAGTAATGACCATCACCACAACCACAGTCAATACTCATTGAGTAATTACTGTGCTACAGGCCCTTTGCTAATTGCTTTTCATCAATTGACCAATGATATTTCTAGGAAAGTATTCTTATTTTACAGGTGAGGAAATTGGAGGACCAGAGAAATCAACTAACTAGGCCAAGGTCACGCAACAAGGAAGTGGCATTATTGGGAGACCAGATCCTTAACCACTGGGCTAGGCTGCTGAGCTCTTCACCGAACAACAAACTGAGCTGTTTAGTATCCGGCCCTTAGTGAGGGGAATGGTTTGCCTTGGTCACCCTGGGGGAACATGGTGATTTAAGGCCCACTCTGACTCCAGAGTTGGCTCCCTAATCCCCACCTCCACTATCTTCTCTGAGAGTAAATAATGGGAAATAAACATTCTTTGTAAAGTAACATAAATACAAAAGATTTTAATACTTTGTGCTCCTCTTGGGTGTTTCTTAACCTGCAGGAGGAAAAATTGTAAGGCATCCTTTATTCAGAAAAAAAGTTTGTGTGACACCATAGAAGAGAATTGAGAAAAAAAGATGGCCTTATATTTAAATCTATATAGAACATTTATTGCATGTCTGCTGTTAGGTGCTTTCATATATATATATGTAGATGCAGATATGCATATGTATACATTACTTCTATGAGGTGAAGTTTTATTCCCATTGTTCAGATGAGAAACCTGAGGCTCAAAAAGGCAAAAGGTGACTTCCCTAAGGTCATAAGCCTAGTAAGTGGTGAAGATGAGGTATGCAAATCCAGGCCTCTGGCTACAGAAGCTCTAGCACCAGGCAGGTGCAAAAGCTTCTTGTGGGTAGCTGCCCCACTCACTTTGTCAGGACCCCCTTCCACCAAACCTGAAATATCCCTGGGGATTGTGGAGAGTATTATTTTTATCATTCGGCCCCGTGTTCATGTTTCCCACTTCTGCAGCCTCTCCCTCTGCCCAGGATGCAGCCATCAATGTCCATGAGGACAAGCCTCAGTCCAAACGCAGAGAGGCCCAAACACGGGGACATTTCTCCAATTGTAAGAAGGACTTGTAAAAACATGCCACAGCTTGCCAAGAACACGGGCGTTGGGGTTAAAGAGCCTGGTGCTCCTCACGGCTCTTGAATCTTCTAACCTTTGGGCAAGTTACTCTCAGGTTCTTGGTTTTCACATTTATGGATGGAGGTAACTGGTGGCCTAGAACATCTTTGTTGGGAGAAGAGTTAAGAATGCAGACTTCTGGCTAACACAGGGTCTGGTTCACTGTCAAGTGCTCCGTGAATCTCTGAATCGATGTAAGTAACTGTTTTTAAGATGTGTTCGAAGGCCTTTTCCCTGCCTTGGGTGACTCTCTTTTATGTCCTAGAACCACTTACATGCCTTCTGGACTGTGTTAGAACAAGCCTGCTGGACGGCACACACACCTCTTGCACGGTTCCTTCCCCTTTCCAGGCTTTGCAACCGAGCCACAAAAAATGGCCAAACCCTAGTGTCTGCCGTGCATGTGCCGAGTCCGCATTTGTGGCTCGAGTGACCTTTCATTGTGTTCGCACAGCAGCGGGCTCAGGGAGGAGGGTGGAGGGCACAGTAGTTCAAAGTGCAAGAAGTTCTGATGCCAGTGATGCTCTGCCGCGGGCTTCGTCTGTTACCTCGAGCCAATGAATGAACAGTGCCTCCCGCATCGGGCTCTTGTGAGGTCTACGTGAATGCAAACCTGCCAGGCACTTAGGACGATTCCTGGCATATACTGAGTGCTCGATAAATGCTACGTTTCAATTAGAGAAGGACGCCAGACCCTCGTCAGCCAGGCTCATTCACCTGCAGATACCAGGCCTCTACCTGCATCATTCACCTACGCCCATTATGTGGCAAAACATCCAACCTGCCTCATGCGTGGTGCAGTATTTAGTTGCTAAATTCTACCCTGGTCTCCTGAAAGGGCTCCATTTCTTCTGAATATCCAAGGTTTCCTTCAGGTCCTGGCCAACCCTTGCTTGGATCCCGCAAAGTCAGACTTCCTGCGTTCAGTTCCCTGCCCTACCACCAGGAGAGCTGTTTAATCTTAGACAGGGTCCTTAACCTCTCTGAACTTCAGCCTCCTTATATGGACATAACAGTACTTCCTTCCCCATTGAGATTATCTAAGAACGTATATGAAAATTACTTCGTAAGATACCCTGTGCTTAATATGAACTCAAAAAAGTAAGTTATACGTGCGATTAGGTAGTCTCCCAATTTCAGCCTGCATATCCTCCAAAATTTATGATGTACCGTTAATGCAAAGGACAAATCAAGGTGGAAATCCTTTAAAAATTAGTTTTCAGCATTTCATATAAATTAAGCTGCAGGGTAACACCTTTTAAATTTCTGGTTTCTATTAAAATATTGGAAATTATCCAAATACAAATCAATCCTTATGGGATTACAACACATCTCTTCTTCATTTTCTTTCTAAGTTTTAAAAATAAAACTATCTCCAGGGACAGAATCACTTTTCCAGAACTGGAAAACACACACAACGGCACTTGAGTGGATGCTTCTGGAGACCCAGAAACAAGTGGAAGGACGGTTTTCCTCCTGTTCTTTTTTTTTTAAAGATTTTATTTAGTTATTTGATGGGGGTGGGGGGAGCACAAGCAGGGGGAGCTGCAGGCAGAGGGAGAGAGAGAAGCTCCCCGCTGAGCAGGGAGCCCGATGCAGGGCTTGATCCCAGGACCCTGGGATCATGACCTGAGCCCAAGGCAGATACTGAACCAACTGAGCCACCCAGGCGCCCCTCTTTCCCCTGTTCTTAATAAAGCAGCTCCAGCCATCAGCAGCTTGGGCTGTAGACCATGGTGAGGTTTCCTGTACAAAGTGAGCCACAGACAAAATGCAGTGCATCCTCCGTGGCACCAGAAAGTGCACACTTTGGTTGTGAGGCCCCCAGGGACCTGGTGCTCTTTCCCCACCTCTGATCTGGCTACTTGGCGATGAATAGCAGTGGATCTTTTCTGCAGTGACAAAATGCAAATCTTGTATCAAATGGAGAAGCTGACTTTCTGAGCCCTTCCAACGCTGAGCCTCCTGGCCTCAAACAGCAGTGTCCACACGTGGTCACCACCCTGGGCCCACAGAGGACCCTTCCAATGCCAGGGGCTGGGGGAGGGTATGGGGGGAGGTAGGGAGGGACTTGTCCTGTTTTGGATGAGGTTGTGGAGGGCTTCCTACCTCAGTGACAACCTCCCTATTCCCAGTGATTACAAAACCGGACCAGAGCGGTGGGTGATTGGAATTTGCTCCTGTGACTGTGTCAGATCAGACTGGACAGGTGTTTGCTGAGCACTAGGATCCTAGGCCCTGCATGAGAGATGGAGATACAACAGACATGGTGTCTGCCCTCTGGGAGTTCAGAATTTAGTAAGGCTGGTGGACCTACAAGAAGGAGGTCAAAAAGTATTGCTATGTGTGAGCTTCAGGCCATTTTTTTGAAGCAGAGATTCTCTTATGCCAGCCTGTGGACCCACTGCTATAGATCATTTTGTGAGCTTTCTAAAATGAAAGATTCTCTGGCCATATCGTTAGGTATTTTTACCCAGGAGGTCTGAGTAGGGCCCACAGGACTGGCATCTTTGTAAGCCCCCAGGTGCTTCTCCTGTGCAGTCACAGTAATGGTGTTTCTGGAGGCCATTTGGTCTCTGACTTTTTCTGATACTCTACACAAAACCCATCTGCAAATCGGGCTGTCTCTTCCTTTGACATATTCAGGGTCCAGCCATATCACAATGCCTACATGATTGCTGCCCTGGTCTGAGCCAAACTCTCTTTCCAATGGGACTTTTGTAAGAGGCCTCCAGCTTGTCTCCTTTCCTCTGGCCTTGCCCTTCCTGCAGTCTGTTCTGTTCCTGGCAGCCAGCATGACCCTTACAACATGGAAGATGGGTTATCTGTCCCAGTCCCCAGAACTCGGAACTCCCTTCCCATCTCATGGAGAGAAAAATCAATGCAGGTTTCCCCTGCTTTCCAAAAGTAGAATGCTCCTATGAAACTTCTCATAGGCCGAAAATGGTGCACAGCCAAGAAGCAATTAGCATTGACTTATATGGAAAATCTTTTGAGCATTCCCAGACCCCAAAAATCACCTCTTAGGTTTTTCTGATCTACTTAGTACATGTGTGGCTAATGGATGCACACAAGAAGTTGAGATAAAGGACAGATGCTCCCAGACACAGAGCTCTGGCGGTTGCTGCTGAGATGCCATGTGGTCCCTGGGAAGGAGCTGGGCGTTGCCACTCTCCCTGCTCGGGGTGCATGTGGCTTCTGTAACATACCAATATTGGACACTATTTTTACATATGGCTAAAGCAAAAATCCTCTTCGGATTTCTTTCAGGTAACAAAAAGAGGTGCTAATGTAGGTCTTTTGTAAAAGCAAAGTGGCATAACGTGAACTTTCAAAAAGAGGGGCATACCTGTATCCCTATCATGGTGCAAGACCCTACCAGGCCTGGCCCTTCGTTCCCTTCAGAGCTCAGCTCCTACACGTGTCCTCACCCTCACGCACCCCTCTCTGCTGCAGGCACAGTGGGCTTCATGCTGGGCTGGAGTGGGCTTCTTCCTTCTCCTGCTGCAGAGCCTCTGCACTTTCTATTCCCTCTGCCTGGAATGTTCTTCCCAAATATCCTCATGACTCATGGCCTCACTTCTTTCAGGTTTTTACTCAGATGTCTTCGTATCAGAGAGGACGTCTTTGAACTCCCTATGAATGAGCAGTCCTACCCCTCATTGTCACTTTCTATGCTGCTTATGCTGCTGTGTTTTTCGTCATAGCATTTATCACACACAGCCACCGCTTATTAAATATTCCTGGTTTATTTGTTGATTGCCTGTCTCCCACTACTAGAGTTGAGAGCAGGCATTTATCTGCTTTGCACACTGCCAGTTTATGAAACTATATCTGATGTAGAACTTGCTCCATAAATAATTTTGAATGGTTACATTTATTAATAGGAGCGAGGGGCTAGGACGGCTTATCCATGGCAGTTTACAGATCTATAAAGGTAGAAAAATAGAGCATTGATCAACAAGTGCTTCTTAAGCATCTCACACTTAACATGTCAGCTGCAGGACAGAGGTGGCTTACAGAGGGGTCTCACAGGGACCTAGGTAGAATTAGGTAGTTTGGAGGATTACAGAATATGACCAATCCAAAAGAGTTGTCACAATATATGCCGCTCCTCCATGGAACCACACATCTGCAGCTGCCACAGTGGAAAAGTATTTCTTTCATAAAATTTAGTTATAAAAAGGAACAATAACTTATTGAACAATGTAGGGTTTGAGGGGGGTACTTAGTTAATGCTAAAATGCAACAGTAAAGATATTTGGGAAGTCAGTTACTAAGAATCAAGTCCATATAGGAGTGTGTGCTTCTGGGCTCTGTTCTCCTCCATCTCCTCAGCTTTTGTTTCCCTGGTGCCATCTTGTTAGATCTTCACAAGTGAGTTTGTCCTATTTCAATACACGCACATATATACACACATTTACACATAGGCAAGCACATACACATGCAAATACATATATATATACATACATATATATATGCATTTCCTTTTATACGTGTGTACACATATATATTTCCTTTTATTTTAAGCATGAGGATTACATTGGATTTATAGGTTTGTGTTTTAACACAGCTTTAAATTGAAAAGTTTTAAATTAAAGCTTTTAAGATTGAAGTTAATTTAGATTTAATCTTAAAAGTTTTGAATTAAAGTAAAATTACATTTTACTTAATGTATCATACAAATTGGCTCATGCCATTAAATATTTTCCTGTGATTTTATGTTCTTTTGTGTATGCACACCTCCAATGCATTCAGCCATGTCCCTACTGGTAAAAATATGCAATTTTCTTTTTCTCTCCATAAGAAAGCTGCAGTGAAAATCCCTTAACAGAAGTTTCTGGTCCTATACCTGATTATTTCCTTCAAATAGATAAGCAAAAGTTGGGCCAGAGGGTCAAAAGAAATGAGTAAAACTTTGCAACATGTTGCCAATTTGCTTTCTACTTCAAAGATGATCAAATTGTTTTAATTTAAAAAATTTTAGTTATATTTAATTTGAGTTTTGGGTCATGCTTTTGTGCTTACTGGCTCATTTTCCACATGTAACTCTTTAATCCACTGGCATCTATATGCATATATAGCATGAGGTGACCTTCAATCTTTTTTCCCGTAGTTGACCAATAGTCAACAAATCCCTTTACTGACAGTTATTTTTCCCACCGAATTGTTGAGCTATATGTATCATAATAAAAACTCGTTGTCTTCTCTTTTGGCTATTTCTGGGTGGTGTACTCCATTTTAGTCTATTAATTTTTCAGTTGAGATTTTCTCTACTGCCACAGAATTTTACTTACTGGAGCATGATGATTTGTATTACCTTTTGGCTAGGCAAGCCCCCCACATTCCCCACTTCCAAATCCCTTTTGTAAAAATGTCTTTGGTATTCTAACTCATGCATTCTTTTTTTAAAAAGATTTATTTATTCATTTCAGAGAGAGAGAGGGCATGGGGGCGTGGGGCAGAGGGAAAGAGAAAATCTCAAGCAGACTCCCCTCTGAGCGCAAGCCCGATTTGGGGCTTGATCTCATGACCCTGAGATCATGACCTGAGCCAAACCCAAGAGTCGGGCGCTTAACCGGCTGCACTGGCTTCCACTTGGGAGTATAATATTGAAGCTATAAAGTGATTCGGGCACTATTTACATAGTTAATAATAGCACCCCTTATTAGAAATACCTCCCTCCTTTATCCTTTGTAACGTTGCATACTTTAGTTACTCCCCCCCACCCCGAGCTCTCACACATTTGCTATTATTATTGTCAAGGATATTCTTTGGTGTTTTACATTATCATTGCTACTGTGAATAAGATCACTGTTTCATCATATCTTGTAAATGATGATTAGTGGTACATAGGAAAGCTGTTTATCCATTCAGCAAATATTTAGTACTTAGTGGTTGCTGAGCCCTTAAACAGGTACTCTGCTAAGCACATCCACTATGCTAGGTACTAGGTGTCAATCAATGTCTAAAACGAGCACCATCCTTGCATTATTAGAACTAATAATCCAGCGTGACAGGCATCAAACAACCAATCAAGCAAATAAATACACAATTACAATCTGTGATAAGTGCACAGTGTGCAGGAACAAAGAATAACAGGGAATTCCTACTTTGATGTAGTGATCAGGGAGCATCTCTTTGAAAAAAACAATAATAAAATCGAGAACAAAGGATAAGAGGAATCAGCAAGGCAAGAAATATGGGGAAGTGTGTCTCAGGCACGGGAAACAACATTAACAATAGCCCAGAGGTGGGACAAGCCTACTGGAAGAACAGAAACTAAACCAGGTTGTTGGTTGGAACAAAATGAGTAAGGGGAGAAATGGTATGAAATGACCTTGAAGATGATCAAGCAGGCTTTATTGTCACGAGGAGGAGCTCGCATTTTTCTCATTTTTAGCAATAAATTTATCAATCTTTTTAAAAATCCATGCGTTGGGATAGGAACTACATGCACATATTCAAAATATAAAAGGTAGATATTATAAACCAGACTTCAGTTTCTGTCCCCAGAATTATCCACTGCCTTACTGAAGGAGTCTGTGCATATAAAAATGAGAACAAATGTTAGACCTTTGCTCTTTCCCCCCACCTAGCAGTATGTACTGGAATGTTCAGTATTCTTATACAGAAAATCAACTTGATTTTTTCAGCATATGATCCAGTTGTATGGCCTTATAATTTAACCAGTCCTCTGTTCATGAGCATTTAGGTTCTTTCTAATTACACGTAAACGATGCTGTGTTATCCTTTGATGCTAGCACCTGGTGGTCATATTTATAAGTCCATTCAAGTGGAATCACTGGGCTGATAAGCATGAATATTGTCAACTTTGAGAGGCATTGCAAAATTCATATCTTCAACTAGGTATGAAATGACTTTATCCCACAACCTATCCAGAGGAGTATGTCATCAAATTTTTGATCATTGACAATTTGATGGGTAAGGAAAAAAATGCCATCAGATGCTATCTCACGTGTCCATAAACAATATATTGTCTAGTTTTATTGCTTTTATCTCTATGTCACTGGATTATACCTTTTAAAATATTATTATTTTCTGTACTTATCCATTTGGATGCATGCAGTGATAGTTCATATATTTTCAATGCTCAGTAGTATTTTATTGTTTTAATTCATCACAGAATATGTATCTATTCCACTATTGGTGGACATTCAGAGTATTTCCAGTTTCAAGCCCTTATGAAGAATGCTATTCCAGACATTCCTGGATATGTCTCCTGGCCACACATGCACAGGTGACTGTGGAGTGAAAAGGTGAAATTCTGGGGTGGCGCAAATTAAATAGTAATGTGTGAAGTCAAAGTAGTTGCATCATTTCAGATTCCCACTGGCATCCTTGACAATTTGATGATGCTCCACTATGTATTTTCTTTTTAGAGCCAGGCCAGTAAGTGTGGAATGGGTGTGGACTTTAACTTACAGTTCCTAGATTGTTGCACTCAGTTTCATATTTGTCTTTTCTTGTCTTTGAAATATCTGTTTATCTTTTGCCCTTGTTTTCTATTGGATTGTTTATGTTTTCTTATACATTTGTACAAGTTCTTGTAAGCTAAAATTACTTCTTGGCTGGTTATAAGTATCACAAATATCTTTTCTTAGTTTGTGTGTAGTTTTTTTCTTTCAATTTTATTTGTGGTGTCTTTGAATGTATAGAAATTCTTTAATCAAATATACTCCTCTGTTCTTTCTAGTTTGTATTCTGTGTGCTTTATTTTTTTTTATTTTTTAAAGATTTTTAGTTATTTGAGAGAGAAGGAGAGAGCGAGAGAGAGAGTGCATGAGTGGGGGAGGAGGGGCAGAGTGAGAGGGAGAAGCAGACTTCCCACTGAGCAGGGAGTTCTATCCCAGGACCCCGAGATCATGACCTGAGCCAAAGGCAGATGCTTAAATGACTGAACCACCCAGGTGCTCCTGTGGTTTATTGTAAAAATCTATCAAGGTGATAAAAATATTCTCCTAGATTGTCTTCTAAAATTTAATATTTTTGCCTTTCATAGTGAAGACTTTAATCCACCTGCAGTGTGTTTCCATGGGTGGTATTAGTCAAGGGTTTACTTTTACTCTATTTTCTAAATGGATAACAAACTGTCCTGATACCCTTTGTTGAAAATCCCTCTTTTCTCCTTAGACCTGTGGTGCCCAAACTTTGTGCCTTTGTGTTTCTGGGTTCTCTGTTGACATCCACTGGTCAATTTTTGGATACCTATATCAATACCATGATGTTTTAATTGCTAAAACATTATAATAAGTCTCAATATCTGGTATCACAACTCTTTCTATTTTGTTCTTCTTTAACAATATCTTTTGTATTTTTGACCCTTTGCCCTTCCATATAAATTTTAGAATCATCTTGAATTCCACTGGAGGTAAAAATACCTACTGAGATTTGAGAACTTTACTGTAGCAATTCTTTCCTATCCATAACATGGTATATAACCCTCCATCTACGTAGGTCTTATTTGATTATTTTAAATTAAATCCCATTATTTTCTCCACTAAATTCATTTCTTTCTGTTTGTTATGGATGCATAGAAATGCAACTGACATTTTATTTTGATTTTATATCCAGCATCTTTGCTAAATTATTATTAATTTTAGTCATTTTTCTGTAGATATTTTTGGATATTCCACATGGATAATCATCTGAAAATAATGAAAGTATATTTCTTCCTTTTCAAACTTTATCACTTTTATTTTGTTTCTGTGTTTGTCCTATTGAGATGGCTAGAATTCGAGAATGGTGTTGAATACATTTGATGGTAACTGCTACCCTGGTCTTTAAACAAATGCTCTTGAACCTTTTTCCATTGAGCAGGATGTTTGCTTTAGGTATTTTTGGTTTTGTTTCTGTACATACTCCTTGTGAAAACATTTTTAATTATGGTTCCTTTTATTGACTTTTTCTCCATTTCCTTGAGTCAGTTCTGGTAAAGATGTATTTTGAGAAATACACCATCTCAGATTTTTTGTAGCATTAAACTTCATAACATGTTCTTATTACCTATTAATTTCTGCAATATCTTTGTCCCATTTCCTATTCTTAATATTGCTTATTTGGACCTTTTCTGTATCTCTTTCTTTTAAATTAAGCTTATAAGAATTGTTATCCCTTCTTTGTCTTTTCAGAAAACGAACTTTTGACTTTATTTATATATTTGTCTTTATTGTATCTTTATTTATTTTTGCTCCTGTTTTATTATTTTTTTTCCTTCTACATACTTTGGATTTATTCTGCTTTTTGTTTTTTGCTAAATCCTTAAGTTGAATGGCTAGCACATTGATTTTCAGCTTTTTTAAAAAAAAAAAAGCATTTATTACTACACATTCCTCTGTGAGGACTACTAAATTTTGTTCAGTAGTATTTTCATATTATTCTTTAACTATACATATTTTCCATTATAATATATTCTTAGATCCATGAGTTATTTAGAAATATTTTTAATTTCCAAACACATGATGTTGTCTTTGTAAATTGATTTTATTGTAGTAATTGACTATAGTTATATGCTACTAGTTCTTTGAAATTTGCTGAGGCTACCTTCAGGTTTTATCATAAAATCCTATTTATAAATATTCAATAAGTGCCTAAAAAGAATTTGTACCATCTAGTTGTTGCATACTGTATTCCATTTCAAGTTTGTTAGTTGTATGAGATATTTAAATTGTCTCTGTCTTTGCTGATTTTTTTAATCTGTTTGATCTGTTAACTGCTGAACATTGTGTAAAAAATAGATCACTGTGATGACAGATTCGTAAATAATGCCATAGACTTATGTCACACTTGGCATTGTGTATTCTGAGCTATGTTGCTAAATGTGCTCAAGTTCGTAATTTTTAGATCTTTCTGGTGAATTAAAGCTCTTAACATTATATAGTGACCTTATTTATCACTAGTAATGTTTTTTTCTGTCAGTTCTCTTTCATATAGTATTTACACAGCAAAACCAGCTTTATTTTGTTTTGACTTTCAAACTTTTCAGTGTATTTTATTATTTTTTTAAAGATTTTATTATTTATTTAGAGAGTATGAGCAGAGGGAGGGGCAGAGGGAGAGGGAAAGAGAGAACCTCAAGCAGACTCCACACTGAGTGTGAGCCTATGCAGTACTCCATTTCACAACCCTGAGATCATGATCTGAGCCGAAGCCAAGAGTCAGATGCTCGACCAACCGAGCCACCCAGGTGCCCCTCATTTCAGTGTATTTTAGTAATGTCTTTCTTTTTTATTTACCCTGAAAATCATTATCATAACTAGAGAGCATGTCCCCTGTCTGTAACATTTTCTCTGACTGCTTTCAAGGTTATTCTTGGCTTATTGATTTATCTTTAACTTTATTGGTTTTTTTCTTCTGTCACCTACATTATGCTATTACTATCCTCCAGTGACTGTTTTAATTTTCAGTGTTGTGTTTTCCACTTGTAGAATTTTCATTTTGTGTGCATGGTTTCTATTTCTCTGCTAAGATTTTTTTTGCATTCATTGCTAGTATATTTACCTTTATATCATCAAAAAAAGTTGTAAGAGCTACTAGATATAATAGTAGTACTATTAGCTATTTCTTATTAGTCCCTTTCCCTTCTTCTGACCTGCTCCTCCAACCATCTAGAAGGCTAAAAACTTCAGCTAGTGAAGGCGGAGAGGTAAGGCAGAGTGAGAAAGAGAGAAGTGCTCCTATCTAACCTCAAGTTTCCAATTCACGTTCAAATCACACTTGCAGTATGAGAAGCTTTAAATTGGATGGAAAGGTCAATGGGGGGTTGACATTTCACCCATGACCCGAATGGTTCTATTAGGCTGATGCTAAATGTTTGGATTACTACCTTAAGATTTACCTTGGAAATCTTTCTTTATGTTTTCCTCTTTGTCTCCAAACAGCTCTTGTTTTAATCATCTGACCAGCCTATGTTTGCAAATGTGTTTTAGGTTGTGGCCCAGGCAGTGTTATTCATGTGTATGAACACAGCTGGAATCTTCATCAGCTACCTGTCAGACCGGGCCCAGCGCCAAGCCTTCCTGGAGACGCGGAGGTGTGTGGAGGCCAGGCTACGCCTGGAGACGGAAAACCAAAGACAGGTACCACTTGGAAAGGCCTAGTGTCTGAGTTACATGGAGCTTTTTTCCTCCCCAAACACATCCTGACTTCAAGTGTTTTCTTCAGGTTTGTGTCATGGATTCCAGAGTCTAAAATAGTTATGTTAAACTTATAGCTCAAAGCAGGTTGGTCTTGTTTCCCACATTCAATTAAATGTTGTCTACAAGAAATAAAATTTGTCACCAAGTGCTTTTCTGACACTTTGACATCTATGTTTGTGAACAAGGCCATGGTTCCTAAAAACCATTAACATTCTCATTTTTTACCCTCTTTTTTTGAAACTGTGAACTCTTATTTGAAATAAATATTTTCATTACATACCAAATTATAGTAAGCTTATGGAAGAATCTTGTACATGTGTAGTTCCTAATACCTCATCCTGATTTTCAGAAGAGATTACAGAACACAACAAATTTTGTGGAACGTGATACCAATCCTAGGAAAGGGATGCAGTAGGGAAAACAGGTTGGGTTGGGTCAGAGACCATGTGTCTTCAGTTTGAAGAGATTGAAATGAAGATTCTTGGACATCCTGATTGGGTAGCTGTTAAAAGGATTTAAAAAATAGCTTTGGCCTTAAATTATATGTTTCCCCAAAATGAAATCAGCTTTCAAAAAATAAAGATTTGCCCCATGAAAATTATTCATGTGATATTCAAAATTCATGCCTATCTTTGCCTCTGAACGCAGTTTTCAAAGAGGAGTAACAGGAATATATGGAAAAATTGGTTATGGAATCAACATATTATCTCCTAAATATATATGCTCTTGGGAATTCTATGCTCAACAGATATATTAGTTTTATCATCCAAGGCTCTCTTAAAAATGTTACATCTATAGATACCCACTTGTTATATTAAGCTTTATACAATAATAGTTTGAGAAATTACCAAAAAGTGCCACATTGTCTTCATCTTAATTTGATCAAATTGTCAGTAAAACATGGATCTTTGAAGTGAGTGAAGCCAGGTCTGTGTGATCATGGATGGGCCAAAACTCAAGTCCCACTGCCATATGTCATTGCCAGGGGCACAGAGGAAACTACTGAATTTCCAGACCCTATGTGGACTTCACAGGAATCAGAGCTAGGAAATTTTGAAATTAATGTCTAGAATACTTATGCAACCTCATAATAGATTTATTATAATTGTCCTGAATAGCCCTATAAAATAATTGAGAAAAATAACTTGAAATCACCTTGTGCAATCAACACGAGTATCTGCCAGGATAAAATGTTGTGTTCCTCTGAAAAACAGAGCAGTTGCCAGACTGGGACATCACTCTTTCCATGGGATGCCTGCCAATTCAGAGAATACTGCTGCATTAATAATTTATTTGACTGTTCTCGATGCCCTATTGCAACGAGAACGGCAATTGTGGGTGAGATGTCTTGGAAGCTCAGGCTTTTATTTCATGTTTATGAAATATTGGAGGTCCTACAAATGATTGCTTTATCATACCCATAAGACTTTTCTTCTTTTCCCGTCCTTCAAGTTGAGTGTCTTGGAGTCACTGTGATGTAGTCATCCCACGTGGTAGAAGGACCTTCTTCCGTCCTTTATAAGCTTTATTTTTTTTAAGCTGATGGACCAAGGAAGGAAAGAATACTATACAGGGAGGAGAATAAGTGACAGCTGGAATGTAGGAACAGTTACTTGAGTTCATCTGCAGCTGTCTTACCTCCTGGTGGGGTCACCGAAGCCAGTGAGCTCCCTGTTCTGGTTCCTCATCCATACATGGGGCAGGATCTTTCTTTCCAGCTTTGTGCTTCCCTCAAGTGAGATAATGTGTATAAATCAATACAAAATTATAAGTCAGGGGGCACCTCGGTGGCGCAGTTAGTTGAGCAACCAACTCTTGGGTATCAGCTCAGGTCATGATCTCAGGGTAGTGAGATCAAGCCCTGCATCAGGCTCCATGCTTAGTGCAGAGTCCCCTTGGGTTTCTCTCTCCCTCTCCCTCTACCCCTCCCTTCCTCTCTCTCTCTCTCTCTCTCTCTCTCTCTCAATAATAAAATCTTAAAAAAATTTTAAGTCAGCCTCATTAAAAGAAAACACTGTCTTTTGGTGGAATATTCTTTGTTCTAAATATACAGCAAAATATGCTATAGGTTGTTATAGCCCTGTGCTCACCATTATAATAACGTGTTTCTGGTATATTGACTACGCCCTACCCCCAGAGGCAGTAGCTAAGATAGCTGGCTCTGTATCATTCAATGCTAAGGTTCCTTTCCTTTGACATGTGGTCTCTGCTTCAGGTCTCTGTTGTCCCTGAGAACTTCCTCAGTGGTAGATGGGCAGAGAAGGCTTTCCAATGAGACTGCTCAGGATTTGACATCTTTGGTGAATTAGTTACTGTCTTAGTGAGCTCAAGCAAGCTATGAGCTTTAGTTTTTCCATCTGTAGCATGGGAATAATAATACCCGTCCTGAAGAGGCATCTTGATGAGAAGTACGGTATGTAGTGCTCTTGCAGCTCAGTGAAGAGTTTCTATTAGCATGATTGTGCAGAATGATTTCTATGAGTCAGCCAACAGAGCTCAATCCCAGGAGGACTCTTGTGAGAACACATTATGGATTGGCTTGTCTCACTTGAAACCCCAAGTGAAAGTTATCTCGTTTGGAGGGAAATCAGGATGGCGGTTTGACTTTGGTTTCCAGCGGCCAGAGCTTAGCATTAGGCTCCATATCTGTTAAAATATCATGTGTCATTAACAAATCCAACCCCATTTACCTCTTATCAGAGCTAATTATAATACCATAACTGTTAGAAATTCTGTACCATGCAAAGGAGACACTATAAGGGCCTAAGTGACAGCAGATCCTTTTTCCTTGGGAAATTATCCCAGAGGAGACTAAACTGCATTTTTTGGTACTTATAAAAGTATAGAATTAGGAGGCCTTATTCCACATAAACATTCAAGTTTTGTGGGATTTTTCAAGACCTGGCTTTATCTCATGGTAGGATACAAAGGACATATTTAAATGACTTACTTTGCTCAATCATGAATTAATTTATTTGAGGACCTATTATGTGCCATGAACTTTGCTGGACATTGGGAACATAATGGTGACTGGCAGTTGGTTCCTGGTCTTCCAGAGTTTACCAGGTATGGGAAAGGATGGCTACACAGAGGCCTCTGGCAATAATGTATGGATCAAACCGAGAAGCAGGCTGATGGAAGCCTACCGAAAAGAAATGATGCCTGAGTTGATGTGTGAGTAGGATTTAGCTCAGCGGGAGCAGCAGTGAAGATTGCCACATAAGGGTCTAACCATACAAACATCCTGAAAGAAGGATGTTGGGACAGTTATGAGCACTCCCATGATGACTTCTCCCATCATTCTCTATTTACTCATCCATCCACTCATGGTGGGGTTACAGAGACAAGTCAATCTCAGTCTGCACTCTGGAGTGGGCCTGGAGGATGAATAGAACTTTATTATTGGAAGAGAGGGAAGAAAGAATTAGCAAAGATACTGATGATATGATATATATGATGTGATGAAGGACAGCAACATGGAAAGTAGGTGTTCTCGACACCCTAGCAAAGTTATGTACTTTCTTCAGTGGCATACCACTGTGCTCACTTTCCATTCAGTGTATATTTATTGAGTGTTAACTATGCAATGACATAGCTCCCTGATGGGCATACCAAAATGAAGAAAAGCTATTGCCCACCTCCGTTCCACCATGGAACACTGGACCTCGATCACTGCATGCCTGTTACCCTGTTAAGGTAACTGACCCCTTAAGAGTGACCCATGGCTCATTCCTCTATATAGCCCACCAGCAGTTCCTGAAAACCAGCATGGAATAGATGATTATAAAATGACTGAGATTGTCAGTATTTAATAGTGGTTACCAATCATTTTTCCAAAGAAAATTGCCAAGCAGTAGCTAGAGGCTAAGTGGCACATGAGCCCTCTTGCTTGGCAGGTCCCATAGTATGATGATATGCTTGAGGTCCGGGGAAAGAGGCTTTTTCCTGGGATAACCTGAGGTTGCGTGTGTGGGTCTATCGTTGAGAGCAAGCAGGTAGGTCTCTTCAAACAAGGTTTTGGTTTTTTTGCATTTTATTATTTTTTTAAAATTTTATTTTATTATGTTATGTTAGTCAATATATATATATATATATATATATATATATATATATATATATATAACGATATATACAATATATCGTTAGTTTTTGATGTAGTGATCCATGATTCATTGCTTTCATATAACACCCAGTGCTCCATGCAGTACGTGCCCTCCTTAATACCCATCACTGGGCTCACCCATCCCCCCAGCCCCCTCCCCTCTAAAACCCTCAGTTTGTTTCTCAGAGTCCATAGTCTCTCATGGTTCATCTCTCCCTCCGATTTCCCACCCTTCATTTTTCCCTTCCTTCTCCTAATGTCCTCCATGCTATTCCTTATGTTCCACAAATAAGTGAAACCATATGGTAATTGACTTTCTCTGCTTGACTTATTTCACTTAGCATAATCTCCAGTCCCATCCATGTTGATGTAAAAGTTGGGTATTCATCCTTTCTGATGGCTGAGTAATATTCCATTGTATATATGGGCCACATCTTCTTTATCCATTCATCTGTTGAAGGGCATCTCGGCTCTTTCTACAGTTTGGCTATTGTGGACATTGTTGCTATGAACATTGGGGTGCATGTGGCCCTTCTTTTCACTACATCTGTGTCTTTGGGGCAACTATCCAGTAGTGCAATTGCTGGGTCATAGGGTAGCTCTACTTTTAATTTTTTGAGGCATCTCCATACTGTTTTCCAAAGTGGCTGTACCAACTTGCATTCCCACAAACAGTGTAAGAGGGTTCCCCTTTCTCCACAACCTCTCCAACATTTGTTGTTTCTTTCCCTGTCCATTTTGGCCATTCTAACTGGTGTAAGGTGGTATCTCAGTGTGGTTTTGATTTGAATTTCCCTGATGGCTAATGATGATGAACATTTTTTCATGTGTCTGTTAGCCATTTGTATGTCTTCTTCAGAGAAGTGTCTGTTCATGTCTTATGCCCATTTTTTGACTTGATTATTTGTTTTGTGGGTGTTGAGTTTGAGAAGACCTTTATAGATCTTGAATACCAGCCCTTTATCTGTAGTGTCATTTGCAAATATCTTCTATTCTGTGGGTTGCCTCTTTGTTTTGTTAACTGTTTCCATTGCTGTGCAGAAGCTTTTTATCTTGATGAAGTCCCAAAGTTCATTTTGGCTTTTGTTTCACTAGCCTTTGGAGATGTATCTTGAAAGAAGTTGCTGTGGCCGATGTCAAAGAGGTTACTGCCTATGTTCTCCTCTAGGATTTTGATGGATTCCTGTCTCACATTGAGGTTTTTCATCCATTTTGAATTTATCTTTGTGTATGGTGTTAGAGAATGGTTGAGTTTCATTCTTCTGCATGTGGCTGTCCAATTTTCCCAGCACCATTTATTGAAGAGACTGTCTTTTTTCCATTGCATATTTTTTCCTGCTTTGTCCAAGATTATTTGACCATAGAGTTGAGGGTCCATATCTGGGTTCTCTATTCTGTTCCATTGGTCTATATGTCTGTTTTTGTGCCACTACCATGCAGTCTTGGTGATCACTGCTTTGTAATATAGCTTGAAATCGGGCAACGTGTTACCCCCACCTTTGTTTTTCTTTTTCAACATTTTCTTGGTGATTCGGGGTCTTTTCTTTTCTTTTTTTTTAAATTTTTTTATTGTTATGTTAATCCCCATACATTACATCATTAGTTTTAGATACAGTGTTCCATGATTCATTGTTTGTGCATAACACCCAGTGCTCCATGCAGAACGTGCCCTCCTCAATACCCATCACCAGGCTAACCCATCCTCCCACCCTCCTCCCCTCTAAAACCCTCAGTTTGTTTTTCAGAGTCATAGTCTCTCATGGTTTGTCTACCCCTCCGATTTCCCCCCCTTCATTCTTCCCCTCCTGCTACATTCTTTTTCTTTTCTTTTTCTTTCTTAACATATATTGCATTATTTGTTTCAGAGGTACAGATCTAAGATTCAACAGTCTTGCACAATTCACAGCACTTACCAGAGCACATACCCTCCCCAGTGTCCATCACCCAGTCACCCCATCCCTCCCACCCCACCCCCCACTCCAGCAACCCTCAGTTTGTTTCCTGAGATTAAGAATTCCTCATATCGGTGAGGTCATATGATACATGTCTTTCTCTGTTTGACTTATTTCGCTCAGCATAATACCCTCCAGTTCCATCCACGTCATTGCAAATGGCAAGATCTCATTCCTTTTGATGGCTGCATAATATTCCACTGTATATATATACCACATCTTCTTTATCCATTCATCTGTTGATGGACATCTTGGCTCTTTCCACAGTTTGGCTATTGTGGACATTGCTGCTATAAACATCGGGGTGCACATACCCTTTTGGATCCCTACTTTTGTGTCTTTGGGGTAAATACCCAGTAGGGCAATTGCTGGATCATAGGGTAGCTCTATTTTCAACTTTTTGAGGAACCTCCATACTGTTTTCCAGAGTGGCTGCACCAGCTTGCATTCCCACCAACAGTGTAGGAGGGTTCCCCTTTCTCCGCATCCCCGCCAACATCTGTCATTTCCTGACTTGTTAATTTTAGCCATTCTGACTGGTGTGAGGTGGTATCTCATTGAGGTTTTGATTTGGATTTGATTCGGGGTCTTTTCTGATTCCATACAAATTTTAGGATTGTTTGTTCCAGCACTTTGAAAAACGTCATTGGAATTTTGATCGGGATGGCACTGAAGGTATAGATTGCTCTGGGTAGCATAGACATTTTAACAATGTTTATTCTTCCGATCCATGAGCATGGAATATTTTTCCATCTTTTTGTGTCTTCTTCAATTTCTTTCGTGAGTGTTCTGTAGTTCCTAGAGTATAGATCCTCTTCCTCTTTGGTTAGGTTTATTCCGAAGTATCTTATGGTTTTTTGTGCTATTGTAAATGGAATCCTTTCTCTAATTTCTCTTTCTACAGTTGCATTGTTAGTGTATAAGAAAGCAACTGATACAAAATCAATGCACAGGAATCAGGTGCTTTCAAACTAGGTTTTTAGCTTCTTCAAGGTGGCTCTCAACATCTTTCCTTCCCATGGCCACTGACACAATGCCAGGGAGAAACTACTGAATGGATCCAAGTTTTGACATGTTCCATTTAGATTGGCATCAGGAGGTTGAGCACATATTGGCTCTTTCTTTGGGGGAGGCAAGGGCATTGCCTTTTTTTAAAATAATTTTATCCCCAGTTGTAACCAGCACAGCACATACTAAACATCTAGCTGGTCTCCCGGTCTCCAGCTTCTCTTCTTCCAATCTATTCTTCTTTCCAAAACCCTGGTCTGGTTCAGAGCCAGTATAGGATAGGGTTTAAGAGCTAAACCTTCAATGTCTGGAAGATATGGATTCCAATCCTATTTTCTTTGCTTCCTGGCTGTGGAAATGTAGGTAAACTATTCCCTCGGGAGACCTTGACTTTGTTGGTTTAAGATGAGCATGATGATTCTGCCTTCCTCCAAGGGTTGTGGTGAGGGTTAAGGATGAACTTAATGGAGGCAGAGGATATACTCAAGCTATATGAAAGAGGATGCTGTGATGATAATGACATTGATGTCACTCTTGCCTGCAAGAAAACCCTTCAGTGGCCACGTTCCCTCCCAGATAAAATCCAAACCCCCACATGGGGCCCAACACCCGTCCACCTTCTAGCCCCCATTGTCTCTCCCCAGATTCTTCTCCACTCCCTCTCCATTCTTGCAATACCATAGGACCATCAGCTCCCTGAACTGTTCGATGGCCCTGTGCTCTGTGGTTCTCTTGGCCTGGAAAGCCCACCTCCCTCCTAATGTCTTCACCCTGAAAATTCTCCACCATCATCCCTTCCTCCATGAGGCTTGATTTTCATCTTTCCAAGTTGTATGGAAATGCTTTGCTCCTGCTTCCAGCATGCCTTAAAGTTAACTCTGTTATAGAGCCTGTCACACTTTATGACGTTTGCTAGCCTGAGTGTCTCTCTATCCTCCACGGCCAGTACAGACTACTTAGGGGCACCTGCTCTTTTCAATTCATCTGATTCTCCTGGCATTTACCCAGCACAATGGCTGGAATATAAGATCTTCTGATTAATGTCTATTTAACTCAGTTATATTGAATTCAAACTTTGGCTCCTGGCCTTACTTCTACCTACCTGTGTTGTAATAATTCTCCTATGTAAAAGGAAAGGGACTTGTGCTCCTTGTGACCCCCATGAATAACGGTGGGGGGAGGACGCTTATCTAGTTCAGGATCGACTGGGACAGCCTGAACACATGTCTTACACAGACCTGTTAGGGGAATTTTCCATCTAGAAGATGAATCTTAGAACATCTATCTTTGGGGAGCTGAATTCTAATTATTGTAGTTACTGTAATCCCACTTCTCCTCCCAAATGATCCAATGGCCCATGTTTATTTTAAATATTAAAATGAATTAATTGTTTTTCTTTTAGTTTGAGAATTACCGAAACCTGCTTATGGTAATCATGGCATTTCGAGGTGTCTCAGAAGCTCCGGGGGCACTGGAATGAAGTTTCTGATGATGCCATATGTTGCAGCAGCAGGAAGATTATTATTAAATGCAGCAGATGTTTTAGCTGTTTTAAAGCAATTCTGTTTAACTTAAACATCTTCGTTAGACAACATTGGTGTAAACTAGTGGTTAGGACAATAGTTTGGGTGAGAAAGTTAGGTTTCCTACTGAGTTCTGAGTTAGTTTTGCTCATATTTGTGCCCTACAGAATTGTTTTTAAAGTTACAGATAACTAAGTAAGGCAGCGCCTTGTCATTCATTCATTCATTCATTCATTCATTTAAGGTTGACCCGAAAATGCCAGAATCTCAAAATATTTGGATTTTCTGCTCCAACTTGCTGTCTTCCCATTATATTCCAAAAAACCTCTTGAGTCTCTTATCATCAAGCCATTTTTCTACTGTTTTCCATCTATTGCATATAAGATTACCCATGTACTATCCGCCATGCTCATCCTTATCTTTTATTAATGATTTCATATTAACTGTTCTCTAGTGTATACTGGAATATTCTTGTTCTACTAAACATTCTTACTATCTTTTTACACTCATGCCTTTGCTTCTGCTCTTCTCCCTTCCTGGTCCAACACTCCTTTCATCACTAAACACTCGGCTCAAATGTCACCTCTTCCACAAAGAGCCTCTCTTTTCTCCCCAACTGTGACCTCCATGAGTGTTTTGTGTGTGTGTGTGTGTATTTCTTTATGGCATTAATCTCCTTCTCCATTCTGCTGTGCTCTTGCTTTATTTTTCCTTCTACACTGTAAACTCATTGGAGATTGGATATATGTTTAATTTGTGTGCCTCACAATCGCTCTGGATCCAGAAGGGAAGAAGCCCAAGCTGGGAAGAAAAGCAGAGACAATGACCATAATCATGAGTGCTGTCCTTGTGTTTTCCCAGTAGTCTTTCATGCAAAACTACTTGTGAATAAATAGATCTGGGAAATCCTCTCCTCTTGTGCTATGGTGTCCAGGGTCTTTGTCCTCCAAAACCAGGAGTCCAACCTCTCTTTGGCAGTTAACAACCCCATCTTCCTGATCTTCCGGTCCAGCTTCTCCTTCTGTTATTCCCTCACATAAATGACTTCAGCCTTGGCAGAGCTGTGCCTCAAATTTAAAAAAGTAAATCTCACTTCAAGGCATCTTCTTGATTATCTGACTCTTGCAAGTTTCTCCATCTCCATCCTATTTTTGTCATAGCGTCATTTCATTTCTTCTCATGGTTTCACTTTCATTTCCCTCAGGTATTTTTGGGGATAAAAAGTGAAATGTTATTCCAGTCACCATCTTACCCCAATATATAACGCTCTGCAACTCTGTTGTCCAGTTCCTGTGATGATGGGAAAATTTTAGAGCTGTATCATCCAGAAACCACCAGCCACATAGGACCAGAGCGTAGCATGTGCAATGTGGTTAGTGTGACTGAGCAATTGATTCTTAAATTTTAATAAATTTAAATAGCCATTGAATCACCGTTTTTGTCTCTTGTCTCTCTTGTGGTGATTTATCGTGACTTCAACCATCACTTCTGGATTGTTCCACGTCAATATCTCTAACACCATGTTCTTTTCTGAGCTCCCCATGCCCATCATCAGTATCCTGCTGGGCAGCTTCATCTGCATGTCCCCGTGGTATCACTGGCTCCACCTGTTCGGGATCCTCTCACCACCCCCAAAATGTCCTTTGTTCTGATATGACACATGTTTTTGACCTGATCCGTCCGAATCAATTGTGGCACCAATTCCTGTTCATGCTGCCTCCACCATATATGGACTACCTGTCCCTGAATTTCTTTTTCTAATCTTGTTTAAGCCCTCCCACACTGGTTAGCTTTCGAATGGGTGCTAACCAGTTTCTAACTAGTATGAACTGGTCTAGCCACCTGTAGTCACTCCACCCTGAGGTTCCTCTTGCGAAGGAAGTTGTCTTTGCATTTTCTTTACGATCTATGAAATCAGAGACGCTGCAACCATTTGACACCTCATGGAAATGAATGAAGCATGACCCACAGTTTTCTCTCCATCTATTCTTGTCCCTGTCCATCTTACAGAGAGGAATATTCCTGTGTAATGTGTTTCTTTTCCAGGTCTCTTTGTGGGGTGACAATGAGGATCCTCTCCTCCAGCAGGAAGCCCACTCCTGCAGGCTACTTTCCTCCCCACAGTTAGCCCACTGAGGCAGTGAGCCCCACAGTGGCCCAGCTGCCCTCTCTTTGGCTGGAGATCTGTAGCCAGTACAGAAAGAAGGCATAGAACCCCATGTTCACTCACTTTGCAGCCACAGTCCCCATCCCTTTGCCAGCAAGACCAGTGTCTATTATGATTCCTGTATACTTCCGGTGTCTGTTTCTCAGCTGGTTCTTCTGAGAGGTGAGGCATGTGCCTAATTCACGTCTCAGAGCCCTACCCCAGTGTAACATCTGTCAGGATCATCACCTCAGTGTCCCCATTTTTTATTTTTATGTTTTTTATTTTTTTTTCGAGAAAGACAAAGATTTTTTTTTTACCTTTTTTTTATTATGTTATGTTAATCGCCATACATTACATCACTAGTTTTTGATGTAGTGTTCCATGATTCATTGTTTTCATATAACACCCAGTGCTCCATGCAGTACGTGCCCTCTTTAATACCCATCATCAGGCTAACCCATCCCCCCACCCCACTCCCCTCTAGAACCCTCAGTTTGTTTCTCAGAGTCCATAGTCTCTCATAGTTCGTCTCCCCCTCCGGTTTCCCCCCCCTTCATTTTTCCCTTCCTGTGATCTTCTTTTTTTTTTTTTTTAACATATAATGTATTATTTGTTTCAGAGGTACAGGTCTGTGATTCAACAGTCTTACACAATTCACAGCACTCACCATAGCACATACCCGCCCCAAGGTCTTTCACCCAGCCACCCCATCCCTCCCACCCCCCACCACTCCAGCAACCCTCAATTTGTTTCCTGAGATTAAGAATTCCTCCTATCAGTGAGGTCATATGATACATGTCTTTCTCTAATTGACTTATTTCGCTCAGCAAAATACCCTCCAGTTCCAACCATGTCGTTGCAAATGGCAAGATTTCATTCCTTTTGATGGCTGCATAATATTCCATTGTATATATCTACACCACATCTTCTTTATCCATTCATCTGTCGATTGACATCTTAGCTCTTCCCATAGTTGGCTATCATGGACATTGTTGCTATAAACATCAGGTTGCATGTAGCCCTTCAGGTCCCTACATTTGTATCTTTGGGGTAAATACCCAGTAGGGCAATTGCTGGGTTGTACAGTAGCTCTATTTTCAACTTTTTGAGGAACCTCCATACTGTTCTCCAGAGTGGCTGCACCAGCTTGCATTCCCACCAACAGTGTAGGAGGGTTTCCCTTTCTCCGCATCCCCGCCAACATCTGTCGTTTCCTGACGTGTTAAATTTAGCCATTCTGACTAGTGTGAGGTGGTATCTCATTTAGGTTTTGATTTGGATTTCCCTGATGCCGAGCGATGTTGAGCACTTTTTCATATGTCTGTTGGCCATTTGGATGTCTTCTTTGGAAAAATGTCTGTTCATGTCTTCTGCCCCATTTCTTGATTGGATCATTTGTTCTTTGGGTGTTGAGTTTGATAAGGTCTTTATAGATTTTGGATACTAGCCCTTTATCTGATATGTCATTTGCAAATATCTTCTCCCATTCTGTCGGTTGTCTTTTGGTTTTGTTTACTGTTTCCTTTGCTGTGCAAAAGCTTTTTATCTTGATGAAGTCCCAATAGTTCATTTTTGCCCTTGTTTCCCTTGCCTTTGGTGATGTTTCTAGGAAGAAGTTGCTGCGGCTGAGGTCGAAGAGGTTGCTGCCTGTGTTCTCCTTTAGGATTTTGATGGACTCCTGTCTCACATTGAGGTCTTTCAACCATTTGGAGTCCATTTTTGTGTGTGGTGTAAGGAAACGGTCCAGTTTCATTCTTCTGCATGTGGCTGTCCAATTTTCCCAACACCATTTGTTGAAGAGACTGTCTTTTTTCCATTGGGCATTCTTTCCTGCTTTGTCAAAGATTAGTTGACCATAGAGTTGAGGGTCCATTTCTGGGCTCTCTATTCTATTCCATTGATCTATGTGTCTGTTTTTGTGCCAGTATCATACTGTCTTGATGATGACAGCTTTGTAATAGAGCTTGAAGTCCAGAATTGTGATGCCACCAGCTTTGCTTTTCTTTTTCAACATTCCTCTGGCTGTTCGGGGTCTTTTCTGGTTCCATACAAATTTTAGGATTATTTGTTCCATTTCTTTGAAAAAAGTGGATGGTATTTTGATAGGGATTGCATTGAATGTGTAGATTGCTCTAGGTAGCATTGACATCCTCACAAAATTTGTTCTTCCAAACCATGAGCATGGAACGTTTTTCCATTTCTTTGTGCCATCCTCAATTTCTTTCATGAGTATTTAATAGTTTTCTGAGTACAGATTCTTTGCCTCTTTGGTTAGATTTATTCCTAGGTATCTTATGGTTTTGGGTACAATTGTAAATGGGATCGACTCCTTAATTTCTCTTTCTTCTGTCTTGTTGTTGGTGTATAGGAATGCCACTGATTTCTGTGCCTTGATTTTATATCCTGCCACTTTACTGAATTCCTGTATGAGTTCTAGCAGTTTGGGGGTGGAATCTTTTGGGTTTTCCACATAAAGTATCATATCATCTGCAAAGAGTGAGAGGTTGACTTCTTTGTCGATTTGGATGCCTTTTATTTCTTTTTGTTGTCTGATTGCTGTGGCTAGGACTTCTAATACTATGTTGAATAGCAGTGGTGATAGTGGATATCCCTGTCATTTTCCTGGCCTTACAGGGAAAGCTCTCAGTTTTTCCCCATTGAGAATGATATTCACGGTGGGTTTTTCATAGATGGCTTTTATGATATTGAGGTATGTACCCTCTACCCCTATACTCTGAAGAGTTTTGATCAAGAAAGGATGCTGTACTTTGTCAAATGCTTTTCCTGCATCTATTGAGAGGATCATATGGTTCTTGTTCTTTCTTTTATTAATGTATTGTATCACATTGATTGTTTTGCAGATGCTGAGCCAACCTTGCACCCCCGGGATAAATCCCACTTGGTCGTGGTGAATAATCCTTTTAATGTACTGTTGGATCCTATTGGCTAGTATTCTGGTGAGAATTTTTGCATCCATGTTTATCATGGACATTGGTCTGTAATTCTCCTTTTTGATGGGGCCTTTGTCTGGTTTGGGGATCAAGGTAATGGTGGCCTCATAAAACAAGTTTGGAAGTTTTCCTTCCATTTCTATTTTTTGGAACAGTTTCAGAAGAATATGTATTAATTTTCTTTAAATGTTTGGTAGAATTCCCATGGGAAACCATCTGGCCTTGGGCTTTTGTGTTTTGGGAGATTTTTGATGACTGCTTCAATTTCCTTAGTGGTTATAGGTCTGTTCAGGTTTTCTATTTCTTCCTGGTTCAGTTTTGGTAGTTGATACATCTCTACGAATGCATCCATTTCGTCCAGATTATCTAATTTGCTGGCATAGAGTTGCTCATAATGTGTTCTTATAATTGTTTGTATTTCTTTGGTGTTGGTTGTGATCTCTCCTCTTTCATTCATGATTTTATTTATTTGGGTCATTTCTCTTTTCTATTCGAAAAGTCTGGCCAGGGATTTATCAATCTTATTAATTCTTTCAAAGAACCAGCTCCTAGTTTTGTTCTACTGTTCTTTTGGTTTCTATTTCATTGATTTCTGCTCTGATCTTTATGATTTCTCTTCTTCTGCTGGGTTTAGGCTTTATTTGCTGTTCTTTCTCCAGCTCCTTTAGGTATAGGGTTAGGTTGTGTATTTGAGACCTTTCTTGTTTCTTGAGAAGGGCTTATATTGCTATATACTTTCCTCTTAGACTGCCTTTGCTGCATCACAAAGATTTTGAACAATTGTGTTTTCATTTTCATTGGGTTCCATGAATTTTTTAAATTCTTCTTTAATTTCCTGGTTGACCCATTCATTCTTTAGTAGGATGCTCTTTAGTCTCCATGTATTTGAGTTCTTTCCGACTTTCCTCTTGTGATTGAGTTCTGGTTTCAAAGCACTGTGGTCTGAAAATATGCGGGGAATGATCCCAATCTTTTGGTACTGGTTGAGACCTGATTTGTGACCTAGGATGTGATCTATTCTGGAGAATGTTCCATGGGCACTAGAGAAGAATGTGTATTCTGTTGCTTTGGGATGGAATGTTCTGAATCTGTCTGTGAAGTCCATTTGGTCCAGTGTGTCATTTAAAGTCTTTATTTCCTTGTTGATCTTTTGCTTAGACGATCTGTCCATTTCAGTGAGGGGGGTGTTAAAGTCCCCCACTATTATTGTATTGTTGTCAATGTGTTCCTTTGGCTTATATCATTGGCTGCTCTCATGTTAGGGGCATAGATATTTACAACTGTTAGATCTTCTTGTTGGATAGACCCTTTAAATAGGATATAGTGTTCTTCCTCATCTCTTATTACAGTCTTTGGTTTAAAATGTAATTAATCTGATATAAGGATTGCCACCCCAGCTTTCTTTTGGTGTCCATTATCATGGTAATTGGTTTTCCACCCCCTCACTTTCAATCTCGGGGTGTCTTTGGGTCTAAAATGAGTCTCTTCCAGAGAGCATTTCAATGGGTCTTGTTTTTTTTATCCAATTTGATAGCCTGTGTCTTTTGATTGGGGCATTTAGCCCATTCACATTCACGGTAACTATTGAAAGATATGAATTTAGTGCCATCGCATTGCCTGTAAGGTGACTGTTACTGTATATTGTCTGTGTTCCTTTCTGGTCTATGTTGCTTTTAGGCTCTCTCTTTGCTTAGAGGACCCCTTTCAATATTTCTTGTAGGGCTGGTTTCGTGTTTGCAAATTCCTTTCTTTTTTGTTTGTCCTGGAAGCTTTTATCTCTCCTTCTATTTTTAATGACAGCCTAGCAGGATATAGTATTCTTGGCTGCATATTTTTCTCAATTTAGTGCTCTGAATATATCATGCCTGCCAGGTTTCTGTGGATAAGTCTGTTGTCAATCTAATGTTTCTCCCATTGTAGACTACAGATCTCTTGTCCTGAGCTGCTTTCAGGATTTTCTCTTTGTCTCTGAGACTCGTAAGTTTTACTATTAGATGCCGGGGTGTTGACCTATTTTTATTGATTTTGAGGGGGATTCTCTGTGCCTCCTGGATTTGATGCCTATTTCCTTCCCCAAATTAGGGAAGTTTTCTGCTATAATTTGCTCCTATATACCTTCTGCCCCTCTCTCTCTTTCTTCTTCTTCTGGGATCCCAATTATTCTAATATTGTTTCATCTTATGGTATTACTTATCTCTCGAATTCTGCCCTTGTGATCCAGTAGTTGTTTATCTCTCTTTTTCTCAGCTTCTTTATTTTCCATCATTTGGTCTTCTATATCACTAATTCTCTCTTCTGCCTCATTTATTCTAGCAGTTAGAGCCTCCATTTTGGGTTGCACCTCATTAATAGCCTTTTTGATTTCAACTTGGTTAGATTTTAGTCCTTTTATTTCTCCAGAAAGGGTTTCTCTAATATCTTCCATGATTTTTTCAAGCCCGGCTAGTATCTTTAAAATTGTCATTCTGAACTCTAGTTCCAACATCTTACTAATGTCCATATTGATTAGGTCCCTGGCAGTCGGTACTGCCTCTTGTTCTTTTTCTTTTTTTTTTTTAAAGATTTTTTATTTATTTATCTGAGAGAGAGAATGGGAGACAGAGAGCATGAGAGGGGGAGGATCAGAGAGAGAAGCAGACTCCCCGCTGAGCAGGGAGTCCAATGCGGGACTCGATCCCAGGACTCCAGGATCATGACCTGAGCTGAAGGCAGTTGCTTAACCAACTGAGCCACCCAGGCGCCCCTTGTTCTTTTTTTTGAGGTGATTTTTTCCATCTTGTCATTTTGTCCAGAGGAGAATAGATGAATGAGAGAACAAAATGCTAACAGAGTAAGAATGATCCCAGAAAAATACACACTAAACAAATCAGAAAAGACCTGAAAAAGACCTGGTTAACTACTATGAAGGAGTAGAATATGACTCTAAAAATGAAAAATGAAGATTTTTAAAAAAAGGGATTGATAAGATGTTGGTTGAAAAAGGGAAAAAGAAAAATTTAAAAAAAAAAGAAAAAGAAATTTAAAAAAAAACTAACTTTGAAAGACTAAAGAATCATGGGAAAAAAGCCATGAATTCTATGTGCAGTATTCCCGTAGCGCTGGAGTTCTGCCGTTCTCATTGATCGGTAAACTTGGTCTTGGCTTGATGTTCCTGCTGATCTTATGGGGGAGGGGCCTGTTGCCCTGGTTCCCAAATGTCTTTGCCGTTGGCAGAATTGCCCCGCTCTTGCCGGTCTGGGCTAAGTAATCTGCTGGGTTTGCTCTCGGAAGCTTTTGTTCCCTGCAAGCTTTCCGAATAGCTTTGGAGGACGAGAGTGAAAACGGCGGCCTCCCAATCTCCGCCCCAGAGGAGCCGAGAACTCAGGGCCCCGCTCCTCAGTGCACCCCCAGAGAAGAGCAGGTGGTCACTCCCGTCTCCCCGGTCTCTGGCCGCACTCCGTGCTCACCTGGCCTGTGACCAAGCATTTCTATCTCCAGCACCTGACTCAGTGTGGAGTCTCCAAACCCAGCAGATCCCTGCGGGGGAGGATGGGGAGTCCCCCCGGATCTGCCGCTTGTTGGGTCCCTGCTGGAGGAGCAGTGGCCCAACTGTGCCATGGATCACGGTTTATGGCAACCCCGAGCTAGATCCTGTACCTCGGCTCCGTCTCTGCAGCCGGCTTCCCCTCTCTGATACCTGGGAGCTCTGCTGCACTCAGGCACCCCCGGTCTTTCTGTGACCCCGAGGGTCCCAAGACCACACTGTCCCAGTGAGGGTTCCACTCCCCGCTTAGCCACTGGAACGATGTCCCTTAGTGGAGCAGACTTCTAAAAGTTCTGATTTTGTGCTCCACGGCTCTATCACTTGCCAGAAGCGGCCAACAGATGCCCCCTCCCCCGCCGTCTATCTTCCCGAATATGGCCTCGGATTCACTTCTCCGCACGTCCTACCTTCCAGAAAGTGGTCGCTTTTCTGTTCAGAGAGTTGTTGCTATTCTTTTCTTTGATCTCCTGTTGAGTTCGTAGGTGTTCAGAATGGTTTGATCCCTATCCAGCTGAATTCCTGAGACCAGACCAAATTTAGGTCTCCTACTCCTCCACCATCTTGCTCCCCGCCCCCATTTTTTTAAAAGATTTTATTTATTTGAGAGAGGAGAGAGAATCCACAAGTAGGAGGGAGGGGCAGAAGGAGAAGCAGTCTCCCCACTGACCAAGGAGCCCAACTCGGGGCTCGATCCCAGGACCCCGGGATCATGACCTGAGCCAAAGGCAGATGCTTTACTGACTGAGCCACCCAGGCACTCCCTTTTTCCCATTTGATTATAGAAGACTTTAGAGTAACACTCCCTATGGATTGCTACTACCCACAGAATACAATCCAATCTCATTTACCCAACATTATAGTCCATCCACTACTTGGCCCAGCCTGACTTTTCAGTCGTTTTACTTACTAACTCCATTCTCGTACTCCAGCCAGACCAGCAAACATGCCCACACTTCCGTGCCTTTGACTTTTTGCTGGATGTCCCCTGCCTGCCCTCCAGATCCAGCCTCTACCCTTCTGTGCCTTCCCAGTGCCCCTGGAGGCTAACCTTTTGGGATGCACCAACAAGCTCAATACCATCTAGCTTCTGGTTGGGTTTGGCCAATGGGAAGTACAGAATGAAGATGGGAGGGCAAGGAGGTCAATGGCCTTTTCTCCTCATCAGCCTGGCCACGCTGTGAAATGAGAATGGCTACATTTCTCTACCAAGGGCCACAGCTTCTCTCAGGCTCCCCTGTCCTCTGGCTGCAGGATTTGCCAGGTTCCAAGAGTATTTGTAGATTCACTCTTTCTAAAGCCTTCGGAGGTTTTACCATTCATTGTTGGGTTCCTTAACTCTTCATTAACGTCTCTTCTGTTACCCTTTTTGAAGTACCAGTTTTGTCCTGCTGGGACCCTGAATTACAAGTTGCTGTTGCTTCCTTTGTGTGAGATGCCCTGCTGCCCTCCCTCACTCCCTGTACATATGAGGTAGTTTAGGAGAGCTGGAAGGACAAGGAGTCAGAAAAACTGCCCTGCCCAACATGGTAACCACCAGCCACATGTGGCTATTGAGCACCTAAAATACCCTTCATCTAAACTGAGACGTGCTGTGAGAATAAAATACACACCAGAGTTTGAAAACGATACCAAAAACAAAAGGAATGTAAACTGTCTCCTTAATAACTTTTTAACTATTGGTTACATATTGATTACACACCAAAATAATATTTGGGCTATGTTTGATTAAATAGAATATACTATTGATATGAGTTTCAACTGTTTCTTTCTACTTTTTAAAATGTGTACACTAGGGATTTTGAAATGTGGTTCACATGATATTTCCACTGGATGGGGCTGCTCTCGATGCTCCTCCCATTTCCATGATGTGACCGAGTTAGTTGTTGAACCACTTTGTGTGTGAGGTTTCTCCTCTCTCAATTAGAAATGATAAGTCCTGCCCTATCCCATGGTGGTGTTCTGAGAGACAATAACATAATGCCTGAAAAAGTGTTATTTCAACTGTAAAGAATTCTACAAATGGTAGGGCTCTATCTATGAAAATCTCACCAACACCCCCTCTAGGAAGCTGATGCTCAGATATCCTCTCTAGGAAGCTCCCTCTGCTCTTCCCAGTCATGAGCTATGACTGGCATTCAGAGATTTTTAGTTAGCACGGTTTTTTTTACACTTTGCCTGGTGTCTCGATTAGCACCATGATTCCCTCCAAGCGCTGATAAGATGCTGAGTGGTGAACAGAGACCTCATGTTAATAGCTTTGACTCTCCTGGAAGAGCTGACTTCACTCAAGGGTCTGTGTTTACCCCCTGTGGGTGGAACACCAACTCTCGAATTCCATCTGGCTGCCTTGTTCTTTGTGATCCTCCCAGTACATTATTTGCATTTTCTGGCACAGTGGAAAGAGTGTGAGCTCTGTGGAACAAACTTGGATTCGATTGCTAGTTCCATCTCCATATCTGGGTGACCCTGGGTGCATCAGTTAAACTCTCTGAATTTTGGATTTTCATCCATCAAAAATGATAATCCCTCTATCTCAAGGTTGCTGTGAGGAAATCAAGCATATGGGTGAAAGTTGGATGTCACAGTTGGTCCTTGAACTATTGGACCACCTGGGTCATATGCTGAACTTCATAGCAGAACACACTCTGATTCTAGTAACTATAGTTTTTCTTCTTGCAGTTTGTGTTCTTACTTATATTGCCATCCCTGGGCAGTACTAATTCTAAATACTCCCCCTCTTCAAAGAGAGGCCATCACCCTGTGCTCATTTGCATACAATTAACATTTCCAAAGGCAGTTCTGATGGGAAGAATCAATCACCATCCCTGCCCTTAATACCTTTGATCCAGCCTGGAGAAGCTGAGGAGTAGCCAGAGAGCCAGCTGGGCCTCTTTTATCTCAGAAACCTGTCCAGGGAATTTTGACTAAAGAAATTGGAATTGGAAACCCAATACAGTCCAGCTATAAAATGCTGAAGGGAGGGCATGCTCTGTTGCCTGGATATAGTTGAAGGCACATCTCAACTAAGTGGTAGGAAAATAGAACGGGAAAATAAAATAAGTGTTTTTAAAAAGCGATTCATGCGGGGTGCCTGGGTGGTTCAGTTGTTAAGTGTCTGCCTTCGGCTCAGGTCATGGTCCTGGGGTCCTGGGATCGAGCCCCGCATCGGGCTCCCTGTTCCGCGGGAAGCCTGCTTCTCCCTCTCCCACTCCCCCTGCTTGTGTTCCCTCTCTTGCTGTGTCTCTCTCTGTCAGATAAATAAATAAAATCTTTAAAAAAAACGATTCATGCCTACAATAGCTTATTTCAGCTGGATTTGAGTACAGGTCCACTAATGGGAATTCTATATCCTCTATTTGGCATAAATGGCAGCCAAAATGGATTGGCCATAAAAGAGGACAAATAATTTAAGAATACTTTTAGAGCAATCTGAGTACAGAATCATCCTAGAATTGTGTTTGTTTCTAATCTTTTGTAAATGTCTTGCCCACACCTAATTTGAGAGCAATATTTTAGAAGGAAACTAGGTATTTACAAAGTGTTCAATTTATTTTTCATAGAAACAAACACTTGCTTTCTTTTCATGCTTATATTTTGTTGTTTACATTATACTCAATTTAATTTGGTGATAGCAATGGCAAGTACAACTCATATAAACAGATTTGGGAACAAACATTACTGCCTGTTCATAGAGATAGGACAGAACTGAGGGAGCAGACATGGGTGGTGGATGGCCAGGGGCTTGATAGCTATGCGTATTTAGCATGTTGGAAGCCTCCATCAATCAGTTAAGTGGAGGTCTACTGTAATGCAATGACATTTTAAAAATTATTTATAAAAAATCAAAGGAATCCAAACTGATCTTTTAAAAATACTGAAACTACTCTTGATTAGCGGGCAGAGTCTACAAAGTTAAGACAGCCTGAGAACTCTGGTGTCAAGGCAAGAAGAGACACAGAGACAGAGAGGACGGACCCCTGGAGCAAGGGCCAAGAGCAGAAGGAGGCGGAGACTGAAACTGACAGATCTAGGACTCCATTTGGACTTGAGATTGAAGAGATGCACAAGCCAAGGAAAGCCAAGGACCACTGGTACCCAGCAGAAGCTAGTAAAGTGGCATGGGGCGGTCTCTCTCTGAGAGCTCCTGGAAGGAGTCAACCTGCCTACACCTTGATTCCAGACTTCTGACCTCCAGAACTGTGAGAGAATAAATTGCTGCTGTGTTAAGCCACCTAATTTTGTGGTGATTAGGAATCCAGTGCCAATTTCCATTGCCTTTATTTTTTTTAAGATTTTTTATTTATTTATTTGACAGAGAGATACACAGCAAGAGAGGGAACACAAGCAGGGGGAGTGGGAGAGGGAGAAGCAGGATTCCCGCCCAGCAGGAAGCCCGACCTTGGGCTCGATCCCAGGACCCCGGGATCCGGACCTGAGCCGAAGGCAGATGCCCAACGACTGAGCCACCCAGGAGCCCCTCCATTGCCTTTAGAATCCAGTCCATTTCTTACCCCCTGTCTTCACCTTAAACATTACCTGGATAGAATTAACAACAACTCGTCCTTATAAAGCATTTACTGTGTGCTAGGTGCTGTATTATGATGCTCTTTACATATATAGGTGACCCTTCTTGAATAACCCAGTGCACCCACTTACTACTCAGAGAAGGAGAACCAGCAGCCTGTGGAGCTGCTAGCTTCCAATGAAAACTTAAAGGGAAGCTTTCCCTTCATGGGAAGGCTGTTGCTAACAATGGGAGAGCCTGGCCAGGCCAAGGATAGTATTGGGTTTTCAACAAATTCTCTTTGCTTTTGTCACAGCCAGAACATCCTGGGTCCTCCCAACTATTCTAAAGGCCCCAGCTTTGTGCCTACCTGCCCACCATGGCAACAAACTGATAATGACCTCAGAAGGTCATCTTCCAAGGTGTGTGGTCCTCCTCCCAGAACAGCTTTGTCCTGCCTGAGTTCCATTCTTAACAGGCTTCAGGCACAAATTGAGCCAGGGGCTATCTAGTACACTTGGTTGACTTCTTCCTTATTTAGGACTCAGTTAAGTCATCAAAATCCAATCAAAATTCCACATTAATTGACTTTTAATCAGAGCCTTCTTCAGAGCTTTCCCAATAGTAATAAGTGTTATTATCACTATTCAGGTTAGTGCATTAGGGAATGTAGACAAAACCCTGAGTTAGAGGTCAGGAGTAAAATAAGATGAGATTTTTTAGATCGAATTTCTCATAATTAGCTGGAGTTCGGTAAGCTTGGCACTTTCCAACTTAGAGTTATATGTGGCATGTCTTATATCTCTTCACTAGAATCCCAAGTTTCTTGATCAATGGAAGACTCATGCTTTCCCCCCTAATATCTAACTTGGTATTAAACACTTAGTAGTATTGTACCAAATAAATAAAGTAATGACTGAATTAAGGAGCATTTCCCATGAAGCCCCTTCCCCAAATATGAGTATTATTGACAAATATTGAGGAATAATTTCCCTTTCCTCCTTAATCAGTTTGATGATAAATTCTGCAGCAGATTTCATTTACAACAGAGGGTGTTCCTGCTCAACTTTCTTCTCCATCAGCTCCTCTTCCTCCTTTCCCATTGTCCAAGAGTCTACAGTTTAACTCAGTGGAAACCACCTCTTCTATTAATCACTGGAATGTAAATACTTCATCTTACACCTCTTGACTCTCCAACGGCTCAAAGCATTTCATTTTTCACATCTATTAACTTGTTACCTCTTTGAAACACACAAGAGGCAGGTAGTTCCCTGTACTGACTTTTATCCTAATGCCATTAATATTTTATTGCAATCATTTTTAGTCTCTGAGTCAAGTGGACTGCAAGCACAGTGAAGGCAGAAGTGAAGGTCATCCCTTGCTTTGCTCAGTGCCTGCGTGAGTAAGTAGATGATATTCCACAATAGATCATATAAACAGGTGGAAAATCTTGTGACAGGAGAGTCAGCCCCATGTGGTCCATTGCACCCACACAGAGCCTGGTGGATAGAACTCACTAATAAATCTCGATGCGTGGATTTGTATCTGGGGGCTGCCACTTACTCGCTCCATGCCCTTGGGACAACTATCTGACTTCTCTAAGCCTCAGTTTCCACCCCTGTGAAATAGCAGTAAGAAATGTATCTTACTGTGTGGATGCCTCGTGAGCTGCTGTGAGGATGGAATGAGATAAATCATGGACAGAGCTTGACCCATAGTCTAAGTGCCAAGTAAGACCCGTTGTTGGCTGTGGGGTATTCATTGTACTTGTTAGTCTTTTGAAGCATTTGTTTTAATCATAAAGTAATACATTGTACAGAAAACGGGATCTTTGGACCACCCCAGGCTGAATTGATTTTAAGTAGAGGGAGAGACACACTGATGTGGTGGCAGTGTGGAAAGATGGGGAAATCAAAGGCAGGCGATCGAATTATACCTTATGTTGTAAGGAGTAGCTTGTGTTTGCCCTGAGTTCAAGGGGGCTAATGAGTGAGCATTGCATGTATTTTCCAGGTAACCTTACTGATTATGATATTTTTTATTTTTTCAAATATAAATGAGGAGGGTTTAATTGTTCTTTTCATGAGCAGAGAATGGGCATAAGCTCATAATTAAACACTGGGGTGAAAGTAACAATTCAGCTCAGCAGCCAGTTGGTTTTATAGCCTGGGAGGAAGGGGTCACAGAGACCACATGCCCACACCTGATCTGAACAATTTCCCCCGGGCATTTTGTGGAGGTAGCAGCTGAGGGGCCACCAGCCACATTGCCCCTGCCGTGCCCTCTGGCCTCTGACTCCGTTTCTTTTTTTGGAGCTCAGGCATTGATAGCCATGCTTTTCTGAGATGTTGCAGAAGTGGGAAATGCAGCTTGGATTCCGCATTAATACATAGATTGGCCTCAAGCCGATTACTTTTCTGAGCCTTAGTTTCTTCACCTGTAAAATCGTTTTAATAATTCGTACCTGCAGTTCCTGGGTGGCTCAGTTGGTTAAGCGACCAACTCTTGATTTTGGCTCAGATCATGATCTCGGGGGGCACCTGGGTGGCTCAGTTATTAAGCGTCTGCTTTCAGCTCAGGTCATGTTCCCAGAGTCCTGGGATCAAGCCCCGTATCCAGCTCCCTGCTCAGCAAGGAGTCTGCTTCTCCCTCTCCCACTCCCCCTGCTTGTGTTCCCTCTCTTGATGTCTCTCTCTCTGTCAAATAAATAAATAAAATCTTTTTTTAAAAAAAAGATCATGACCTTGGGGTCCTGGAATTGAGCCCCCATCTGGCTCTGCACTCAGCAGGGAGTCTGCTTGGGACTCTCCCTCTCTCTCTGCCCCTCACCTCTGTGCATGTGGTCTCTCTAAAATAAATAAATAAATCTTTAAAAAAATAATTCCTACTTCATAAGATTCTTGTAACCATTACCTGAGCTGATACATATGAAAGTAAGTTTTGAACTGTAACCACATTTCAGTGAAAGTGACAATTTCTTCATTTTTTTAACTGTTGTATTTGAGGAGGATATATAACCTCCTGATAATGCTGCATGCAAGGGGCTCCTTTTTTAAGTTTTAACTAATCTTTTAACCTCTCAATTAGAGCTACTTCAATTACCATCACACATACAATGTTCTTGAATAAATGTGAAAAGCCCTGCTCAATATCAAGATAAAACATAAAGACAATGTTTAAAAAAAATGTCCGTGGATGAGTGTCTAAAGCTCTTGTAAATTAATAATTACATAGATCCCAGAATCATGACAATTGAATTAGAAACTAAGAACTCCCTGTGTTGGATTCTCATCATTTGGGCTTCAGCACAAATATACCCTTAAGTAGGTTGCACAATTACATTGTGAATATATACGCTTACTCGGTTATTGTAGGTCTCCCGATTAAGAGTAATTCGGTAAAAATAGGGGTCTTATTAGTTTTGTGTTTCATTATATCTCCCAAACTTCAAAAGATGTTTATTGAATGAATGAATGTTTTCTGGGAAAAAAAGAAAAAAGAACCACTGTGTTGGAAACAGTGTTCACATAGCCTGGGAAGCATGCACGGTGGCATAGTTAATAGGCAAATGTCACAGCTGCGTAGTAATACTTGCAGTGGGCAATAATAATTGGTTGTATCTGTCCAAATGCAGCCACGGGCTAGGTGGTGCTCCCACGTGTCGGCATCTTCCAACATTTATAGTAATAAAAGTTTGCCTGCTCAGCACAAAAGATTGTTTGCCTGCTATGGTGAAGTATGCTTAATGAAGTTGAAGCTTCAAGACCGCTCATTTAAAAAGCCCTTCTCTAATGATGTAATGTATGGGGATTAACATAACAATAAAAAAATTAAAAAAAAAAAAAAATAAAAAGCCCTTCCAAGGCCCTCCAAAGGGCCCCAGCAAGTGTGTACTGACTACTTGTGATGTGGGGTTTTTTTGTTTTGTTTTTTTAAGATTTTATTATTTGAGAGCGAGAGAGCACAAGCAGGGAGAGCAGCAGAGGGAGAGGGAGAAGCAGGGCAGGGAGCCCGATGTGGATTCGATCCCAGGACCCTGGGATCATGACCTGAGCCAAAGGCAGATGCTTAACTGACTGAGCCACCCAGGTGCCCCTTGCGATGTTTTTCTTAAAGAGGATCCCTCTAAAGTACTTAAGTGTGACAACCCACAAACCTGGATCAAGCCACTGTCCCTCCCCCCTTGGAGTGGATGGAATATCCTCTCCCCCCACTATACTTTCAGGACCTAAGCCTTCCCCTTGTAAACACCCAAGTGGTTTACCGGCCTCAGACATGGATGCCAATTTGAAAATGTGTGTGTTCTGCCGAGTCTGCTCAAATATTCACGGGGGCAAAAAACTTACAGCGTGGAGGTCTTTTCCACATCAAGATTTGCAGTTGTCCAAAGAGGTGTGCCTGTGTAGCATCTTGAAGCAACACTTGGTAGCTTTTGTAACATTGTTCCTCATCACCAGTGATAGCACGCTGTGATAGATCGTGAAGTTACCATGGTTCGACAGCAATTTATCAGAACCGAGGGGAATATAGCGGACAGTGCTCCAAAGGCAAGTCTACCTATGACTTCTGATTTTTCCTTTGCTAGAATTTCAACGGGAAATTTATTTCTGAGAAAATCCCTACGGTGTTTATGGGCAACTTCATTATTGTGTGGACGGTGGAGTCAGGCACACCTGGGTTTGAATCCCAGCTTTGCTCCTCAGTAGCTGTGTAAACGGGCAAAAAATGTACCTTGATGTGCCTCAGTTTCCTTATCTGTTAAACTGGAATAATCCGATGTACCTCACTGACTATGGTGAGACTTACTTGAAATGAATGTTTGTGGTGCGACCCAGGAACAGACACCACAGATCCCTGCTTCCCCTCCCCCCACGTCACAACTCGAGTTCCAAAGCGTGGCCTTCTTGTTTCCATGATTGAGCTTGTTGAATCGAGCCATCAGGATGTTCCCACATCTTGGATGCCCCAAGATGTGTGTTCTTTGGGGCCAGGGTCTGACTCAGCTCCTGGGAACACACTCCGAGCCTGGCACCCATCAGACATGATTACCGTTTATTGAAGGAAATCGAATTGAATAGTTAAACAGAGCCAAATACGCATGTTTTTTGGGGGTACGTAATGGAACAGTAGAGAGATGTGTGGTGTGACGTTTGCAAACGTAGTCAGGAGGATTTCCAGGGTGTACGTAATTTCTCCTGGCCTGTGAATTTTAGAAAAGATTGCTGAGTATTGATGAAATTCTAAGATGCCTTCCTGCTCTAATTCCCTGCCAAGTTTACACATGAAGACTTTTCATCTCGATTGGCCCTGGAGGGTTAAATCCTCTCTAGGGACATGGATGTTCCTCTTCTAGAGGTCGGGAAACCACCCCTGCCACAGCTGTGAGCTCCAGAGCCACCCTGCCTTCTGGGTCTGCCCTGGCAAAACATGGACAGTGGCCACCTTCTGGACCACCACAGATCTTGCCACTGGAACCCAGAATGACGCTACTGAAAATTCCAGTATCTCCATGACCATGATTGCTGGTGACAAAAAGAAGAAATAGCTTAAAAAACAGCCTCTGTCTCACCTCTGCATTCTTGATCTTGCATCTAATTTGCAAAATTCAGATCCTCTCCAGAGCTGCAGGATTTGGAGAAAATGCAGGAATTAACTTTCCAGGCCTTTTAATTCAGAAAGTGGATACTCGCGGCTTTCTCACTCTTTGGACCACACTTCCCAGTAAGACGTTCATTTTACTTGATGATCTAGTAGCATATACTTAAACAGAGAAAATGCCCATGAAGCCATATTTAACGCAGAGAAAATACCCAGGAAACCATTCTGATGTTTTCTGTTTTTACTTATTTCGTTTTTTAATGCTGTGTAGGATCCATTACATTTGATTTCAGGCTCACAAATGTGCGCAAAGTCCAGCTTTTAAAATGCTGCACTATTTGCACATGGTGGGGAAGAGCACGGAGGGCTAGGTCACCACGCCCACCATGCCCACAACACGCTTTGTTATGTCCATTCCAGCAGACTCAGTAGTCCCTCTGGCTGGAGCCTATGGCTTGTAAGTAATTCTGATACCTCTGGATCCAGGACCCCATGGGGAAGCATCCTGGGAGCAGGGCATCCATACCTCCTCCAAGATGGTGGCTACCACTCTTGACTCTAAAGCACAGAAAGTAGGGGAGGTGGACAGCCCATTGAAGGATAAGGAAGCAGAAACATGAATGGTGCTTTGGTGGACAGGGTACTAGCTTCATTTATAGACAGAAGGGCAGCTTTGGAAGCTTCTGGTGTACCTAAATCATCAAGAGTATTCAAAAGAACACTGGGTCTTGTGCCAAACTTACCAAATTTTTTAGTCCAGTTCTGCCACTTACAGTTAGATTTCTTGGGTAAATGTTTTTACTTCTGAGCCAGTATACTCATCTATAAAACAGGATAATAATTCCCACTTTGTGGTATGTCCTTGGACAATATATAATATCTCTCTTGTTTTTCTTGGCTGTAAAATAGGCTTTGCTCCATGGGCTAGTTGTAAAGATCAAATGAAATAAATTGGGTGAGAACTGTCACACACAGGTTCTCAGATGTCAGTCCCTTTCTTAGTCATTTATCCTAATCAACCTCCTTTTCCTTCCATCTCTGTTAACTTGGAGTATTAGTTATCTTTTGCTTTGTAATGACCCCAACGTGTAGTGGCTTAAAATAATCACCATTATTTAGCTCCCAATTCTGCAGGTTGGCTGGGGAGCCCTTCTAGGCTCTAGTGAGTGTATCCAGTCACCTTGTGGGACTGATGGCTCTCAGGTGATCTAGGGCAAACCCTCTTACACATCCAGCAGTGTGGCAGACTAGAGACCAGGGCATCCAATTCTCTATCACATGGCTTCTCATCCTCCAACAGGGAGTGCAGGTGCACTCACATGGTGGTCTCAGAGTTCCAAGCATTGCAAGAGTAATATATGCCCCAGTGAACAAGCACATTGCACACCTCTGCTTCTGTCATATTTGCTATTGTCCCATTGGTCAAAACAAGTAATATAAGCCCGCCAAGAATCAACGTGGGAGAGTGCTACCCGAGGGTAATTATTATGCACATATTTACACACAATTTACCACGACTAGTAAGTTTGGACTGTCCATGGTTCCCCTTCCCAGAAGCTCTGCAGAATACTGGACAAAAACCACATCCCTCATTTTTCTCCCCACCTATAGGGCTTACAGGAAGTGAGAAAATGTTTGTTGTAGACCATTGTGTCTTATCCAAAAAGGCACATGTTGAACGTGGATGGCCTAATATTATATAATTCATATTAGATATAATATCTAGTATTAGATGTTTATATTATCTAATATAAACTTTCTTTTCTGGTACATTTTGGGAAGTTAAAGTATAGAAGGGAAGGAATGTGGGGGAAGGAAAGGAGACAGAGCATCCCATCAGCCTTGGTTGAACCCCCACCATCCATCAGCAGCTCTAGTGTCTCTTCCACATGAGACCCTCACCGAACCATTGAGGGCTGCTTATCATTCCTATTTCCCAGATAAAGAAACTGACACTCAAGCAAGATCACTCAACTAGAAAATGAACTCAAACCTCATCTGCCTTACATCAGAGCAAAATCTCTTCCTCTCCGAGGTAGTATGAAGACCCAGGCTGGTAAATATGGGGCCTCATTCCTGTGGTTTCCTAAATGCCCCCCAGAGAAAACATTTTTCATTTTAAATGAACATAGCATGCTCACCTCTGACTACAAAACAGGTTTACAAATACAAATGGATTCCTGAGAGAATATCAAAGTGTTTTGGTTCCATTGATGTATTTAAGAAATGTCATTTTTCAGGCTTGGGAAGCCATTCCAAAATAGATGCTTTGGACTTTTTAAGTTTTATTTTTAATGTTGTCTTATTTCTGCTTTCATTATTATAACCTTGCAAGTTGTTTTGTCCTGACAAAGCCAAATGAATCGAAGTCTTAAGTTTTGATCTTTCAGTGTGTGTGTGTGTGTGTGTGTGTGTGTGGCAAATTGATCCCAGCCATGTTGACAAAAGGAACATAAAGTTTAGCAAAGCACATGATGAAAAACCATAAGAGACCTACATTGACCTACATACACTGAAATTTCTGTTCTCCCAAAATGTTGAAGAAAGGAATGTTCTAGGTGATTGAATATGCTGGTTAATACACAATTCCATGTGGATCAACTGCTCTCAAATGTTTGTTCCCAGGGATCCCAGACACTCTTGAGAGGACTGCCATGAGAGCACCAACGTTTGATGGTCTCTCACTAAGGACTGTCTTCTCATTCGTTCTAAACTCACCTATCTGTTTCCCTCTTGTCCTCCTCCGATCCATCGCCATTCCTCAGCCTGAGTATCTCTGAAAGATGCAGTGTGAGTCATTCATAAAGTAAGTCAGCTGGCATTTATCAAGTGCCCACCATGTCCCAGACACTGCTCCAGGTTCTCGGGATACCACTAAGATCCTTGCTGTCGTGGACTTATGGAGAGATAGGAGGAGATAAGCAATGAGCCAATGAACAAATGAATAACCATGAGATTATTCATCATGATGAATGTTATGATTATGGGAACTGATGAGGTGACAAGAAGAACCTGGAACACTACTCCAGACTAGGGGTCGGATGAAATGAAACCTGTTGGAAAAGGCAAACCAAGCAAGGAACTGGGGGAAGAACATTCCAGGCAGAAGGAATACCTAATGCAGAGGCCATAAGGTGGGAATAAGCTTGCCAAGGAGCAGAAAGGTTCATGTGGCTAGAGGATGATGTTTATTGGGATGAGAGATGGAAAACTGGGCCAAAGCATGTATCTGGGTCATGTGAATTTAGATTACTATTGTTCATCCCAGTGGAGTTGTCAAGTAGGCACCTAGGTATAGAGCTTAGAGTCTAGCAGAAAGGTTGAGGTTGAAATACAGACTATGGAGTGGGGCAACATACATATGGCGTAGAAAGTCATGTTTTAGAAGAGTTAATCCAGGAAGGTAGTGTAAACAAAGAAAGGAAGAAGCTGCAGTACTGAACTCTGGAGTTCCCCAACATTTAAAGGGGTAAATAGATGTGAAACAATCAGCAAAGATGTTAAAAAGGTAAAAAAAAATAATAATAATAATAAAATGAAAACCATGCCAACAACAACAATAACAACAACAAATCAGAAGAGCACGTGCACAGACCGGAACCAAAAAGTATCTCAAGGAGGAGTAGTGGACGACTCCCTTCAGTGGCTGCCAGAAGGTCAAGAAACATGAGACCCACAAGTGACCCATTCTTCCTAGATGCAGAGTGATAGAAGCCAGACGCAAAGGAGAACATACCATGTGATTCCATTATACGAAGCTCAAAAACAGGAAAAACTCATCTATGGCACTGGGAGTTCTGACTCCAATAGTTCAAAGCATTTCATCTTTCACATCTGTTATCCTGGCATCTCTTTGGAACATGCAAGAGCCAGGTGGTACCCTGTGCTGATGTTTATGTAATGCTGTTAATATTTTATTGGAGCCATTTTCAGTCTCCTAGCCAAGTAGACCACAAGCATGGTGAAGGCAGGAGAGAAGAGCATCCCCTGTTTTGCCCAATGAAGTGCAAAGCGAAAAGCCCACCACTCACTCCTTCCTTAGTACCTGCTTGCTACATAGCAGTTCATCGGATTCATGAGTGAGTAGTGGATGATATTCCACAATAGATTATACAAAGACGTGGAAAAGCTGGTGACAGGAGAGACAGCCCCAGGTGGTCCACTGCACCTGAGAAAAGAATGAACCCTAAGTCAGGCTCCATAACGCACAGCCTGGTGGATAGAACTCACTTACTAATGGATCGAGACACCCGGGTTTGCATCCAGGTGCTGCCATGTATTCGTTCTTTGCCTTTGGCACGTTTCTTTAGTCTCTGTGTGCCTCGGTTTCTACATCTCTAAAGCAAGGATAATAGAAGTATCTTCTTTATGAGCTGTCGTGAGGACAAAAGGAGATGCTTCATGTAGAGAGCCTGACACATAGTAGTGATCAACAGGAGTTAGTGTTGGTGGTAACGGTGGTGGTGGACAGAATTATACTTTGGCAATATGATTGCTACTCTTCCTTAGGCATTAACTCTGTTAAATAGTGTGTTCCCTACTTCTTGAAATTGTGGCTTGTTGGGGACACAAAGGGCTTTTGGGGTAATGTCATGTTCTGCTTCTAGGTCTGGGCTCTGTTCATGAGAGTGTGTTCAATTTGTGAAAATTCATACAGCTGTCCATCTAGGATATGAACATGTTCCTCTATGTGAATTACACTTCAATACAAATAAGAAAAAGATCCTTCAGTGGCTCCCCTTAGCTTTCAAGCTGAAGTTACTGTTTCTTAGCTTAGCACACAAGTACCTTTAAGACCCAGCCCTTATCTTCTGCACATCAACTCTTTGAAGTGCTATGAATATACCATCTCTGTTACCTCATCATGGCTTCACTCATACAATTTCCTCTACTCAAAACCAAAACTCAGCTCAAGTACCATCTCTTCCGGGAAGACTTCCCTTAGATGTCCTTAATGGGATTCACACTGTCCTTGTACTTCCATCCATCACTGCATTTACCACCCTAATATCTTTTTTT